>NC_142046.1:28059626-28432126 GCF_982192425.1 Myodes glareolus | reverse complement strand
CCATGTAATAGCAAACCTTACAAATCTGAAGCAGACAGGGATGAGACTCTCTATGTTTCAAAAGCAGAATAGTTCTTTCCAGATACCTTACATCAAAGGGACACTGGTAAATTATTGTGGCTTACTTACATAACTATAAATTTAAAACTGTATACATATAGAAAAACATTCCTACATCTTAAAACATTAAAAAGTCACAGATAACGTGTGATCATTTTATATATTAATAAATATTGCATTATATATGTGAACACATCACAGACTGTATTGGTGAACAAAGAGGCTGCTAATGCCTCTCTTCAGTATACCGACATAACCTAATATACTAAAAACGGGAAGGGGCTTTTAGTCACTGAAAATGCATTGTGAAACCAAGACGAAGAAAATATATGGCTTGTGCCCATCATGAAAAAGATTCATACGGAAGGCTTAGCTTTGGTTTTTATTCAATTAAATTGTCAAACTGTGCACAGTGAACTTTTTTTTTTTTTAGAACTTGAGACATTTGTGATGTTGGCTGTTTAAAATCTTTGTTACCTTCGCTGTGAATTGAAATTGTACATATTTAGTAAATCATGCAAACAAAACAAACTTTTTAGACAATATTTTTATTGGAGAGTTTTCTTTTCCTGTATCCATGTTTAAAAAAAAAGACCTCCTTTCCCAAAATAAAAATGTCAATACTAAATTTAAAGAAGTATAAAGGAATGATTGCTTCCTTCAGAGCAAAATATTTAAATAAACCTGGAGAGAATTGGCGACATGTTCTTTTTGGGCTCGTAGGCCGTGTCCAATTTTTTGGGTTAAAGTTTCAGAGGGCCTCTGTTTCAGGGTTGAAGATGATATATTAATCTCTGAATTAAACAAATGCTCTTAAGTAACAGTATAAATCCCTCAGTCTTCATTTCTATATGAAGTGCAACATTAATCAGAGACGTGACATTGAGACGACATGATGCTGAATATGCCATAAGCTGAGATTCCTTTATTAAAACAGTCACCACCGACCACCTATAATCTAGTGTGACATATTAAAATACTCCAAAATACAGAGCATGGAAAATGAACATCATCATTTCCGTTTGGCCCTGAGAAGAATATGACAAAGATTCTAATAATTTTAGTCAAAGAAAATGATGATTTAAAAATACATGAAGATTAAAGTGGTGACAAATGATCCTTTAAGTATTTCTAATTGGCCTTCCTCATTCACGGCTTTGATTCCCCAGAAATTGCAAATCCTGAGGATCCTGACTTGTAAGTGCACCCCATCAGCTTTCTTTCACTCTACAGAATGTGCCTGCTAGGTTGCAAAGGAAGGATAAGACCCCCAAAATGTTAAAAATAGACTTCTTTTCTGGCAAGAAATTTAAAATTGGCAAGGACAAAACTAAGAAAGAATCAACTTCACATAAGGAAGCATTCAGGGAACGATTGCTGCCCTGTGATCGGACCATTTTCAGAACACTCGAAAGGAAGTGTGTGTGTGTGTGTGTGTGTGTGTGTGTGAGAGAGAGAGAGAGAGAGAGAGAGAGAGAAAGAGAGAGAGAGAGCGACTGTGTGAGTGTGTGTATGTGTGAGTGAGTGAGTATGAGCCTGTGTGTGAGTATATGTGAATGTGTCCATGTGTGTGTAGCCGTGCTAAGCTTACATGTATACACTTGAATAAACTGTATATTAAAGAAAACAATCCTCAAGAGATGGAATATAAATAGGGCTTATGAGACACTTCTTATTTTTTATCTTACCTAAATTGAAAACATTTAAAATGTTGGTACTCGAAAAGTACAAAGTTCTTAGGAGAGCTTAATCAAAATTATTGAGGCAGTTTCTAAAGTATGCCAACAATTAAATAGAAAAAATATTAAATCAACTTTTCACCATCACTTAGAAAACTAAGAGTTATAATGTATGGCTTTTCCTTAAGCAATAAAGAATCACTTTCATCCTTTCGTAAAATAGTTTCATTATAGGGCAAATAATTACAGCACACTCCTGTCGGGTTTTGTTTACCGAAAGAGAAACACAGCCTTTAAATTACTTGAAAATAAAGATGAATAAAAAATATAAATTTAATAAGGAGACCCAAAACCTGAGCTCCGAGGAAGTCAGGTCACATTTAGCGACCACAACAACCTAGACCATGGTTCTCTCAAGTCTTCTGAATAATATCTCTTCCAACAGAAACATTTCCCCGGACTACAGGACAGGACACAAAGGGAGAACACCAAGTACTGAGTGACTCTCAACCACTTCCTGCAGTCTGAAACCCTCTGTGGAGGTCTACCACCTCATTCCTGAACATGCTTAGAAAGTATGAGTGCATAGGATTCTGGTTAAAGACGTAGCTAAGCAAAAGGGAATAACAGAAGTCCAAGGCATGCTGCCCGATTTGTTTAACAAGACATTCCTAAAATGAGTATGCCTACGCAGTCAGCCTGACTTCTGAGAGCTTACCTGGCCTCTCCTCAACAGAAAGTGCATTTACAATATCAAAGACAGACAATTCCGTAAAAAGGGGCCTCTTATCCACTTTGAAATGAACGCTGACAGAATAGTCAACACCATTTTCCAGCAAGCAGCATGTCTAGCCACAAGAACTGCTTCATGTGTACAACCTGAATTCTGAAAATGAAAATTAGACTCATGACTTGTACAGAACCCTTTCACAGGGCCTTCCGTTTATTACAGCTTATATTGTACACGCCTTGATGGCAGTAACTACATTATGACACACTTTACAGCTACATGAAAATTGATTTAAAAACAGTTTGTTTACCGTGAATAAAAACTGTATGCCTGTGACATTTGGAAAAATAAAAGCAAATTAATCTACCACCCACACATTGTAGATGGAGAAACTGAGACCTGCAAGTGCTTGAAAACACACACGTGTTTGGTTTCCACTCCATAGTAATCTGGACAGTATCCAATCACAGACTGCTGAAACCCTGGTCCTCTGGAGCAATGTTCCGTACGTTCTCTAAAACACCACAGTAAAACGCTCTTTTCAAATGGCCCGGGAAACAGCAGAAGACATGGGTTAGTTCCTGCGAGGAGTTCGTTCTGGTCTATAAGAACTTTTCCATGCAAGAGTGGAATGCAAACAATCTATGTGGAAGCCTGTGTTACCCTAAGCTCTCACAGCATCTGTGCCTAGTCACTTCTTACCACCGAGGGCCTCCTCTGACTGACAGCCAGAAATGCTCTCCATTTTGAGAAATGCTCTTCAAAAAACAGTAAGTGTTGCTGATGCCTTTTGCTGACTTCCTGTTTCTAAGGCTTTTGACATCGAGTCTCTCCTTCAGCAGTTCTGAAGGCCCTTTACAAGTTCGGAGCGTCAGTCTCCCCATGGGTGCGGCTGCTCTGAACCCTTCATGCATTGAACAGGATCAGCTTGATCAGAGGAGAAAACAGGGCTTCAGGTACGCTCAGAGTAACCAAAGTGCTTGGAGATGAACAAGTCAGGAATAGCAGAAGTAATGGGAATACACGAAGGAAGGGTAAATAGGAGAAATCCTGGACACACCCCATCCCGAGCCTTAGACCTTCCAAGGCTGAGGCTTAGTGGAAATAACCCCCAAGATGGTCCTAGAGCTGCAGGGGAACCAGAATCGGAGATTGAGTCTCTCACCCTTACACAGAGAATCTTATTGCTTTTAATTGCTTTTAAAAGCAATTGAGTGAACTGAACATTGAGCCAAGCAACCACTTTATGTTCTAGAATAAGGTGGTAAATAAACAGACAATATCCCTCTTCAAGGACGAACGTTCTATCAGGGAATTCTACAAACTCCCAGCAGACGGATAGGACTGCTTCGTTGAAAAATAAAAGCAAGTGAGGAAATGGTGAAGTAGGAAGAATGAAAGTGGGGAAAGGGAAACAAAGCCAGAATTTGGGGTGTCTGGAAAAGCCTCTTGGGGAGTTGAGCCTGAAAGATAAGAAGTGAGTCATCGGAAGGGAGATGGAACACCAAGTGAAAATACAGGAGGCACAAATGAATTTGGCTTGATGTACTAGACATGAAGTCCCCCTAGAGAGTACAGGAGATGGGCAGAGTTAAAGCAAAAGGGAGGCTTTTGATGAACTTCTTAGGTACCCTTGTCCAATGTCTTAATTGTGTAGGTGAGGAAATTATTAACCTCTGAGTTCCATAGACTGGGGACTGGATGATCGACTCAGGTGAATAGCCTATAATGGACTTTGTAGCCTGATCATCACTATTTCTTCCCGACAACTGGACAGGAGCGTGAAATTTGTATTTTGGAGTGAAGGAAAACCTCATTTCTCAGACGTTCGCACCTGCCTTGTCAGGCAGATCTGTCAGACTGGAAAGCAGAAATTATTTGGCCCAAAGCAAGTTTGTATTTTGGAAACGGAAGCACGAGAAACGGGCACGTGGGACGCTGGTGGAAGCCCCTTCCCCAGACGGCGGCGTTTTCCAGCCAGATCCCCGTGGTTGTTAGTCTGCTCCAAACAACTGGGCTAGAATCAGGCATGAGCAAGGGCCTCAGCCATTTCCCCTTCCTCTGAACTTCTAAAAAAACACAAAAACTCACAGAGCCGAGAGAGAAGCCAATAAGAAGTAAGGAACATGCAGCAGGTGGTACCATCTGCACCCGACTAATTCCAGCCAAAACAATCTGCTCCCTCGAGTTCCCAGTTGTGGGGAAGGGAAGAGACTCTGACAGCGGCAGAGTCGAGGGAGGGAGTGGAGGAGGGCACCGCCGAGTCTATTATTCCCGTGATCTGCTGGTGGGAGGAGGCAGGTTATTGATGCCAGTGAACTATTATCTCTGTCTTTTGCTCTTTACAAGCGTGGAGGGAGATCCCTACAACGATACCCTTGCGAAGCTGGGAACTACATCCCACACCTGAGAGACTGGCCTGGCTGTGAGCCTGCCACCTCGGAGATGGGAGGGACAGATTGGCAAGTTGCAGCCCACCCCAAAGTGAAAAAAATAAGCAACTGGGCAGGGAGATGATGTTTATTTTATTCTATTTTCCTAGCAACCAAATGCCCTCTGTCTCCATGTTCATTCTTTGACAATTACCCACAGCTTAAAACGGGCTTAGAGTCCACATGCTTTTACACCAGGATGACATTTTGGGAAGCAAAACCATGCAGTCGGATGAACTTCCTTATGAAGAACGGATCTCCCTTGGCACACTGAGAACCAGGGTGGATAAATGTACCAATGCAAAGACAGATCGAGTTGTCTGCTTTTGCTAAAGAAAGGAACAGAAAGGCTCTGAGGTAGAGGATACCCACAGCTTGCATGTCTAAGGAAAATAAGTCTACTGAAAAGGTAGTCTTGCCCATTGCAAACGTTTCACCAATGGGTTTAGGTTAAGGCACCATCTCAGGATTGTGTTAGTATTTGCTTAAAGGCATAAACTGGGGTGAGGGGGGATATTTGCCTCGTTGCTTTTCCTTTGACTAACTTATCTTTGCTATAGCTGAGAGTTGAGCCCTAAAGGATGGGCCCAGGTATATGCTGCCTCTAGGAAAGGGGGCTTCACAAGCCTGAAGGAATAGTAGACAGAAGCATTCGTGAATGAAAGCCGTCAAAGAGGGAGAAGAGACTGGGGAGAACAAAACACCTGATCCTAATCTCTGGTTGGCACTGTGTCTCTCCTCCCAGAAGCTCTGCTAAAGGGCTTACTGTTGACACCTGTAAACTCCAGCCTTAGTAGCAAACAAGGTCTTTGCAGATGTAATCAAGTTAAGCTGAGATTTTTCTACACTAATGCAGTATGGCATACACACACAAGGAGAGCCTTGAGAAGACAGAGGCAGAAACCGTAGGGGTGTGTCCACAGACCGAGGACTGCCTGTGATTGCCAGCTGTCCGCAGAAGCAGGGAAGCAGAAACAAGCACATTCTCCTCTAGGTCCCCAGAAGGAATCGATACCTAAACTTTGGGCTTTTGGCCTGCAGAACTCCAAAAGATCATGTCTGAATCATGGTCAACAAACTAGTTTGTAGTCCTTTGTTACTAGAGTTCTATAAATCTATTGCACCCCTAAAACAAGTTATGGTAAGGCCCGAGCATTCACACTAGGGAATGTACAACTTAAGTGTTCTCCAACGGACTGGACCTTAAAGAAAAACAAACAACACTAGGAATGTTCTTTCTGGTTTCGAAGTGCAGTCATAAGGGTAAAGACTAACTGCCTACCCCCCCTCCCAATATCTTTTCCCAATTAGGAAGGTTTGTGTTTTTTTTTTTTTAAATTAGGATAATTAAGTTCTTGCTGCAAAGGGCACCGAAATGCAGGCCTTACTGGCTGGTCTCCTATAACGAGAGGTTTTCCTGACTCCTGTCCCACATGGTGTCCGTTAGCAGGAGGAGCACGGAGTGAGTCAGATATTCTAGTTCCAGGTTTGCGGCTGGTGTCAGTGTGAGAGGGAAACGGGAAAGGAAAACATGCATTGGGAAACCGTGTCAGAGGGCAGATCCAGATAATGGGAGCCCCAGAAAACAAAGGAAGCTGTGCTGTGTGGGAACCAAGGCCTCACTTCAGGTAGAAATGTCAGAGAAAAACAGTAGCGCTTTCTAATCTTAATTAGAGATTTAAAAACTCTCTCTCTCTCTCTCTCTCTCTCTCTCTCTCTCTGTGTGTGTGTGTGGGGGGGTGCGGGATCCAAATCCTCTTTTTTTTTTTTTTTAATTCTTCCCCAGCTAGAGTGCAGTCTTAGAAATGAGGAAGCTACGCTGTCTGCTCAGACTCACCACTCTGGTATGAACTGAACCTTCTCCAACTCCACGTCTCCTGTGAAATTGGCTAATAATTGCTGCAATCGACTTAGGTCACCGCGATTTGGGAAGACTCTGGGGCGTTCCACGGGCGAGGCAAGATGGGAGTGAGTCAACTCTTCTCGTAGCCAGTGAGACCAGGTACTGCCAGGAGTTCCCAGAGGGTCCCTGAGCTCGGTTCTGCCCCATTGCTCCAGTCGGCCCCTGCCAACCCACCCGTGAACAGACTACAAAAGGTGTAGGTGTGAAAGAGAGGGCTCGGCTCTCTGAACTTGTCATCTCTTGGCTAGAAAAACAAACTCAGCCCTACGTCCTCTTCACAGAGAGGCAGACGGCCACCCTTTACATTTTCTTCCTCTAGGATAATATATCATCTTGAGAGCCAGGTTTAATGTGCTTTCGGTCTACGCGCTGTGGTATTTTTTATATGCCATTAGCGCGGTATTACATGTTTCTGGCAATTACAGTCCCACCTAATGTATTTAATTTGTTCTGAAAATCATAGACCATCTTTACACATAGAACAGACAGCTTTTAATCCCCTTGATGACTTCCTCCTTAAAAGGGCTCTTTTAAATCTCTAACCACATTCTTCTTGGTTTCCCTCCTACACACTGACCAAGATTTGCTTTTTCACTCAACCCTTAAATGGTAGCATTTCCCAGAGCCCCCTGGGGATCTCTACGTTCCTCATTCCCATCACTGGGCTTCAGTCATTCTTTCAGCATCTACATCTTTATCCTGCTTGTACACCACAGGCCGAAAATGTATCAACCAAATGAGACTTCTCTGGCACAGGCCTTCCTGCCCATACGAACACTGAGAACCACCACCCGAGGATCTCAAGACAGCTCAGGCTTCGTATGTCCGAAGTGGGAGAGCTGTGTCCCTACCCCTCCCTCTCTGTCAATACCACATCCTTCCTATACCTGTGGTTTATCACTTGCTAAAGCATTCCATAGTTCTTTTTTTTTTCAATCTTTTTTTATTTGTTTTACATACCAACCACAATTTCCCCTCCCTCCTCTCCTCCCACTCCCTCCTCCCACCTTCCCCATGCTCCTCCCATCCACTCCTCCTCTGGCTTCACTTAAACGGGGTAAAGCCTCCCACGGGAATCAACAAAGCAGGGCACATCAACCTGAGGCAAGACCAAGCTCCTCCCCCTTGCATCAAGGCTGAACAAGCATCCCACCGTAGGGAATAGGTTCCAAAGAGCCAACTCATGCATCAGGAACAGGTCCTGGTCCCACTGCTAGGACCCCACAAAAGACCAACCTACACAATTGTCACCCAGATGCAGAGAGCCTATGTGGGCCCCATGCTGGCTCCCTAGCTGTCTGTCCAGAGTTGGTGAACTCCCACAAGTTCACATCATCTGTCTCTGTGGGTTTCCCCATCAAGATCTTGACCCCCTCCCTGCTCATACAATCCCTCCACCTGTTCTTCAGCTGGGCTTCCAATCTCTGCCCAGTGTGCTGTCCATATTTCTACATTGGCCCAAAACTGATTTTCAGTTCTTTTTGTTTTTGTTTCCATCTTTCCTTCTAACCCTCCAAAGCCTGTAAACTCCTTTAGAATAAAATACAAATCCTATGTATTCATTTCTGTGAATTTCCATCTCAAGGAGATAGTAAAAAAAATTACTCTCTCACACACACATACACAGAGTATTATTAGACATAAAGAAAAATAAAATTATGTCATTTGCAGAAAAATGTGTAGGATTGGCAATTCTCATGTTAAGTAAAATAAGGGCGAATATCACATTTTCTCTCATATGTGGAGTCTAGACAATTAAAGAAACAATAAAGCATGACTCTTCAGCTGGGGTGGGGCTTCTGTTGCTAATGAAGAAAGAAAGTCAGTTTCTTCAATGGTGTAATGCCTGGCATATTGTATTGACCACACTCCAGGGCAGGCTCCAGTCTCGGAGTCATAGGCCAACACAAACTGGACTCAGCGAGTGTTTGAATGGTGTGTATATATATATATATATATATATATATATATATATATATATATATATATGGAAGGGGGCGGGGGTGGTGGTGGCACAAAAGAAGAGAGCTCCTGCCTTCACAGGGTAGAAAGCAGGAACTGGCTCCTCCTGAAAGTGGTACCTATACACACACACACACACACACACACACACACACTCACTCAAGCTAATTTTTTAAATGTATGAATTCATATATTTTTTAAATATACAAATGAAAAATAAATGAGCAAGCAGTCACGGAAATGACTAGTACAGATTTGATTGCACCAAAGACCAACTTAAAGCCATTTCATGGTTCCCTAAAGCACCCAAAATAGACAACATTTTCATTAGCTTTCATGAGCTGATGCTTCCCAGCCCCACCCCTTCCTTTTCTTTCCCCACCCACCCCTTCAACTGCATCTGCCTGTCCACACTTCCCTCTATTTTCTTTTTTCTTCCAGCTTAGGAGTCACCATGAAACATCCTTCTTGGAGAGCCTGGTTCCAGGAAGACCTGCCTCTGGGCTTCCATGGGGAGCCTGGAGCAGCTAAATCAGTGCACTGACCCAGGAGCGGACTTCACAAGAACAGTGTGATCCTGGAACAGGCTGGGAACAGGCTCCCTGCAGAGCCAGCACAGAGTTTGAAGCTCAGGAAGAACCAGGAGAATAGGAGCATCCTCTAGAGATGCTGTCAGTGACAGCTAGTACCCCTAAATCCAAGTAGGACCGATTTGGTGACAAGATAGGCAACAGTATAGAAAGCGAGTGACTTAGAAGTGTGGAAGGTCCCAGAACATGCCAGAAATTCATAGTGGAGTCTCCCTGAAGATGTTTGAAAGCCATTTACAGTGGTGCTATCCGGGCAGTCTGACCCACATGGCAGAGCTTCATTTCCCATAGAGCCTCCAGCTATGCAGACCAGCAGCAATCCCCTCTGCTGATACCTTGATTAAACTCTAAAGGTCGTGAGGCCAAACACCACAGCCTGAGTCTAGTAACTTAAAAGGAAACAAATAAATAAGCCCTTTCCAAACATGAGCTCGGAGCACAGCCTTTAAGCAACTTCAGCCATGACTCAGAGAAGTGTGAACCCGGCCAAAGGAGGAAGAAAAACCTGAAATCATCCTGGATGCATGTTCTCCAATGGCTCGAGAGTTTTCGATTACCTCAGTTTCCTGACAAGGCTTTGCTGATGTCAGTAACTTACAGTAACCATCACAAGATAAGAGAGAGGTTTGTGTAGGACAGAGGTAAATTTGTGTCTGACATGACTAATATATCCTGCTAGGAAGGACAGTGGGAGGCCTGAGAAAGGGTAGCTTTCTATTGGTGGTTTTTTTTTAATAAAAATGAAGGCCATATGCATATACCCCAGAGCTCGTGGGCATGTTGCCCTGCTGTCCCTTCCCAGGAAATGAAACTACTTCCTCCAAACATCCCCAGTGGCTTTTTGTAAGGACTCCTCCACAGATGCTGTGGAACTTTTGGTAAGGAGTTTCAGAGAAGACCTGCTGTGTTTGCTTCTGAAATGCTTTTTTCTCCCCCTTTGGTTTTGATGCTGAGCATTGAACCCAAGACAAGGCCTTACTTGTGCTAACATATAGCCTACCACCAACACCCCCATCTTCTTTGTATATGAACTATTTATGGAACTAAAAAAGCAGCAGATAGTACCCTGCTTTAGGCAGTGGGCAATAATTAAATGAAGCTCAGAAATACAAGTAGAAGGTCAGAGATAGACATAATAGTCCTTTTGCCAACAGGAATCCTTGGTCAACTATGACATATAAGTAAACTGAATTTCTTAACCCACAGGCACAATTACGACTTTTTTTTCTCATGACAGGACTTGGCAAATGTTATCAGCCTACGTTGTCCCAGAGCGTGAAGCCTACAGATCACACAGGCCTTGGGCTTGGCTGATAGTGAGCTTTGCTATCTCAGGGTCAACACCGAGAGTTTAACTTTCCATTGTACGGGGCTGAGTCTGTAGCTCCACAGGCTTTCTCTGGACGTCTTTTCTGATTTCTTTATAAAACTGCTGTCTAAAGTTTGAGGTTTTGAGGATTTTGTTTCTTGGGCCCCTTGAACTAATTACAGCAAACCCCGAACTTTTAAAATGAGGACTTAGGTCTACATTTGCACAGTGTTCTTGGACACTCTCCCAAAGAGTGTATGGGACCTGTCAGATCCTGGGAAGACCATTTTCTCTGCTTTACATAAAGAAGAAGCTCTGCATCCTAGGGCGAGAACCTTGACTTTCTCATGAAAAAGTCCGGGTTTGAGTCTCAGCCTTGTTCCTCCCTAGCTGTGGGACCTTGGCCAAGTTAAATCCCTACATTTCAGGTTACTTTTGTTTAAAACAATAATGATATCGAAACTATATGACAGGGTGACTATGAGAGCCAAAGGAATCAGTGTCCATGTGAATGGTCAGTACACTGGGTCCAACAATGGAGCAAATTTACCAACAGTCATTTATTTAACTGTCCTTTCTGAGCTCTTGGGCTTAAGAGAACTTCCCCTTGGACAAGTCTTTTTTTATGTTGGTACTTAGACATTTTCCAGCATATAATTTGGGGCACCAAGGATGGGAGTGTTGGGAGGGGTCCAGGACAGTCTCAAGATTCATCTTCAAAGGAACCCTTTGTTTCCTGATGAGCATTAACCTTGGATTGCTCAAGAGAAAGAAATGCCTGGTGATTGTCTGCCCAAAGAGAAGCTCCAGGATCTAAAAACAAGGCCAGTGTTCCGCCTGGGTTCTAGATAGCCAGGACTTCCACTACTCTAAATAAGTGTTAGATTGATAAGAATTAGTTCAAGAATCAGCTTGGCCAGGAGTTTAATCTCACTGTTTCAATCTTCAGGCTAACCTTTTTTGCACATTTAAAGGAGAGACTTTTAAGTCACAAGCCAGTTTGCCCTCTTCCATCAGTTGGTCCATATGGGGACGTTCTTGCTCTTCCAAGGGAGGAGCTGCTGGACGTTGGCGCTGATGATGGCAACAACAGGAAAGCCAACAACAGGAAAGGGTTTAGGGTGACTATAGATTTCTGTTAGCTAATTGGATTTGTTATTATAGTGTGTGTGTGTGTGTGTGTGTGTGTGTGTGTGTGTGTGTGTATACACCATATGAAGATCAGAAGAGAGTTCAAAGGAATTGGTTCTTTCCACGGACCCTATTGAAGAGTGAATCTATTTAGTTTTATCAATAAAAACCCTCAGAGTCAGATACTGAGGGTGAAAGCTAGAGGTCAGAGAAGCGGAGCAGCAGCCACAGCTACTTCTACGAAATCTCAGACTGAATGTGGGGATCCTGTCGCTACGATTCCTCAGACTGAATGGGCCTTGTGGTTCTGTCTCCACCTCCCTAGTGCCGAGATTAAAGGTGTGAGATCCCAAGTTTTGGGATCAAAGGTGTGAGCCACCACCACACACCACAGGGCTCTGTTTCTCTTTTAGACTGGTCGAATCTCAAGTAGTCCGTGGTGGCCTTGAACTCTTGATCTTCCTGCTTCCTCCCAAGTGCTGGGATTAAAGGTACATGCCACCACTGCCTGGCTTCTATGGTTAACAAGTGGTTAGCTCTGCCTCTGACATCCAAGCAAGCTTTATTTGTCAGAATACAAACAAAATATCACACAACGCCCTATGACTCTAACTTAGTTGGGTGTTCTATAGATACGATAAAACATCATGAGCAAAAGCAACTTGGAGAAGAATGGGTCACAGTCCATCACGGAGGGAAGTAAAGGCAGGAACTCAAGGCAGGAGCCTGGAGATAGGCACTAAAGCAGAGGCCATGGAAGGAGCATTGCTTATTGGCTTGCTCGTTATAGTTTGCTCAGCTTGCTTTCTTATACACAGTTTCCTCTGGCCAGGGGTAAAATCAGTCACAATGGGCTGGGCCCTTCCACATCAATCATTAATGCAGAAAATACCCCACGGGTTTGCCTACAGCCCAATAATATAGAGGCATCTTCTCCATAATGTTTCCCCTTCTTAAATACATCTCAGTTTGTGTCAAGTTGACAAAACCCAACCAGCACAGGCCAGAGGATCCAGTTTAGGTCATCAGACTTGATAGCACAGAAGCAAGTACACAGAAGCAAGATTGCCCACGGAGCAATCTCCCTAGCCCATCTTTATTTTTAATTCTAATGAATATTTGATTCTAATGAATCTGTTTGGTATTTCTTGCTTCTCAAATTATTTTTATTCATGTTATTCGGCTATGCCTTTTCTTCTTTTTATTGTTACTATTTTGTTTTCAATTCTAGGAATCCTAGCCTCTGTGAAACCAACACTATAATATTCTATGAAAGTGAGAATTTCCACAAAAATTGACTTGAAAAAAATATATAGAGGGAAACCTGTAAGATCATTCCTATTATAAAAATTAAAAGATGTGTGCCATGCAGTGATTTTGCTTGCCTTTAATCCCAACACTTGGGAGACAGAGATGGGTAAATCTCTAAGTTTGAGGCCAGCCTGATCTACAGAGTGAGTTCCAGGACAGCCAGGGCTACACAGAGAAACTCTGTCTTAAAAAACAAAGAAACAAAAACACAAAAATTAAAACAAACAGATGTTATTGATAAGAAGCTAGAAGGAAGATAGATAGATAGATAATACTAGATACCACTTTGCTACTAATGAAAATGAAATATTTCTCTGTTAACTCAGACCAGTCTTTTAGTTACTTTTCAACTCTCCAACATGGTGTCATGCCTTGAAACCTGTGACTCTCAGGAGACAGACTACGTTTCCAGACAAACTTTTTAAAAGACCATTTGTAAACACATGCTTCCTGTTTGCCAGTTGTAGTACTAAATAGCTTAGCTTGATGGAGGGGAGGGCTAATGTGTGACTGTGCATATGAAAGCCAGTTATTAAGAAGGAGCTGAGAACATGGAATTCTGTGCTCTTCTGTGAGACTTCTGCTGAGGAGACAGCACAGTGCAGCCTCAAGAATAGAGGGGCCATTCAAACATGGTGCAGAAGATTCAAGATAAATGTGTCAAGTTGCAGGGAAAAAAATGTCACGGTAACATAACAGAATATGGAATGATGGCAGACACTCATGCTTTCCTCTAAGCTTTTAATGATTAACTCCTCCAGATGTCTATATTTAAACCAAGCAATGAATATGAGGTCACATTATGATACATCAAATGTATCCTCTTTCCTTAGCATTAATAAGTTATCTCTCAAAACTGCTTATCAAGAATTCGTATTAAATTGCAATGTATTTTTGTGGATTATCAGAGAAAGGAAGAAGGAAACACTGTAAGTGACGTAGGTAAACTTGGTTGGAATGTAACCACAGCCACAAACAAGTGCCGGATTCATAGACTATCTCCACTTTCAACTTTGACCTCTAACCTAAAACAACACCTTCTAGTGGCTTCCAGATGTGTAAGCTGGACCATTAGTAAACGGCTGAGACTGAGTCTTACTTCCCAGAAGCGATGTGGAAATGAATGGCTCATAAGGACATCCTAACTGCAAACAGCATGAGCGAATTTGGAGGACATACAATTATCTCAACGAAGCTCTTGTTCCAGCTTCTCTTCCTGAAAATGGTGCTTCAAAGTTAGCCTTTCTAAGAGAAAATAGAATCACTTGACCAAAGGAACCACAGTCCTGTATCTAAACTGCCAGCAGATTTGCGTGGTGTGGAGTGATACGTGCGTTACCGCCCTTTCCTGCTTAAGCTGTTCCATTATCATCCCCCTATTTCCGCTTCTAATTCTAGCACAACTATTTCCAATAAACATGTCACCTCTCTTGAAGTTTGAAGGATAAGAATTCTTCTAAAAGCCTGATCTCACCTTTGTGAGCAGTGCTTTTCCTCATTCTTAATCGTATTCTCCCAGGAATGCATTTCACAGGTCTACTGTCAGAAATGGGGAGAAAAGAAACAAACCCACCAACAATTCCGATGGCATCATGTATATGGATATTTGTGCCATTTGTGGTTTAAAAAATAACTGATTGGATTAGAAATGTCTACGGTGCAATTATTAAGTATTGTGAACCTACAGAACTGAATATTATAATGCAATGAGACTATAGAATGAAAAAAAAACTCCACCAAGTCAACGTTTAATTTTAAAATTTTAATTTACCTCATTAAAAATGCCGATATTTAATTTCAAGAACAGATGCTTTTATGTAACTTGGTTTGTTCAAGCTTAATCTTCATGGAGTTACTACCTGGGACCCATCGAGGGTCGGCAGCTTTGGCAGTGATTCAGACTGCTGACTCATGGCGTGTGACCTCTAAGGATGTCTAGATAGTGGACACCAGTGGAAGTGGTGTTACCCAGGAAACCATATCCTGATGCTTCTCACAAGGTCCGTTACCACGACAAAGCACCTTGTCCTCTTCCTAGCTCTGCTAGTGGCATGTTCATCTTCTCTTTTGTTTTCCATTTCTTTGATGTGGCCCGGTATGAATCAACTACACTTCCAGAGTTTGCTTTGCATCTGAAAATTTCACCTAGAATGAAGCAGAGTCACTGTTGACAAAACTTTTGAGAAAACTGGGCTTTGTCTGAGAAATCTACTAGTAATCCTGGGATGTTGTAATATCTGTCATTCACCTAAGATTGTGCTCTCAATTTTAAAAAGTGACTCAGATCAAGAACCTATATCCATGACACTATAGGAGTCAATCAAGTAAGCAGCTTAAATAATTTCTTAAATTAACAACCTCACTTTTTAAAAATTAGGGTTATTTTTCTATTATTCTACCAATGAATATGTAAATACTATATATTATCATAGAATTGGGTAAGATAAATGGTGTTATTACAAGTGTCAGAGAATCAATGTTTTGAGGAAAAGTGAATCAATATTTTAAAATTGTTTTCACTGAACAAATGAATGGTTTTAATGCCATAGAAATAAAATTGCTCTGTTATGATTTCATTTGGTTAAACTTATCAGAAGTCTAAGGGTTGTAGGAGAGGGCTTGTTGGTTCCAGGTTGCCCTGCTAGCTTAGACCCAAAATAATCAAACAGAAACTGTATTAATTAAATCACTACATGGCCCATTAGCTCTAACTTCTTTTTTTTTTTTTTTTGTAATTTTATTAAATTATAAAAAGTTTCCATTTACGCCCCTCCTCCCAACGCCCTCCCACTCCCCCCCTCCCTCTCCTCCTCCCTCTTTGTCCCCTAGGGAAGTCAGGGTCTCCTGCCCTGTGGGAAGTCCAAGTTCCTCCCCCCTCACTCCAGGTCCAGGAAGGTGAGCATCCAAACAGACTGGATCCCAAAAATCCAGTATATGCAGAGGAAACCAGTCCCAGTGTCATTGTCAATGGCTTCTCGAAAAGACTGCAGGCCAGCCACATTCAGAAAATCCGGCCACATTCAGAGAATCTGGTTGGATCACATGCTCGTTCAGTCACGGTCCATCTGGCCTTGGTAAACTCTCATTAGATCCGACCCCTTGTATCAGTGGGTGATAGTATCCCTCGCAGTCCTTCGTCATTTTCTTCCTCCTTTTGCTTCTCGTTTGGATCTTGGGGGGCTCAGTTCGGTGCTCCAACGCGGGCCTCCATCTGTATCGTCATCCAACGCCAGATGAGGGATCTATGGTGATAAGCAAAATATTCATCAGTATGGTCACGGGCCAAGGCCGGTTCAGGCACCCCCTCCTCTGTCCAGAGAACAATCTGGGGATCTCTCCTTGGACCTGGGATCCCATATATAATCAAGTTTCCTGTAAACTCTAATATGACTCCCTTAGTTGAAATATATTCTTCCCTGATCCCACATTCATCCTTCCTCCCTTCCCCCCATCCCGGTCAACCGTAGCTCTAACTTCTTATTGGCTAACTCTTACATCTTAATTGAACCCATTTTCATTAATCTGTATATCGTCATGTGGCAATGGCTTACTGGCAAAGTTTCGGCATGTCTAACTCTAGCAGCTCCATGGCAGCTCTATGACTCTGCGTCCTTTCTCCCAGCATGCCATTTAGTTTTCTCCACCTACCTAAGTTCTGTCCTATTATAGGTCCAAAGCTTTTTATTTGTTCATTAACCAACACATAGACAGAAGGACCTCCTACACCATCTAAATTTAAAGAAATAAGAATAAAACTCACCAAGGAGTGTCAACTCCTCTTGGTTCCCATCCTGACTTTGGGAGTAAGGTCTATTCTATTTAAATCTCATAGACAGGGCAAAGGGTGAATTTTCAGTAGAAACTGGACTGCCGTATGGAGAATGAACTCCCACAGGAGCAATTGCCCATTTGTTTGATGGTGCTTAGGGTATAACTTCTTCCCAGGTTGGCTCAAGAAAGAGGTATTAAACTCCATGATATGTCACTTGCAAAATGCCAAAACAATCTGAGAAGAGACCTTTTGCAAAGCATGGGGACAGAAATGCCTTTATGAAAATCAATAGGTCTTAACCCTTTTTCAGTCAGAACACATATGTTGCATAGGTTTCCTGTACAGGAGGCTTGTTCAAGAACGTACCCTGGTATCCACCATCACCTAAGGCTTTTCTTTATATTAGAAGGCACGTGAGAGACCATAAGGATTTGTTCCCTTCATTAATAAACTTAGAAGAGTACTGTCAATCATCAGTGTCCAACTAACTCTTTCTGGCAAAAGACTCCTTACTCCATAGCCATAGTGGACAGAACTCCGCCGAATGCTTTGCCATGCTAATTAAAAACTGTTGATGTAGCTTTAAAATTCTTTACACCTGAGCGGGTTGTGGCATCTGGAACACATGTTTGTTTTTCCTCTGATCGGACAGGCTTTAGAACTTATTAGGGATTCTCTTAAGAGTAAAAATAGTCCCAACTGAAAAGAGGTCTCCAAAAGCATAGAAAAAGGATCACGGGTTTTACGATCAAAGCAACAAAGTTTGGGGTCTAGAGGTAGCTTTTAATTTATGTGCAAAATAGAGCAGTTTTCTTCCTGACTGATTCTTATCTGTATTTGTAAATTCTAAAACTACTTACAACTAAGTGGATGGTATGAGGTATGTGGGATCTAAGTACTTCTCAAAGTAACTGGTTGATATCTCTGAAAGATACTATTTATGACAAATGATTTCACCTAGGAGGGTAGCAGACGAGGCCGTTTCCTCCCCAACAGCTATTTCTCACTTCATCCTTACAGAATCCTGACAGCGCTCACGTAGGAAGCAGCAGAGCACCAGGCAGGGATGGTTTAGATAAGCAGGAACCCTTTACCAAGTGAGTACACCATGACCTCTCTAATCCAGCCACAGAGCTGGATTAGAGAGGCAGTCTTGTTCATAAAATGCCAGCGGTCAAGGGGTGGGCATGGGACACTTCTGCGCCGACAAGAAGAAAGGGAGTATACACTGGAGGCCCTGGGGAAGGCATTTCCTCACTAGTAAAAGAAGGGGTGGGGAGGCGTGTAAAGAAATCCTTCCAAGCCTCTTTTGTTTCTACCTTTGAAATAAGTTCTGGGAAGGCAAGACATATGGACATGAAGCACCCATCTGGCAGCCATAAAACAGACAGGAAGAAAGAACAAAGAACACAAAGAGCCTGTGTCCTGAATGACATCACTTATGTGCCACACCAACTTTGATGCTACCTTTCCAAGGTCCTCCTCTTCTCCTACAACTTGACTTACGAAGACACTTTTAGGTTCTTATTCTATGACTTGTTGCCAAAGCACCTCGAACGACACAAAGGCCTTTGCCAATTTCCAACTAAACATTTCATACTCATTTAGATGGCAATAAAAGTTCTAAACAATGCAGGCACCCACTGAGGCTATTTTCTTGGGTATAGAAGAGACAAAAAAAGGAATTCTATACCTTCATCCCCCTAACTTAAGTAAGTAAGTGGGGCCCTACTGAAGGCCCCCAACAGTACTAGGATAAGCATCATTGTCTACAGCCATACCACCCAATCTCTTCGTTAGATAAGAATCATAGAGAGAAGGGAAAGAGGCTACAAAGATATATGAGACCTGGACCCTGTCCAAAAGGAAACTCACAGCCCAGTTGGACAGATAAGAAACAATAAAACAAAAGCAATATCCATAGTTTTGGCCTTAAAAGGAACCTGGAATCTACCTCTGTAAATTATGTGCCTATCACATTTTGCATTTTATTTTTATATGCCCAGAAACTTGAGCTAAAAGTGGAACAAAGAGACTGAGAAAGAAAAAGAAACACTATAAAACAAACAAACAAACAAACAAAAAAGCAAAAAGTGAGTGAAATAGGATACGTTAGGCAAAGGGGGATTGACTCATACTCTCACAGTCTATGACCAAAGTTGGAACAGAGGGTCAGATGTGGCTGATGCCTTAGACTGAAGCCCATGAGGAAAAGACAGTTTGCTCTACCTGGTTTCTTTTCAGATTAGGAGTTGGAAAGTCAATTCTGTACTCTATTTCCGGCTTTGGTACAATGTAATAAATAAGATTCCTGCAACCTGTGTGATATTCTTGACTGGTCAGCAATCACTGGGTGTAGAGTGCTTCACAATGGCTATCCTCTATACAGCCCTCCAGATGGCTTTCCCCATGTAGAAATGTGGTATACTTTACTCTTTGGTGTTCAGAGATTAGCTAGACAAAACGGACTCTTCATCAGCTCCAAATCCGATAAATCAAGTCCAAAAGTACTCTTCAAAGCACAACAACACGAAACATCCAAGAGCATCATGTTCCACCAGGTAAAGACCACACGCTTGGGGTAGAGCGATCACTCAGCAGGTAAGGAGTGCTCCCTGTTCCTTCTAAGGGCCTGAGTCCCATTTTCAGTACCCACAGAGGTGATTTACAATGCCTGCAACTCCTGTCCCATTGACTCTAACGCACTCACATGTTCATAGCGACATACACACACACACACACACACACACACACAGGTGAAAATAAAATAAAATCTTAAAAGAAGGAGAAGAAGAGAAGAAAAAAAAGAAGAAAAAGGCTGGGCAGTGGTGGTGCACACCTTTAATTCCAGCGCGAGAGGCAGAGGCAGCTGGATCTCTGTGAGTTTCAGGTCAGCCTGGTCGACATAGTGAGAGTAGCCAGAGCTACACAGTAAGATCCTGTCTCAAAAAGCCAAAGGTAGTCTAGGGGGGCAGGAGGGGGAAAGTCTGTGTTTGGGAGTCTTACAGGCCTGAGTGCAAATCCTACTTCCATTTTTTGTTCCCCCAACTTTGAGAATTTATTTTACCACTCTCTGAGCCCCAGTTTCTTAATTTGTGAAATAAAGCCACAACACTTTCTCCACAGGGTTTCTGCAAAAACGAATGAAGTAAGGGTTGGGTGGTGGCTCAGTCAATAAAGTGCCTGTGATACAAGCCTGAGAAACTGAGTTTGGATCCCCAGAACCCACGATAAAAACGGAGGGTTGCCACACTTGCTGCAAAGGCAGACAGATCCCTGATTTTCATTGGTCAGGCAGACTAGTTAAATCTATGAGTTCCTGGTTCAATATGTGACCCTATCTGAAAAAGAAAGAGGAGAAAGAAAGAAATTAAGGAAAGACACTTGATGTTGACCTCAAACCTACAGACACACACACACGAGAAAGAGAGGGAGAGAGAGAGAGAGAGAGAGAGAGAGAGAGAGAGAGAGAGCAATAAATATGTACATCATGTATACTCAGGCACACCACACACACACACATAACACAAATGCTTTTAAAATGAAGTGAGACGCTCAGCGATGAAACACACGTGGCCTTAGCATGTCCACAAAAATGATGCTTTCTTTTTCTTCCCATCTTAGTTTTGATCTTGGATGTATTTTAGATTTGTGTCAACAGAATCAAGTCATAAACAGATAACAACAGTAGTAGCACGTGCAGTGCACAGAGGCAGAGAATGCCAGCCTTCCTAATTTTTATCTTCAGTGCTTATCTGTAATTATGTTTGAAGAGCGATCAAGTTTAAAGAATTCAGAAGACCTCAAAAATTCACATCGAACCAATCTTTGGTTATCTGAAAGCACTTCATCTGGACAGTCAATGAAGCCAGCCTGAAGGGAGCTCCTAGTATGTGTCTAATGGTCAAAGGAAAGGAGGCTAGCGGTTGGGAATGTGCACCACGCCCCTAAAGAATTGCTGAAATATGAACCCCCCCCCCTCGTGTCCTTCCTTTCTTGTAGACGTTGATTCTCATTCCTCCTAAGAGGGAGAATTGGGAGAGGCAGGGGTGCAGTCAGGGAAAAGATTATTTTTGCCCTTCAGATTTCTGTCATATCGTCCTCTGCAGAAAAGTCATCAAGTCAGCTCATTGCATATAAGGGAAGAGATGGTGTTCATCAGAGTGTGCCCGGAGGGAGATATCTCAACGGGCAGCTGGGCAGAGACTGGCCCCCTGGGAGCGTGGGGGCTGAAGATGCATCCTAGGGCGAAAGATGATCCAAGAGAACAAAGCATCATCAGTGCTTCTACATTAAAGAGGCAGAGGTACACACTTCAGCCATGGATTTTTAGTGGGGATCAGAGAAGATTAACGTTTTTCACAAGTTTTTGATTGGTACCTGTTAGAAAACCCATTTCACCTTTTTGCTTATAGCATTATCTTCCGTTTTCTCCTGGATTCTGTAGGCAGACTGGCCTTTCTCTGAAGATGAGAAGGTGAAGTGGTCGGTATGGGGAGAAGTATTTAATACACAACACCAAGCAGCCAAATGAGTAGGAACAACATACCAGGGAAGGCAGGTTTGGTGGATGAGGCCCAGTCAAGGTGATGGTAAAAAAAAAAAAGTCCCATTGCTTTTTATCTGCTCCCTGTTTGAACCTTTACTATTTCTTCCAACAGTGTCACTGTGGGGAAAAAACAACAACAACAGAGCTTTTAGAGGATGTTAGGTTCAGAAGCAGAGAAAATTATGTGGACAAGTATAATTATACCAAAAAAAAGCAAAAACAAATAAAAAGTAAATATAGCACAGAAAGCTAATAACTAACAGTTCAGAGTGCCCTTTAGTGTCCTTAGAATCCTTCCACTCCCTGGAGATGGCGATGGCTTGGTGGGTAAAACGCAGCTCTGGGAACATGAGGGCCTAATCTGAGATCCTCAGCATCCACGTAAAGATCCAGGTGTGCCAGCAGATTCCTCTAACGTCAGGATCAGCAGGATCAAAGTAAAATGTAGATTCAGGGCTGAGTATGTTACCTAGGATAAGGGCTCTTGCCTACCTAGAATGAGTGAGACTTTGCATTTGTTCCCGACACACTTTTTTGCTTGTTTTTGTTTCTCAAAGGTTGGTTTTAGTTTAAACAATTCATTGCAGAATAAATGAAGAAGCCCCTAAAAGCAGCTGGATATGGTGCTCTGGAGGGAGGCGCACACAGCAGTTGCTAATAAAATTGAGTGTTTCAGAAGCAGCTACGAACAAGTGCATCCTAGCTTCTCTTTGATTGTGTGCCATAAGATTCAGACCAGTGGGTAGTTTTGATTTTGCTACAATAGCGATGCTGATTTTTATCAGACTTTTCCAAAGCTGTATTGAACTGGGTAGGTCACACACTGCAATGTACAACATTATGGATGCAAACGACTAGAGTCAAAAAAAAAAAATACCACGAGAACAACATGAAATCTCTGCTATTTTCTGAACCATACAAGAACTCCACCTCGGAAATATTTAGAACAGGGTGGAAAGGACAGGTCATAGTTCTCTGAACCGAGAGTCTGGTGGGTGTCATCATTATGGTTGCAAAGGAATCTTTATGGGTGAGTCACCAAATATGCTTTAATCCAAAAGCGTCTATGAACACCAAAGTTTTGTGAAGTGCTGCACCACAGTGGGATTTTTGTATTAACCTACAATAAATAGTGTTCTTCCGGTGTACCAAGGATAATAGACTCAGATTTCTGGCAGCAGAACCTGAGAAGTGTGGTAGCAGGAAAGGAGAAGAATCCGTGGTCGGAGCCAGTCAGAGTCATGAGGGCTGAGCGAGAGAGCGTCATTCACAGTCTCACAGTGCAATGCTCTCGAGGGAAAGACCTGCAAGAACGTCAGGCAGGAAAGGGCAATTACGCAGGAGAACAAGCTGGGCTGCAATTTTACCGAGACAGCTGGGCTGGTTGGTAGAAGTATTCAAAATGTCACCTAACTGTGGAGGGGTCTTTTTTTTTTTTTTTTTTTTTTTTTAACCTCCCTGTTGGCCGCTCTGATTTTGGCCTTCCCATTGGAACAGACTGTAGCCTTGGACAAGTCAGAGGTCAGGAAAGAACAAAGCTGTCAGCTTCATTAGTTTATCCCCTAGAGATGGGGATAGGTCCGCCACGCTGAAACAGGGATCTGACCAGAGCATCGTGGTATCCAGCGTGAGGGGTGTTTCGGTGGGGCACCACTTACAGCAGGCAGGAAACCGCTGAACGGGGACGCAAAACCACTGGGGCATAGTATACCCAGGCGAGAGTTGGCCTCTGACAGGAAGCGGTTGGCAGAGGCTAGGCAAGATACGTTTGCCCAAAGGGAACAGGTTGGCTTTGAGTTGGCCTCTGTAGACTGCCATAGCTGTTGAGATGAAGCTGTTTTAGAAAGATCTCGTTCACCAAGTCTCATTGTTGCCACCGTAAAGGGAAGAAGGCAACAGTTCAGCGTCCATAAATGTAAATTTGTGTCAAAAGCAGGATTCTACATTCTCCAAGTACGGGACACAGGCCAATCAACGTAATCCAACTCCATGAGGCTTTTGATCTTCGTCTCTTATGCTGCTTGTAGTCATTTTGTCTGGCCAGAGCTGTTAGGTTAATTGTAGAATTCCCGCCAATGTAAGCTAAGATTTCAGATATCCCCAAGGATCTTTTGTCGATGTGGTCAGCTATGGATAATGGATGTCAAGTGTGCAGATGTTAAATGTGACAGAGTTGAGAGACCTGTATGGCGTCTTGGTCTGAACCAGGATGATTGTGTGAGGATGACTGTGACGGTTAATCTGTCCTGTCCACTTGACTGGATTGAGAACCATCATGAAAATATACCTCTAGGTATGTCCACGAGGATGTTTCTTGAAAACTTTGATTAATGAGGGAAGACTCAGTTTAATGTCAGCAGTACCATCCCATGGACTGGACCCCTGAAATTACTAAAAAGGAGAAAATGAGGTGAGCATCAGCTCGGCGTCTTTCTCTCTCTCTCTCTCTCTTTCCCGTTCTCTTCCTTCCCACCCCCACTGTGTATACAGTATGACTAACTGCCTGGCGTTCTTTCTGTCCCTGCATTACTTTCCTCTCAAACTACCAGTCAGAACGACCCCTTCTCTCTTTGAGTTGATTTTGTCAGAGAAATGAGAAATCTAACGGATATATTTAGTAAAACCGCTAGTCACTATGGTTTGGACTATATGCTCAATATTGCTTTATTTATATTTTTTAGGTATTTAATTTAAAAGACCACGCGATATCTTACTATTCAAAAGAGATTTCAGGCTGTACCCTGGGAAGATTATATGAGTTTTCCAGCACCATGCTCAAAATTATGCCTACTTGATTTCTAAGTTGAAGGTTTAATACTTTTATGCATTATCATTTCTCCCCTATATCCGGCCTCACATCACCCCCTTTTAACTTCATTCAGAAACTTTCTGTGAACTCGGTGACTTAAGGATTTCATAGTCAGCACAGTGGGTATTTTAGGTGTACAATTCATTCTTACGATCCTTGCTTGTCTGTCTTGAAAAAGTCATACTCATCAATGCCAACCCTGAATTACCACACCAAGAATTTGTAATGCCAATTAACTCAAAATCTCCATCATGTAGGAAGATTTATGAATATTCCAACGGCATTTTGAGTTGCTGAAAAGCAAGTCCTGAGATTGCTCACTCATGTTATGTCTTCAAGAATGAAAGAGTAACTTCAGGAAAATGTCATTTCCTGTGCTGATTATTTGAAAAGAAATTTTCTTTAACTGAAATTCGGTTTGTGCATTCATTTCCCCATATGTCATCTGTATGCTATATTTTGTACTTTCATTCTTTCAAAAGTTATAAGCTGATATTCAAAGTAATTATAATGCATATTGAATATATGCATATTGTTATCTTTTGTTTTAAGGCTTTATTTCTTTATTTTTTCTTTATGTGCATTTGTGTTTTGCATGTATGTCTGGGTAAGATCCCCTGGAACTGGAGTTACAGGTAGGTGTGAGTTTCCGTGTGGGTGCTGGGAATTGAACCCGGGACCTCTGGAAGAGCAGTCAGTACTCTTAACGGCTGAGCCATCAGCCCCTGAAAATGCTGTCTGAAGATCAGAATTTTAGTGGTCCTGAAATAAAACAACAATGTGATTTTAGTCATAATAACAGTATCATTTAGAAATGAAGTCCATTATGTAGAAGATAATTGACGCAGTGATCACTATCTATAGAAATGACCACCCAATTATCATTTATAAATTTCTAGAATACGAAATAATTGATATGTGAACTTCAGTATAACAATTTCTCAGACTTTTTGAGTGAAAAATTGGACAGATGATAGTCTAATCCAGAAGATGTATTCAAGGTATATTTATCTCAAACAAATTCTCCAAAACATTAGGAAGGAATTTGACTAAAGGGGAAAAATTAAATTCCAAAAAAGATTATATTGGAATACCTAAATAGGCTCTAAATTTTAATAGGAAAAATATCTTTTCACAACCTGGTCTACAAAGTGAGTTCCAGTACAGCCAGAGCAATACACAGAGAAAGACTTTCTTGGAAAACTAATATAGATAGATAGATAGATAGATAGATAGATAGATAGATAGATAGATAGATAGATAGATAGATGATAGGTAGGTAGAAAAGCTTTTCATTTAGACGAAGGATTTTTTCATGATATGATTTATTTGACCATAGATGTCTCCCCACCACCATTGCTGTCTTTGCCAGTAGGCAAACAATAATTCCTACAGTTGGGAAATACTTCCTGCCTCCTACTCATCTTGGCCCCAACTCAAGCCCTGGTGTGGAGGAAGGAGTTTCAATGTTACAGATGAATTCTGAGCCTCACTGCTATGTGAGCTAGAGGAAATTAGAATTTACAGAGCCAGACCTAAACTTACTTAAGTTTCAAATGCCATTTGTCTAATAAATATTTATTACATAAATATTTATTAAATGTATGCTCTTTGCTAAACACTAAGAATACTAAAAATAATATTCATATTCTTGCATCTGAAAAAGATATACTTTGGCTCCCTAATCCAAGTGATTTGAACTCATGGTAAGTGAAGAAGTGCTATTCTCCCTTTTTATTTTGAAGTCGTGAAATAGAGTTGGCCAAAGGTCAGAGGTCATGTGGTATTTACCTCAAGTCCCAAAGAAGCCAGGCTCCCTGCTTCTAACGCTCTGTGTTGTCAAAGAAGACAGTTTTGCTGTCTCTTAGGATGGAGCGTGACAGTGGAAATGGAAATGTCAGTCAATCATGCAGTGTCAAAGCCTCGTTATACACAGGGTGGAAGGTTTTTCTGCCCTTTGTGTTACTTTCTGTGTCTCTTACTTAGATCAAACTGCCTGCTGATCAGCATCAACACTCACTAGTGGTGGTTTTCAGAGAAGCCCAGACAAAGCAAACCATAACATTTAGACTTCAAAGTCAGAACAGATAACCTTCAACAGCAAGTTAGTCAATATCCTTGAAAAGGACTCAGACTTTGAGCTTTTGGGCTCTTGTCTTCCCCAGAGAATTCTTAGTACTCACCCCTATTTTCGATGCTTAACCTGTTGATACTAGACCAAGCCAAGCAGAAACTGTGGGGCCACTTCAGGTAAATGGCCTGGGCCTGGGCTAAAGGCCAAGACCATTGGAAACTCCCCTCTAAGCTGTGCATTTTTAGGTTGTGGTCATCTTTGGGATTTTCCCCCAGCACTTCTCTATCAGGGTAGAAGCCTCATGGTGCCATAATCAGAGAAGAATACAGGTTAGGAGATTGATGTGACTCTGAAAAAAAATTGCTTTACATCTTGATTTCTCTATTCTTAAATCCTTCCTCATTTCTAAGTGTCTTCTGCTTTGCATATTCTTAAGTCCT
Organism: Myodes glareolus; assembly: GCF_982192425.1. Classification (NCBI taxonomy): domain Eukaryota; kingdom Metazoa; phylum Chordata; class Mammalia; order Rodentia; family Cricetidae; genus Myodes; species Myodes glareolus. The sequence continues at coordinate 28,405,375 of NC_142046.1, read as the reverse complement.
TGTCCATTTGCATGTTGAAGCCTTCTTGTAAATGTGTTTGCTTTCCCCCAAAGTGATACACTCAACATTTCCTGACAGTCCATGTCCCATAGAATTCTAGGTACTTTTGGTTTATTGTAACTAAGACTAAAGAGAAAGTTTGCAAATGGCATCTTACTGGCTTTTAAAGTACTACAAGTTACAAACTAAATGCTTTGTCAAACACAGTGGTATGACTCATGGTTCTAGCAAGCTGTTTCTCCATTAAGAAGCTGGACCACACACACACACACACACACACACACACACACACACACACACACACACGCAGAGAATGTATTCAGAAACAGTGCACCACGCCTATTTAAACTCTTGTTAGTAGAAGCACTAGATGGCTGGATTTTAATTATTGCTCATCTTAATAAAGTTTTGGGCCTTGGAAATGACTCCAAGAACGGCATACCGCTAGGGCAAAGGAAAAAATCCTCACTGGCAGCAGGCTATCATACTATCAAGGTTATTTAAACCATTTTATTGTTTCCATATAGGCCTACTACTGCTGCATGTTCTAGAGGACTAAAAGTCTGTTCAGAAATGCTGGTTGCAAGCTATCTGTGACCCAGATACTGTTTGGATTTGCATGAGACATTTCCAAAGCAGCTTGGGAAAACCCACAAATTCAAAGCAGCCTCTTTATCCTCACCCCATTTCTGCTGAGTCCAAGAACCTTATTTCACTTCCTGCATGGTAGGCATTTTTTAAGGACGATGTAAGCCATGACATCTGCAGTGCTTTCTGAGTCACTGTCGTGAGATAATACACGCTCAGTTGTAGGACAGCTGCTTGGTTCCCAGAGGAAACAAACACACACAAGGCAGCAAGGAACTCAAGTTTTGATCAAAACAATGAGAGTGTGCCAGCCCAGATTTTTTATTTATTTGTTGGAAACTGGGACTGCGGCTCTTATGTTTCCAAAGGACAGCTCCCAAGCCTGAGAAGATGCCTTTGCTTCTGGTCCTCATTCCAGGCACATACTAGAGTTTATGGATATGCTGGCCAGGCTGAATGCTCTGCAAGTTTGAACACAGCTCTAATTGTGGGAGACCAGAGAGACAGACCTTCTATTTGAGACAGAACAACAGGTTCATCACTATAATTATCCCTAAAAAGAGTAAATCGTCGGTTGTCCCACAAGTGTCCCACACAGTGCTGTGGTAGTTTCTCAGTTGTGAAACAGAACGAAACATAACCATTTCCCTCACAGAACTTTCAAGGTAGAACATATGGGGAGACTACGATAAGGATATCAAAATTCATGTTGTATTTTATAAAATTATAAATGCATAGGTATTTCACTACATAGGTGTAGGACAGTAACAAGTCAAGTCTCCTATTGGAGAAACCCTTTATACAAACGTGGGGACCACTATCCCCCATATGTTACCTAGTAAAAGAAGTAATAGATTCTTCTTCTTGGTGATTAGACTACACATATTAGGTAAGGAGAAGAGGCATCTGAGTACAGAATAGTAAGACAGAAATAATCTACTGCCAAGAAAACAGGAGGAGAACCGGTATGGGAAACAGTTAAGACCAAATTCTTCCCCAAAGGGTTCCTGTTCACCATCAGCTTTTCCCGAAGAATGAAAGAACACAAACAGGAGATCAAAAGACTGGGGACGGGCTGCAGGGTTTTGATTATTCCATTAATCCTCGCTAGATACTTTGGCATACGTCAGGTACAGGCTTCGTGAATCTCAGTATACTCAGTAGAATAAGGAGTCTAGGATAATTTTCCATTTCCTCTAAGTACCACTCTTAATCCTACTATTCAAAGATAAAATTTGATTTTTCCCAAAAGTAAGTTTAAAGCACATATACATGTATACACACACAGCACATATGTGTATGAATACATCCATGTGGCCATCTCATCTTTTTTTTCCTTCTAACAGAAATGAGATTATAATTTTTTGACAATTGACATTGTCATTTGCTTTTCAGCCATGAAGACCTTTCTCTAGCAAATCTAGAAGATGTATTTCTTGTTTAAATGCCAGCTATTTCGCATTTCATTGTATGAAGGGTCTGTAAATTATTTGGGCAGACGCTTGTGAAAGACATTTAGTTGTTTGTAACTTTCCGCTGTGACACAAATCGCTGGAGTGAACCCCCGAACATCAGTTACCTCTTCAGCGTGTGGCACAGGCTCTAAGCGTCTTTCTGGTACCCAGAAGCATCACCACAAAGCCCCAAGGCTCCAGGAAGTGCAGTTTGAAAATCACTGAACAAGATGATCTTGCATTTCCTTTCCTCTCAATTTGTTTCTGTCGGATCGTGCTTCGAACTATCTTCTGATAGTTTCATTTAAGTAAATATGCCTTGACTCTCAAAGTGGATAGATTTGAGGCTTCTTATTTCTTCACGTTTGGTGTGCATTCCTCAAGGCCTAGAATATTATTAAGTGAGACATAAGACGCGCTCGACAAGCACTTGTTGCGTGGCAATTAGACTGAATTAGGTTGGAGAAATCACGCTAAGCTATATATACTTCTCTATTGACTGTAGTGTGGAGACCTGCAGTGAACCTTGACCTCCGTGGAGACAACTTGGTTTGGCAGAAGAAGTTTAACTATCCTGTCGGACAGAGGCAGGAAGGAGAGGTGGGCAATCCCACCATGAGTGTGCTGCGTTTCAGGTTTGCTAACTGTGCACTGTTCTAGAGGTGAGATTCATCTTTACTCTGGGTAATTTCAACTCCTCTAAGAGCTGTAGTCCAGTTGGCTATGCTCACAAAGAACACAGCGTGAATGTGTCCTTGGTAGGCACAGTACTGGCAAGATACACATTACACCTTTCCCTTATTACCAGGAACCATTCCCTCCTTTATGCAAATCTCTAGCTCTTTCTTTTCTTAGTGTTCCAGAAAATGATGCTTCCATCCTTTCCCTCATGACAGTAGTCATGGACTTCCAAGATGGTGATGACAATGCTGATGATAACATAAGGCTCAAGCTTGTAGCACTGTTTATTAATTTTTATGGGTGGAAAATTAGTCCCCAGTGTGTGTGTGTGTGTGTGTGCATGCGTGTGTGTGTGTGTGTGTGTGTGTGTGTGTGTGTGTGTATGTAGGTGTGTGGGGGAGGCTGCTCTGTCACCATATTCAAATAGTCAGGGTCATCAACCAAACCCAGAGTGCACAGATCTGACTAGTCTTCCTAGCCTCTTGCTCTGAGAAATCCCTGAGGTTAGAATTATAGGCGAGGCACTTGCCAGTCCTGAATTTATGTGAATTTGAGGAATCTGAATCTGGTTCCTTATACTGGCCCAGTAATTTAGTAAAAGCAATGTTAATCTCTTTCATGATTATTATAAAACTGTGATGTAGTTATGATTGGAATATATGTCTTTAAATTATCTACTTAGACTAAATGGCAAATAAAATGGTTTGGTCTAGGAAAATTGAAAAAATGAAGTCAATGAATATGTTTTTTTTTTTGAGATTTTTCTCTATTGAGCAATCAATAAAGATTGTTCATGAGAAAGTTGGAGGAAGCAGATTTTGCAATACCTTTCTCTCCCTCAGGGAATGTGATTTAAAATTATTTTAATATACAAATTCATAGGGCACAGTGTACTCTGATGTATTTGCTTACAGTGCATAACGCCTAGAGTGGAACACTTTCCTTTCTCCTGTTTATTCCGGCCAGAGTGCACCCTTTCATTCTTGTGTTTCCGCGCTCACGTGTCTCCCTTGACCTCCTTATCGCCCCCACTCCCTCCTCCTGAGAGCTTTGCCTTATCTCTCACCTCACTGTTTTCCAAGTCCTTCCCCAAGCCGACTTCCCCAGGCCTTCTTTGCTCTCTGACCCTTCCTTCCTCTGCAGGACTGTATTTCCCCTGCCTTTCCTTTCCCTCCCAACAGCTACAGCAGAACAATACTAGAGGCAGAGCTGGCCCTTTGACAAGAAAGAGAATAGCTGGAAAGAAACCCTTACTCACAAAGGAGACAAGCGGCTTCAGATGTCTGTGGGAGGGTTTGCTAAATCATCTGCTTGTTCACATGTGGAACTTCCAGCAATGTGATTTCCACTTCGAGGAGGAGGGCAAGAAGTACCTCAGGCTAGCTGACTGAGCAGATCCAAGGAATTGGAGACCTGTGACTGTAATTCAAGTACTCTCCCCACCCCTTTTTCTTCACACCCCCACCTTTCCTTTCCTTTTTTTCACTCTTCCCAAAAGCCCTGTTGCAAGAACTCAAAGGGCCAAGCTCAGCCCACAGCTGTGAGTCACAACTCTGAAGCCAAGCTGCTCCTATGTATGCTTTCATAGGAAGTATTGGGCCTTGGGGACTCAGGTAAAATAACAGCTCATTCAGTTGTCTACGTATTTTCTTAAACCTTTTATAAAGTAGCACGAGGTCTCCTGTACCTGAATGCTTTTTTACAATCATTATAATAACACACAGTAAAATCCAAATTTCCGCAGTAGATCTCCTGCATTACAGCACAAATAACAACCACCACAATAGCAGTGTCCTGGGTCGTGGGTCCAGCAGACAGTCAAAGAGAGGGAGGCAGGAACGAATTTCTAACGTGTCAACCCTTCAGAAAGTTTTGTTTATTCCCAGGGAACTCGGCACAAGGGACCCAAATCCAGTGTTTTCTGCTAATAGTGTGAACTACCTAAGTGGCTTTTCTTTGTTTTGGAGCTCGTTTAAATGTAACATGGGCTACACAGCTGGCTTTAGTGTGCAAGCCAAAATCCTCCCTCCTCTACAGTCCCGGTTCTCAAGTCTTTGTCACCTATCTCTTGCGTTTCTCTCCCACACCCCACACCTGACATCCCCAAATCGAAATGAGCCAAGTGTCAGTTCTTGTGACTGTCCTCCTAGAGATCTGGTCGTCTACGAGCACAGAAGCAATGCATTTGTTTTAAAAAGAGAATCATTTTCTAACTTCTAATCTGTGTAAAAGTTTTTGTACACTACCATTTTCGTTATAATGTATTTTGCTTTTTAAAAGGTTTGTATTTACAGTTTATTGGTGTAAAAGCTGTGGTATGCCACCTACTATAAAGCAATGAAAATAGAGAAAGCAAAGAATGTTCTCCAATTATTTTTTCCTAGAGCCAAATATTACAAACGATTCTCATAGAACGTATGTTTAAATTTTTAAAAGTAAAAAGGAAATCTCGAAGTGGTTGACTGACTGGACAGTACACCCTGTTGTATCTTTCAGGCATTTCTCTGTTCCTCACTCCCTAGGGAGGTGTTCAGGAGCAGACAGGAGTGTCTAGACACCTCTGGCCTCTTTTTAATATCAGTCCTGGAATGTGGCACCTTCTCTACCCAAGTATAGATCTGCCTGCTGGCAAATTCCTTCCTTCTAGCTTGTCCTTATTTTTTTGTTTTACTGCCTGAACAAAGTGGAAATGCATGCCTTTCTCTACTATTAAATTCAATTACTCCCAAGATGCCCAAATGCTAGGGTTCAAAGTTCATTCTCATTCTCCAATCTTTGTTTTGATTGTTGGCTGGGACTTGACACCTTGCTCTTAAGGTGTTTTGTTTCTGTGTATAAAGAAGACTAAACAGAACAAATATTAAACAAGTAAACAAAGAAAAGATAGCATTCACATTGGTTACAGATGCACAAAAAATAAGTAGAATTAAGTCATGGTAATGCTAACTACCTCAATTATGTGAAATAGTTACTCATATCTAAATTTAGGGCAGTCAATATTAAGTGTATCCTTCAATGCCTCCACAGGCTGGAAAGAGTTTTCCGGACAAGTGATAAGCGAACAACCTTACCATTGGGAAGAAGCAAATGTTTATGGCTTAATAAACTCAATTTTATCGTAAATCTAATTTTATCATGTTAAATATTGCTTTGGAGGCTCAGCGCTCTTCTTCTAGAAACATCACGTTCAATCTTTGGAATGATTACTGTTTTAAATATGCACTTTCCTATCTAACAGCCAGCATGGATTGTCATATGTACCATGACCCTTACATAGTTGGTTATCATTTGTGGATCCTGGGACAGGCACTGGACCCAAACTTAGTCACAAAGAATGTTTTTGAGTAAGAACAGACAAGTCTATTTTTGCCAGGAAGGGAAAGCCGGAGACTAGAATCTAAAATGTAAGAGCTACGGTTTCTCTGACCAACACTGCATGGGACAGTAATGGCTTCCCTAGCTGCACATGAAGGCGACATAGGGAATCTTTGGGAAAATGTGCTTCCCCTAGCCCAAAAGTCTACTACCTTGTTCAGAGAGGGAACCACGGTGTCACCATTGTCACTACTTTAACGTTCAGACAGTCCTAAGGGCACTAGACTGGAAAAGGCTCACAGTGACAAAGAACACAACCATAAGAGATGCAGAAACACAAACAAGTGAAGTCGCAGATTTTAGGTACTCTGCAGGCTGAACCACTTCTAGACTTTTCTTATTTGACTCTTCTGCTGAATTCTTTTTTCAATTATCGGAGATATTCTTTCCAGTGTCTTTCCAATAAATCCTCCTTTATCCTAAGTCAGTTAAAGTTGTATGTGCGTGATTTGCAGGCAGAGAAGACCACACTAGGTCCCTGCTTTCATATTCTCAGACTTAATAGGGTGTTTTCGCGCTGGTCCAATAGCTTCTCTACGTTCATTGTCCTCTTTCCCAGAACAACACCAGCAGCTCCCCAAGTCCTGTGGAACTCAATGGAAACACTAAAGCAAAGATCTACACAGCTCCTTAATTTGAGACGTTTCCACTCTTGTAATAAATATGAACATGTTAGTGGAGAGAAGCGGCAATATAGGAATGCCTATGAGGGAGATACTGACTGGTTTGCCCCGAGAGCACTGTGTATATAGTCTGGTGAAGCTCAAGGGAGCCTTGACAGAGAGGATGGATTTCATGGTGGTGGAAAATTAATTTGTTGTCACGGTCACACGGTAGGCAAAAAGAGACAACATGAGAAACTTCATGGCCAGGGGTCCAGAACTGGATAAGAGGGAAGCACATTAGGGAAACTAAGACAGCTGAGCTAAAGACACATCCTGAAGATGGAAACATAAAGGTGGTGGTTAGGTTGTAGACACTTACTGCATAGCTTTGAAATGGCTTAGCCAGGGAAAGGATAAGAATATACACGCAGGAAAGATTTTTCAAGATAAGTCACAGGCTAATGGTTCAAGTATTAGAAATCAACAATTGAGAAGATTATTGTCACTTTCAAGAAGAGAAATAATGAAACCGTAAACTAAAAGTTTGGTAATCAACACCTACTAAAAATGAATGGCAGATTCCCCTGGATATGATAGCTAATTGAGGTCAAGAAATAAACATGTGGAGCCGGGTGTGTTGGGATAAGCATAAATTCCAGCACTTGGGAGGCGGAGACAGGAGCACTGTGAAATCTGGATCAGTCTGGTCATCCAGGAAGACCCTGTCTCCAGTGCTGAAATAATCCAAAACACATCAACAGAGAACAAGAGCACATGCAGAAGAAACCTACTCGCCAATGAAAGGAAGAGTGGAAAACATGAGCAAGCACAACGGAGAACGGTGTTTCCGGTGACGTCCATATTTCTTGCTTTGCTGTAAACAGAATACAATTATCTGGACAACTTCTCATGTTCGTTTTCTTAGATGTATCTGGTGTTCACCTCGAGACTAGTTAAGGGGTAGACAGAACTAAGCAAATGAAAGGCCACTGTTAGTGTGTAAGTTTTATCCTATTTTCATGTTCCCTAAGCCGACTTTGTCCCTACTCTGATAGTAAGGCAGACCAGAGAACTTGATGGGGGTTGTGCATTTATGCCATTAGTGTCTGGTCTGAAGAATATGGTACAAAATTCAGGCTATTTTGTTGAGTTTATTGATAAATGAGCAAATTGGAACTAAGAACTCTAGTAGGATGCCCAGGAACTCCAACAGGGGCAGTAAGAAGAGGCTCTTTTGTATGTGGCTACAAGGTGGGACAGAGATACTTAAAAGAAGGGCTATTGTTCTTAATTTAATAATTTCCTTGACATCTACTTTAGCAACTGGCTCTCACTTAGCTCCCATTTCCTGAGTAACTAACAAGATTTCTTCCTACTGTAGAGCTTGCATATATGATATCCTGTATTTATGGAAACATTGATCAAGAGCTGGGCTCACCACAAAGTGTCAAAGGTCCAGGGAGGGGTACCCTGCTGTGCCTGCGTGTTTCTTCCAAGTGCATTTGTATCACAATTCATTACAGATAGTGCAATCTCTAGAACCCACATCATGAGGCTTTGGATGCTGAGCTTCTGATTTCATCTTACGGTCTTTCCCCCTTCTTTGGCAAGGACCTAGCCATTCTGAACTTTTTATTTTTATTATTTGCATATAACTTCTCTTTATTCTTAAAAATTTTGTGTGCTTATGAACACAATAAGCACGATCATATTTAGTCCCCTTTCTCTCCTCCCTCTTACCTCTTTTGACCAATCCCTTTCCCACCTTTATAACCTGCTAGGCCCAATCAGTGCTGCCCTTATATACAGGTAATCTACTGGAAAATCAGAAGGCTACTAGTGTCCACACATTCAAAAAAGAATGAGTCTCCCTTCCCCAGCAGCTATCAACTGTCAATAGCTTCTCAGTTGGGGGGGGGGACTTGGAGAACAGCCACCACATTTATTTTGACTGACTTGACATTTGTGCAGGCATTTTGATCTTTTTAAAATGTGTTTAATCATGAAGTCCAGAATAGCCCAAAATACACATAAACCTACCTACCTACATACACACATGTAACATACATACATACACAAATGTAATTCACTATGCTGTTGCTACTGAATGGACTTGAAATATGAGAAAAGATGGCTATTCTTTCTTACCAGTAAAGAAGAGAGAAGAAAAGGAATTGGCAATCAAGAAGTGTCTTGGTCCTTTTTCTTTGTTTTCTCCTGCTGTGATAAATACAATGACCAAGAGAAACATGGGGAAGAAAGGGTTTATTTTAGTTTATAACTTATAATCCATCCTGGAGTGAAGTTAGGTAGGAACCTGAAGGCAAAAAACTGAAGCAGAGACCATGAAGGATGCTACTTACTAGTTTGTTTGCTCCCCTTGTGTAACATGAGGGCCGGCTTTTTGGGGTATCTGTCCCACCCAGTACCCCACAACTGGCATGACCCGAAGAGAAAATCACACACAGGACTCCATAAGATTATAAACTGATTGGCCCATTAGGTCAGACTTCTTATTAGTCCTTGTAACTTATATTAATCCATTATCGTTGTCTATGTTAGCCACACGGTTCAGTACCTTTCTCAGCATGGCAGCTCACATGTTGCCTCTTCGGTGATCTGGGCAAGAATGGCAGAGGGAGCTTCCTGCTTCCCAGAATATTTCCTGTTCTCATTGCCCCGCCTCTACTTCCTGTCTGGTTGACCCACCTATACTTCCTGCCTGGCCAATCAGCGTTTTATTAAAATACATGATTGACAGAATACAGATAATTCTCCTGCACCACCCTTGGATCTTCTCAGCCTGCTTGCTTATGGTGTCCAGAACCACCTGCCCATGGGCGGCATAGTCCCTGGTGAGATGAACCCTCCCACATCAATCATTAATCATGAAAAGTGACTTTCCTATAGACTTTCTTGCAGGCAGGTGAGTGGAAGCATTTGCTCAATTGAGGTTCCTCTTCCCAGATAACTCTAACATGCCAAGCTGACAGAAAATTAGTCAGGCCTCCCTCAGTCCTTGAGAGAGGCTAGAAGAGCCGTTTTCCTGTCTGCATGGTCTTCTCTGCCTTCACCAATCACTTAGAATGGTAGTCTTTCTATCTAGCATACACTGGTGAGTCCCTCAGTCCTTGAGAGAGGCTAGAAGAGCCGTTTTCCTGTCTGCATGGTCTTCTCTGCCTTCACCAATCACTTAGAATGGTAGTCTTTCTATCTAGCATACACTGGTGAGTAGTCAGAATCCTTTATTCTGGCAAGTGGGGATTAGAAATAGAGAAACATTAGAAACATTTTTAAATTTTATTTAACTTTATTTTATGTGCTTTAATGTGAAGGTATCAGATTCCTTGAAACTGGAGTTACAGATAGTTGTGAGCTGCCATGTGGGTGCTGGGAATTGAATCCCATTCCTCTAGAAGAGCAACCAGTGCTTTTAACTACTGAGCTATCTCCCCAGCCCTTAGTAACATTTTAAAAAGCACTCTAAGCCCCTTTGAATGCCCTACCCTGCTATGTGGTCTGAAGTATGGCCAGGATGACTTGAAGCTGGTTTTCTGTAGTTACTCAGATTGGAGAAACAAGCCCATTTGGAAATAGAAATGATATACACACAACCTTATTTTCTCTCCTCTTGAACACTGATAACCTTGGGTCCCAAAGGGGAAAAAATATTCCCTGTGTCTAAACCAATAGTTTTGGATCTTGTCTTTGTTAGGGTTTTGTTGCTGTGATGAGACACCACGACCACAGCAACTCTTATAAAGGGAAATGCTTAACTGGGGCTGGTTTACAGTTCATCGAGGAAGGAAGCATGGAGGCACACAGGCAGATATGGGGCTGCCGGAGCAGGAGCTGAAAGTTCTACATCTCAATCTACAGGAAGCAGGCAGAGAGAATGAGCCATTGGGTTTGGCTTGAGCATTTGAAACCTCAAAGTCCTCCCACAATAATATATTTCCTCCAACAAGGCCACACCTCCTAATAGTGCCACTCCCTGTGAGCCTATGGGGGCCATTTTCATGCAAACCACCACAGATTTCCTTTATGATGTGACAAGTTCAATGGGACTAAAGTTCTACAAGCTGAATTAAATTCAAGCATTCATTGGATGTCTTCTTAGAAGCACACTGACAAAACTGGCATGGAAATATGTTGTATGAAGCTGCGCGTGATGGAAAATACCTATAATCTGAGAACTTAGGAGACTGAGGCAGAAGCATCCCAAGTTCTGAACCAGCATGAATGAATCATATGGTGATACCCTGTCTAAAATGTAAAACAAACAAAAGATGTGCTGTGTGCATGGTGTGTGTGTGTGTGTGTGTGTGTGTGTGTGTGTGTTTGTATGTGAATTAGTTTATAAGTTTATCTGGAGAAAGGACAGGGGAAATGATTAAGGTTTTGAAATTCAGATTATTTATTAAAATAATGACCTAGAAAGAAAGTTGATAAATGAACAAAGGTGGGATCCCAGAAGGAAATGGAGAGTTGAAAATTAGAGCAAATTTTAAAAAACCTGTAACTCCAAAAAAGACAGCAGAATGGAATCACATTCAAAGCTTCACAGCTTGGTTGTTACAGAACCGCAGAACATGGACATGCTAGAAAGGGATCTGGTAATAGTAATAATTTGTGTTTAATAGAGAACTTTATATCTGAGTACATCATTGTCATGCCTCCTTCTTTCCTCTAAGTCTGCACACATTCCAGCTCTCAAGTTCATGATCTTTTTTTCCCTATAATTATTGTTGGTATACATCCCTGCATGTGCACATCACTGACTAGATGTTGTTCTTATGTATCTCTGTTAGGGTAAAAGAGGAGGCATCAAATTCTCTGGAAATGGAGCTATGGACGGCAAGCTGCTCTGCAGGTGCTGGAAACTGAACCCAGGTCCTGAAACTGAACAGTAAGTGCTCTTAAATGCTTAGCTATTTCTCCAGCCCCCTATGTAACTTGAATTTTGTGCTTAATCTTTGTAATTGCTAAATTGGTATGCTCTCAAATATGTCCTACTGGGTACCCTTGGAAAAGCATCATTCTTTTCAAATATTCAAACCTAAAGGTGTAAAACTATTTGATTACATTTCATTAATAGTTTTACCTTTTACCTTTGATAATAGAATATTTTTTAAAGCCAAAGTTACCTTGGTAAAATTCCATCTTATTTTTATTTTTTCTACTTTCTAATAGTAGCCAATCCTGAAAAACAAAATGAGCTACTATCCAGACTATAAGAATGTGTCTGTGAACAATTGTACGTGAATTAGACTTTGATATCGTAGTCTCTTGCTTGGGTATGGCTAATATTGTCTATGATATAGTCCATACTTTTGATTTCTGTTTTGCTAGTGTTTGCTATGATAACGAACAATTTGGTTAATCTTCCTGTAAAAACTGATTTTGTTTGTCTCCCAATATTTTGGACTAATAAGAATTTCCCTTTTAAGCACAGCTGGTTCTGACTCATCAACCACAGACCTTCATTTTAGAGAGATTCTTCTAATTATAAAATCATCTAGTGGCAGTCTGGACAAAAATGTTCTGGCTGCCACCGCCCAAGAATACCGATACTTGAGTTTATACCGATGCCCTTTAAAACATAATGTTACTTATGGAGTCATTTGACTAAACTATTTGACATAGTCTAACTATTTCAATATGCTGAGACAAATGCAGGTACTTACTAATTATCCAGAAGGGAATGCATCTTGGTTGGTTAAGGCTGCTAAAGAGTTTCAACAGGTTAACTTCAAAAGCAATAGGATCTTGAACAGTTCTGATGACAGGTGACATAGATCAGCCTTTCCAGAACATTCTGCTAACAGAACAGAGGCAACACCGATAGCATCAAGATCAGCTTTGCTTTTGTAATGTTTTCTTACATTGTAACTTCTTTCTATAGGAACCAAAGCAACAGGCTCCAACTTCAAAATGGGGCAAATCAATACTGGACAGAACTAAAAAGGTATTTCAATGTGTCCCTTCCATGTGGCCCTTCCATTTAATCCCAGAAGTATTTGTGGGTTTTTATTTTCAGTGATTGTTTGGAAAAAAAAAAAGGAACAGGATAAAGAAAACATTACACGATTTTGTTTCCTTTTTAGTCTGTGAATTCAGGGAAAAGTAATGGGTTAAAATAAGAAATGTTGTTAACTACTTATGAGAAAAGCAAACTGGAAAAGCTAGCTCATGTTTTATTTCCTCCGATTTCAAAAGAAATTGGAATCAGCTACAAAATTGGTTATTACAGACAAAGTTAGTGGTGAAGGAGTCACAGTGCTTGGGAACCCATGATAGGGACATTTTCCCTGCCCTTGCCTTATGTACATATGTAACTTTCAAACTGCTTCAATGGGAAAAGCTGGCCTTTGGCTATCGAGAGAACACTTCAGGGTAGATCAGCAAATAATATGCATCAGAGGCTTCTGCCAAGTGTTCAGCCTCTGTGAGCATTTGTTTCTCATCACTCATTTCTTCCACCAGAACTGCTGTGTGATTCATCCTTCCCATCTAGGTAGCAGGCCCAGGTATGTGGGGGCTAAGCTTTAAACACACACTGTGGGGAATCCCTTGCCTTTAGCCCTGCACACAGCGATGCAGGAAGATAAGTGGGGAATGCCATAGAAGCAGTTTGTTTACCTAAGCACCTAAGGAGTGCAGCAAAAGCAAATCAGATGTCATACTGCTTCTGACTGGCATTTGATTTGGGGACTGCAGCCATTTGAGAAAGCGGAAGATTGTTTATTAATGATTCATGGTGGAATAAAAAAGATCTGGGCACAGCAAAGACAGATGACCCCTGACTCCAGTAGGGCAGACTTTAGAGTTCACTAATTCTTTTTGTTTCGTTTTTGCTGTTGTTTCACTTGTTTATTTGTTTTCTAGACAGAATCTCACTGTGTAGCCCAGGCTGTCCTGGAACTCTGTATGTAGGTAGACCAGGTTGGCTTCAAATTCAGAGAACTGCCTGTCTCTGCCTCTCAAGTGCTGTGATTAAAGGCATACTCCACCATGTCCAGAAAAATCTCACTAATTCTTTAAGTGGGGAAGGTAGGGTGGTGGAATCTACATTATATCCTACACCAAAAGATACAATCAAAAAGCAATTTTTTTCTAGCGTACAATGTATAATGCAATTTTTAAAATCTATTCATACCTTAAAAAGGGCATATTGTTGTTCCATTATCACTTTGCCTTCTGCTTAAACTTCAGTACTGCAAATCGTTTTTATTGGTGTGTTTCACCAGGCATGGGAGTACACCGCTTTAATCCCAATACTCACCTCCTAAGGATTTGCTAGTAGATGTCTCTCAGCTGGAGGCGAACCTGGTGTACATAGCCAGTTCCAGGCCAGCAGAGCCCACACAGTGAGACCCTGTCTGAAAGCAGAAAAAAGAAGTTACAAAGTGTTTTCATTGTGCTAGAGGATAGATGTAAGTCGATGATATTTTTTGGAGTATACACCACGTGTAGCTAATGCTGCCAGACTGCTCAGCTCTAAAATCTTACTCATAAGAAGTCTCTTGTGGGTCTAATTGTTCTCTGGGAAACCTCCTAGAGATCTAGAGTTGCCTTCTTGGATAATTAGGCTCTGGATCTAGAAATGCGTGGTTAAAAAGTGCTCTTACCCACCTAGAACCTTACAAACCTAGTAATTCAATACTCTTGATGTCCCTTTCTAAATATGTTTGATAGACATTACCTTCCCTGCCACACCTGCTTGCTACCAGTAAGATTTGTGCTAAGAATGAAAGGAAAGGGGAAGACTGTGAAAGTCAGAGGTTGAGGAAGACTGAAGTTCAGTGTCTTTTGGCCGTGACAGGACCATTTGTGGTTATAAACTCATAACGGCTGTGTGCTGTCAGCATAAGACCATAAGACCAGCATAGGTTAAGACGGTGAACATTCAGCACAAATGGGGAAGAGGCACCTGAGCCCCGCCCTTAGTTGAGGTACTCTTGACAGTTAATGGCTATCAGGGGAGGGAGAGCCTGTTCTCTTTTGGGGTGCAATCCCTATTAAGTTGACCAAGTTCTAGTGGATGTTCCCACACAATCTATATATGGGTAGTGCTAATTGGACCCAGTAGGTTATATAAAACAACAAAATGATGTTGAAAGAGACATGAGAGGATCCAGGAGGATTTAGAGAGAGGGAGTGAAGATGAACATAGTTGAAATTTACTGTATCCATGCACGAAACTCTCCAAGATTAAATTTAAGATATTAAGTAAACAAAATCAGTTTTGTAGGAATGGGCGCTTTATTCAGAAGATGCATGTTGTGTCGTACACGTAGAAGAAACTTCTACATTGACGTGCAAGCAAAAGTTCTGTTTAGGTGAGTGGAAAATAAATGAGAAGAAGGTAAAATTCAAAACCAAGTCAGGGGTTTCCGAGGCTATACCTCACTGAGGGCCCCAAGGGAAAGTCAGCTATTTTAAGGCACCTTTTATTCATTCTTTGTCAATTTGAGACAGTGTATCTCGATCACACCCACCCCAGCTCTCCTTCCCCCAGTTGTTCCCCCAAATACTCCTAACAAGGCGCCCTTATACCTTTGCATCTTCTCCTTTCTATGTGTCCGTAACCAATGAAGAGTGATTAGCGCGGCCTGGTGGGCCAGCTAGATCGTGTCCAGGCCTTGTGTAGGTGACACTTGCTGCAGTAAGTTCGTGAGCACAGCAGCTTTGTCATATCCAGAAACATCCCAGAGCAGGCACCATTCCCCAGCCACCAGCTTTTCCCCTCTTCCAACCTCCTCTCTGGGATGATCCCTAAGCCTCGGGCAGGTTGATATAGATGTTCTCTTTAATACCGAACACTCAATAGTCATTTATTCTTAGCCCTTTGACCAGTTATGGGTCTCTGCATTTAACTGTGACTACTAAAGAAAGAAGCTCCTGTGGTCAAGATTGAGAACAATATTAATTTATGTGTCCAAACATCACATATTTATAAGGGAATTTGACAACATATCTATGTAGCAAAACAACAGGAATAGGTTCCCGCCTAGAGTTTATGAGCAAGTTTATATTATCGGGTATGAATTCCTTCTTGTGGAGCAGTCCTCAAGTCCAAACAGAAAGCAATTAGTTGCAACCATTACCTTCTTGCTTCTATTACAACAGTGGACACATCTTGCCTGGCGGGGTGGCGTTGTAGCCTTCACTTAGTTGGTGGGTTACCTCTCACCTCTAGCAGCCTGCAAAGGCTCTTCTAGCACCATGAAAGCTAGCCAGATGACAGGACCAGTTCAGGTCTCTTGCAGCGTGACTGCTCTATGCCCTGTCACCCAATTGTGCTGTCTCTTCAGCAATAGGGTCTTAGCAACTAGTTGTGGTGGGTAATCAAGCAAGAGTAATAGCCGATGGTGTTTGGGGGCCTCTGTTGTCTCCCAGAACAATAACTCACAGTAATCTATTCATTGCCTAGCTCTGAGATTTTCTTTTACTAACTCATGTCTTCTGTGGGAAGCACACAATGTACCCATATGGGGCACCTGTGTTTAAATTCTGTATTTTAAATTATCTCATAAAGTAGTGGGTTTCTATACATCCTTAATTTTGGTAAAGGTATCTTTTTTTAGTCTCCTTTTCTAATCTATAGGCAAGTACATTCTGTCCCATGGTACTGGAAAGCTGAACAAATATCCTGCCATTCCTCTGTAGGCACGGATAGAACACTGCTAAAACTGCTTATGTGTCAGATAAAGTTCTTCCAAATTCTTTCTTTCTCAGCTCAAGATTTCTTCATCTTTTGCCAGTGGTTCTTATACTTGACTTGAAGAAAAAGTAATAACGGAAGAGGTCATGTGTACTTGTCAAAGCCTTAAAAGAAAGTCCCCACTCACTTTTTTTCTTCTTTTTAGATTATTACCAAGGTATCAAGCTCATCAGTGGTTATTTTCTTAGAAAGAAAAAAAGTTAGAAGGGGGAAAAAACCTAGAAGATAATATGGGGTAATTTTAGATAATATGCAGACACAAACACTTGAAAATCAGGTTGTGGTGTGTGTTCTTATTTTCAGCTTGCCCTTGTTAGCATTCTCTGAATAAACAGTTGTGTATACTTCACCAAGATGTCACCATTGCTGATTTAGCATAATCGCTTCAGAATCTACTGATACTAGCTTGAAGCTTGACTTTCAAAAACTAAAGTCTTCAAGTTTTAATGAGAGTTTCCTAAAACATGGTCCAAAGAGTTTATTAAAATAGAGCCTGTCTCTTAAAGAAACCATAGGAGTTTCACATTGGTACATTAATTCTAGGAAAAATGATAATGAATAATGGCTCTCAGCTTTCAAATAGTGTTTTTCATGTTCAAAGTGCATGAGCAACATTAATTAAATCACTGGCAGTCAAATTAGATCAATATGTTCTCTGTATGTGCATAGCCATACCTTTTACGTAAACAGTCTTCCAAATCACACCACTGCAGATCAAACATCCCTCCCCCATCTGAACTTAGTTGACTGATACTGATTCTAAGCAACAGATAATTACTAGAAAGACTAGGTCTGAGGTGGGACTATGTAAGCCTTCTTTGTTTTTTAGGGAAAAACATGAGATTTATCCTTGGTGAAAGGTACATGAATCACAGTATGAAATGCTTCTAACTCTAGGCCAGAAGATAACAGTGATAAGCCCATTCCTGCGTACCACAGTGTGGGACAGCTAAATCCCGACTAAAGGTATTTCATCAACGAAGAATATATTTCATGCTTTTTATGCTACTGTATTTTTGGCCTTTCTCAGCACCAATAAGAAGATTTCTATGGCTAAATATGGTGTCAATTTCAGCAATATGGTAATTGTTCATTAATGCTAGGAATCTGTGGTCACTACTGACTTGAAGAGCTTTTAGGCCAGCAAATTAAACATAGTAAATTTCATGGTTATTTTTAGAATAATTTTCACATATTTTTCCTTCAATAAATTTAATGCAGCTTTCCAAATCACCACAAGAGATTAGGTGCTCCCAGCGGACCCCCACGTGAAGGATATTCCAACTAAGATAGAGTGATAATAGCATTCCATCTTTCAATAACACCTAGCAAATTAACACACCCTACTCACCAACATAATACAATCAGGAGAAGGCATGCACATACATGTATGGACACAGATTTGGCCAAAGTCTGGTTTGCTTATCCTTGGAAAGCTCAAGGCTACATCACTTCAAATGGATGGCGTCAGGTTTCGCCCTCTACTTTGTCTGCCAGATTTTCTAATCTATTTCCAGGGAAGAAGAACTACTCCTTGATTGTCTTGCAGTGTGATAAACAAAAAGAGCATCTGGCTTGACTGAGCTGTCTTCTTCCAGATGGCAAGAGTACCACTCGAGGTCATGGTAGCAGCCCCTGTACACTCCACAGGACGCCTTTGTTTCTTCTTTGTAGAAAGGCTCGCCTTCCACCTCTTCACCTCCGATCTGAGATTTCTCTTTTCCCCGAGTGAAAACCTGGAGTTCAGTGACAATGCATGTGTCCGAGGCCATCATACTTACTGGCTGCCTGGCTGAGGCATAACAGGTAATGAAGCTGTTAGGCTATTGTCATATTGCAAGAGAAGAGTGAAGTCTCTGTAAGTCATTGATGTGGCTGAGTTTTGGTCCATAAAAGTAAATCAGATATATTTTGAAGATATTCATTTTTCCTTTAATATGGAGATAAAAATTCGACACAGGAAGGAAAACTTATTAAAGAAAACTTAGTATGGATGTAAAAATTTAATAGTGTCAGGTCGGGCAGTGGTGGTGCATGCCTTTAATCCCAGCACTTGGGAGGCAGGGGCAGGTGGATCTCTGTGAGTTCGAGGCCATCCTGGTCTACAAGAGCTAGTTCCAGGACAGACCCCAAAGCTGCAGAGAATCCCTGTCTCAGAAAAACCAAAAAAAAAATTTAATAGTGTCTATGAATACAATAGCTTTAAAGGTAAATAAAATACATGCATGCTTTGCACATTTTGGGTCGTACCAGTTATTTCAGTCAGCATTCATTGCCTCCATTTCACTTCTGACTCTTCAGAGACAGTTCTTTCTGACGTCACACGTGACATCTTTGTTGCTAACCAGATTGACCTTTGCGTCATATGCTTATCTCTTCGACCTTTCTGCTGCCTGTGATGCTATAGATTTGCTACGACTAACACCACCTACCGACTATTTAGTCTTGGCATTTCCATCTTCCTTGCTAACCTTGCCAGCAGCCTTGTCTACTTATCTCCTGCCTGTATTATCATGCAGGCTTACATCTGTTTTCCCAGGTTCCATCTCTCCTTCAAATTAAGAATGCCAGAAGGACTAATCTCCCAATGTCCTTACTTTAACTTGACCTCAAAAATCCCATCTATTCATAAGGCTTTCTTATCTCCCTTGCTTCATTCCTTCACTCTTTCCCCAGTTTCTTACATTCTAGATGTCCTTGGCTTTTCATATAGTTTTCAACACATGAAACATGACTGCTTTGGGTCTTCGTGAGAGCAGGAACTGTTTGTTTTATTGCTTTGTCTTTAGTATCTAAAACACTGTGCAAAGTTCACTAAAATTTGTTGAACGATGACTCTAATGACCATATCATTCCCAGGCTATTCAGCTATATCCCTAACCATTTATATATTCCTTCATTTTGCTGTGTACAATGTTGCTCTTCCTGTCCACGGATTATATCCCACATTAGGTATATTGACCTCTTCTTCTCCAAGTAGATTATAAGCTACTGAAAGGGTAGAGGCATTTCTATATTCTTCTCGTCTAGTAACATTTTCTGTATATTTAATAACCACTTATTATTTATTTATTTCACACTGTAACATATACTTACCCATAAAGAACATTTACATCAATATGGCTTAAATAGAAATAAAAATAAGTTGAGCATAAAAATATTAGGCTAGGGCCCATGGTCGGGGCCTGGGTTAAAGGCTCTTTGTCTTCTATTTGAGTATCAAACTACAGTTTTGTGGAGTGAGAATATAATGTGGCGGCTCTCCCTTGGCAGTCTATCTTGCTTCCTTATCCAGCAGTCTGCAGGCTGCTCCTCGGAGCATTAAGGACCTGGGGGCAAATGTGGCACTTACTGACTCTTGCCCCAATCATAAAATCACCTGGGATTTCTAGCTTTTCATTGTTTCCTATATATACTCACTAAAACCAAGACTTTCTAAGTTACAATGGTGTCCAATATACCTAACAAAATTATGGCTTCTGATTTTTTGCCACCTCTTTTTCCACCTTCCTTTCTCCTCTGCCCAATCAGTCCATCTTCAATGATTTCCTACTCAACTCTGTCTCAGGTTGAAATGTAGGTCCTCAACCAATGGTCCTGCATTTGGACCTAGTTTGTGACTAGCTTGTTCTTGTTTCTCAGGTTTCCTGTTTTACTTCCCTGATCTAACTTTCCCTTATTCTTGGCATGTCTGTTTTCTTCTTAGAGCTTTTGTCCAAGCATTTTGCTTTACTTCTTTCCTATACACAGTGCTCTAAATGATATATCTCCTTTTTGTTGTTGTGGCCTTTAAGAAGTCTTTTCTTAATTTATGGGCACCATCTTCCCACTTAACATTTGGAAATTACTGTTGAGAACTTGATTATTAGTGTTGAATTATCATTTCATGCCTCATATTTTACCTCACCAATAATGTAATTTTCTTGACAACAGAGATTTCATAACTCTTTTAACCAGGCACAGCCTTTGGCACCTCTGAGGATGAATGTGTTTGGTTGGATCAGAGTTCCAGAGCAAGGGCCAGAAGTGACTGAGATCATGCAGATGATCCCCGACTGAGAGATGCAGGTTACACAAGAGAAATCCTTGAACATATTGGGGGTGAAATGACTTCTGACATCAATACCTAAGCTCAATTTCACAGGTCATGTATACTGAGGCAGAGCTGAGGTGTCAAAGAATTCTGACGTTGAACAGCTTTGGAGCTGCAGTTCTAAATCCTATGCTGGCAAATATGTGAGACAGGTCCTAGTAGGAATCCTGACTTTGTTCCAATCAGGCTGGCTGTATTGGTTAGGCAACTTACCTTCTCCAGACTCCAGATCTAAATCAGATAAATGAAAAATATTAGACTCCGGGTGATCTTAAGGACTAGATGATTCATTTATAAAATTAGAGGACTCATCTTTCAGATTGATGAACTGGTAGCCCCTAGGCTTTGTTTTTTTTTTTTTTCCCCTCAAAATTTTATTTTGTGGAATAGGATTTACAAGACTCATTTGCAGTTTGGACTTCTCATTTTCAGCTTTCTGCCTTCAGTTTTCTGTTTCTCAATTTGTGTAAAAGTGGATGGACAGATGGTTTATTAGGCTTTTTAAATGCCTGTGATACTGGTGTTCAAGTCAACATGGTTTTAAGCTTGGGAGGTCCACATAGAGTGTGGGCTTTGTTTAGAACAGGAGATAGTTTTCACTGTTCAATTTGCGGATAGTAATGCTTACTCACATAACTTAAACTACTCAGGATGCATCTCCGAAGGCCTAGTCAGTTTCTGTTATTTTGGTATGCTTCAATGCATTTCTGCACCATAGTCTGCTCCAAGTTGTAGTTTTTAAAATGATATTACCATCTAAAAGCATATACCTACCATTGCATGTTTTGCCTTTGCCTGAATTATTGCATCCACAGCGTGATCCCAAATACGAAATTGTTAACCCAGATTCGTAGAAACGTAAAGGAGACAAATCCCTCATTTTATAGATGCCCTTAAGAGTTTCTTGTGCTCTTTCTGACTTTTAGTAGGGCCGCGAATATGTCATTACCAATCCCCATCTGAAGTAGGACTTGTAGTATCGACAACCAAAGGGCTGCATACAACTTAAATATAGGAAAAGCCTGCATTGGCTAGCAGAGATCCTCCAGGATTCCCGAGGGAGGGAAAGCGGGTCGCGCTGACCAATACAAGCAGGAGGGTGTGTGCACTGGCCATGCCGGCCCCCCAGCCTCCGGCCCACCCGGAAGGACAGGGAACCGGGAGTGCAGGTGAGGGCTCTACACCTGCCTGAGAACGCGGCCGGGGAAGCCCGCGCCCTCAGTAGGAAAAGAAGGCCGCAGCGAGAGCAGAGGTGGCGACGAGAGGTGTGAGAGAGTATGGAAAAGCTGAAGGGGCGGCGGGGGCGCTGGCGTGACTGGAAAGCGTGCGAGGGACCGGAGGGCGGGCGGGGAGCAGGTGTGAGGAGGCGCGGGGCAGCGGCGGCGGCGACTTGGCTCGCTAGCCCAGCGCGGCCTCTGACT
Source organism: Myodes glareolus (assembly GCF_982192425.1). Taxonomy (NCBI): domain Eukaryota; kingdom Metazoa; phylum Chordata; class Mammalia; order Rodentia; family Cricetidae; genus Myodes; species Myodes glareolus. Next base: position 28,383,431 of record NC_142046.1, on the reverse strand, counting down.
CAGGGACTCCGCGTGGAGCTGGCAACCCGGGGGGCGGAGCCTCGGGCCTGTGGGCGGGGCGAGGGCGGGGCCGGCGCCTGCTGCGCTCCAAGGCCGCTGCGGCTGCAGCAGGGAGGGGCCGGCGGCCTCGGTGGCGGCCGCGGGGGAGGGGCTCGGCGTCAGCGCGTCGCCAGCTGGGCTGCCGGTGGCCTGGAGGGAGCCGAGGAGGAGGAGGAGGAGGAGGAGGAGGAGGAGGAGGTGAGTCGCCTTGGCTGGGAGCAGCGCTGGCCGCGGGAGGCGGGGAGCGCGGCCCCTCCCTCCCGGCGCCCGCCTCGCGGGGCCGCGCGGCTCCGAGTTCCCAGTGGGGCGGCGGCCGCGAGGAGCGGGGGTTGAGGAGGGCGGAGCCGGGGCCGCGCTTCCCGGGCGCACGCGCGCCGTCCTGCGTCTGCGGGGCCGCGGTGTGGCCCCGAGCGACACTTCCCGGAGCGCGGAGGCTGGGACCAGCACAGGCCCTGCGGACCTCAGGCCGCCCCGTCCCGGCTCGCGTTCGGCACGGCCCCGGCCTACGCTATCCTGATCGGGATCCCGGCGTTCCCACCCCGGGCCGCGGAGACCCCACACCTCGTTGTCCCCCGACCCCCACTCGGGGATTAGGCACGGGCTTGACGTTCCCGTCGCGTCCCGCCAGTTCCCGCGTCCTCGGGCGAGGCAGCGTTCCCGGAGTGAATAAGTCTTTACAACTAACTGAACACCAGCAAAGTTGCAATAGCGCATTAGTTTAACCCTTGGTCTCTCGGTAGGCAGCGCCCGCATCCCCACTCCGCGGGGCAAGTGCAACTTTTTTAGTCTTCTCAAAACTACGCAGCATTAGAAGAGCCTTGAGAGAAGAATTCTTAAGTTCGTCCCTTGAGGCCCTGTGATGGGAAGTTCAAAGAGAACGGTTTACGTGGGTTTTTTTTTTTTTAACTTCTTCCATGTGTATCACTGTTTGAAAATGGAAAACGTGAGTTGAAGGTGATCTTTCCACACGTGGTGGATTGCTGTCCTCAGCCTTCCTGTGCCCCAGTTTGCCTGACATAGTTGCTTTTACCCCTTAAATAGATTTTAAAGGTTACTGTGTCAGATAAAGGAGCTGCTGGGGGTAAAAAGAGCAGTATAATTTACTAGAACTATTTTATTGGGTTCTATTAACCTGTTTAACCTGCTTAACCATGACAGGAATTTCATGGTGGAACCCACATACCCAAGTGCGATATTGAATTTTAATTAGTGCATCCCAGGTCTGGATGTGGAATGCTGAAGCTGAGAAGAATTATACACTGTTGTCCTTAGGGCCTTGTTCTGTGTTTAATGAAACAGTTTAATATTAGGGTTGGAGGAACACATTTTGAATCAGGATACCTCGACAAACTTGAAAACCGTTAGTATGTAATCCCTGAAGCTCATGCTACACCTTATAGTATCCATGCCTTCTTCACCCTTGTTCTCAAGCCGTGGTGACAGGTTTACCTTAGAAATACAGAGTAACAGAATTTTCGGTTTGTGATGGGGACCTGAGCAGTGTAATCTAGCTTCACTATTTTACGTTTTGTTTTCCTGAGGTTTAGAAGGAACTGAATAGAGCTGCTTGCCTTTATTAAGCATTTAGCTTGATGAAACTTACTGATGGGACATGTTGTCCCAAACTTGATCTTGTTTTGGCTTAACTGTTACCCACACCGCCCCAGCCTGTTAAGCAAAGTAAAGTGTTCTCCTGAGCTCTGGTCCCTTTCTTCTTGATTATGTTGTCTTAAGAATTGCCAAGTAAGCCTGGCAATGGTGGCTCATGCCTTTAATCCCTGTACTCCCTGGTGGAGATCTGTTAGTTCAAGACCAGCCTGGTCAACAGAGCTAGTGCCAGGGCAGGCTCCAAAGATATGTAGAGAAACCCTGTCTTGAAAAACCAAAGGGGGGGGGGGAGGGGGAGGAAAGAAAAAAAAATTGCCAAATAATCACTATAAAGTTTTTTTTTAAAAAAACCCTTTCTGTTCATATGAGAATGATTTCTAATTTTGACTCATTAGCTACAAATGATGCAAATTAATTTGAATTTAGCAAACTATAGTTACATTTGCTAGTTGAAAACATTTCTACTTTAGTTTAAAAATTTGAATTTAATAATTTTGTTTTAATTTTATTTATTTTTTTTGTTTTGTTCCTTTTCAAGACTGGGTTTCTCTGTAGCTTTGGAGTTCTTCCTGGAACTAGCTCTTACAGCCCATGCTGGCCTTGAACCCACAGAGACCCACCTGCCTCTGCCTCCCAAGTGCTGTGATTAAAGGCGTGCGCCACCACCGCCTAGCTAATAATTATCTTTCAGTTTAAGGTTACTTAGATTCATCTTTTCTCTTGAGATAGGATCTCATATAGGCTAGGGTATGGAATTTACTGTGTAGCAGAGGCTGGCCTTGAACTCCTTATCCCCACATCTCTGTTTTCTACCTAGGATTCTATTAGTCATATTCTTTACAACACATTTTAATTTTTTTTAAATGTATGTGTGCTTGTCCATTTTGTATAAGCCAGAGTTGTCAGATTCCCCTGGAGCTGGGGTTGTGTGGATGCTGGGAACCTAAGTTGGGTCCTCTGTAAGAGCAATATGTGCTCTTAATCCATGAGCCAACTCTTCTTCCCTGTCATTCATAGTCATGGATCAGGTAGTCTGTGTCTCCCAGAGGATTAGTTTAGCAAGAGGTCTGGGGTTAAGGTCTGTATGACTTTGATATTTGGTAGAAAGAGAAATCCAGTGCATAAATAGTAATCTACATTAGCTCCAGTATTACATTAAAAAAAAAGTGAGCCTAAATTGGGATGGGGTAGGATTTTTACATCTCGGACAACGTGGCATTTGGTGTAGTAAGTACTTGTTGCCTCTGTGTCTTTTCTTGGTGGGTGTTTTTTGGAAGATGGCCACATGTTTTTAATCTGTATGACTAGTGTCAAGTACAGTGGATACTCTGTAAATGCTTTGTCTTGGTAGAGCAGTGCCTGGAAGTCCCAAATTGTGATTTTAGTAAACTTTAAATTACTAATTTTCTTCTCTGTGTTGAATGAGTACTGAAAGAGAATACAAAGGTATTAGAAAATACTAGAAAAATTGGGGGAAGAAGTATCAATTTTGTTCTTTAATGCTGTCACTGAAAAATTTCAGAGTACAGTTATATAAATGTGCTAGAATATACCTCCATTGTACGAGAGTAATGTGAAATTTCTACTGGAGAGAAGTTGATAACCGTGAATTCAGCAACCTGAATTGTTACCATAGGACATCTCTTAAAGTGTTGGTTTCATTTTATAAGGATGTATTCTTCAGCCCGTAGATTTCATAAATAACATGATTTGGGAGTGTGGACTACTTTGTCAGGCTGTCCTGGAGTGATATTTTAAATGATCTAGTGGTGGTAATTAGTAAAACACAATGGATCTTCTCTTTCTTTTGTGCTTATTCTTTGCTTTTACTTTAGTAGATCACACTAGTGTTGGTGTATGAAAGCAAAACAAAATAAGAAACATTTCAAGATTTCTTTTGCAAAGAACAGTCACTTTTTTCATTGAAAAGCTAATAGATTTTGGGTCAACAAATACATAGCCAGTCCAGTTCCCATAGAGTGATTACTGCTTGAACATGTGAAGTTCTGTGTGATAACCTGTACAGAGATCCTATTTTTGAACTATATTCATTCCCCCTCCATACTGATAATGCTATCAAAAGCAAATTTATAGTGGAGTAGGGTGGTACTTAATCATATGAAACAGTCGTGTTCCATCCATCTACACTGGTTCTTCAGTCAGCCCCACTCTTGGGCTACCCACTTTCAAAGGTTATTCCTTTTTACACTGATGAATAGGTAAAATACTCCCCATCCCATTGTCCTGAAAAATATCTTTGGGTAGGATCCAGAGTCTTACACTGAACATCCATTCTTCCCAGAAGTGTGGTACTATGCTATCCATACCCTTGGCATGTACTCTTTGTGCATGTGAGTTTAATTTTAAACACAGTGCTTATTGTGAGCTTTACAAACATATAACATAAACATCTCAAAGTATGTAAGAAATGTGCAGAGGATTTCAGTATAGCTTTAGAGTGACTTAAAATATAAAATGAGATAAGAGTTAGTAAGAATATATAGGTTTCCCCTTCTTGTGCAATTATATTTAAGCTATTTGAACAAATGATAAGTTTTTGAATATTTGTCAAAAAAGTAATCAGGACTTCTTCCCTCCCTTCTCTCTCTCTTCCTCCCCCCTCTCTCCTTTCTTCCATTCTTCCTTCTAGGTCCCTTGAGGAACTAAAACATACTCTTTGCTTGGGCATTCAGCTTCCTTCCTTCTCTATGTTCTCTTCTACATAGAAAACTGAGGCCTGTTTTCATCTGTAGACAGTAAAGATCTTGAAGAATCGGAATACCGATATTGTATGGTATGTGTGCGATACCATCTTCTTTGTTCATACTCTGCTGCCCATTAACACTGAAATGTGGATTCTTTCACTGTGACCATTTGTAACACTTTTAAGATTTTTTATATACATCAGAAACTCAAGGACATTGAGCGTTTGTCTAGTCATGACTCAGAACCACTCCTGGCTGGCCTTTAGTCAGGCTCTCCACTGTGTTAGCAGAGTAATGAATTGTTTTCCTCCATTTTGAATGGTGGCTAACTATTTTCAAGTGTCTGACTTTCTGCCCTTCTGTTCTCTCCATTTTGATCTTTTGATAAGGGGTTCACTATACATTTCTGTAGTGTAGTTCTTCCCTGCCTTTTAGACTGTGTATACCTCAAGAGTGAGACTGGATCTCTCATAGCAAGTTACTAATATTGGTTAAATATGCAGCCATTCTAATAGTAAGTTCTGTATTAGTGTGGGGAGGGACAGTATCCATAGAGAATTCAAAATTCATTTAAGAAGTTTAGACATTTTATTGCCAACACTAGTACTTGGGAAGCTTTATATTTTAAATTATAAATATCCTTATGAAAAATGACTTCAGTCATCTTATAGACATTTATTTAAGGAACAAAAATTTCACTCTGTTGAATTGTAAGGCATTGCATATTTCAGGGTGTTTTGAGTTTGATGAATATTATATATGATTTTATATTTCTTACACATAGAAATTTTATGGCACTATAAAGAACTGAGTTTAATGACCCCACTTTTGTTCATTAGTAATTATATACTAAAGAGTAAATTCTCATTACAAGGCCCTGAAATTACTGCCTATAAAAAGAGGGACCTCTTTGATTTTGTTCTCCATACAATTGTAGTTATTGTATTGAGGGAAGTCATCAAACTCTTTAGTAGTGTAAACCTTTAATTTGGTTTTAGAACTGCAGTCATATATTGAACTCCCAAATTACCATGTCTTTAACAAGCAGTGCACACTCTGTATTAAAAAGGTAATGACCATAACTTTTCTTGGAGGATTTCTTGTACTAATTTTTTAAAGAGGACGTTTGAACTAAATTTCCCACAAAAGCCCAAATCTCATACATTTAATGATAGTGGAGTACATGTGTATGTGTAGAAGGGAAAGTTGGTAATTTTTGTAGTGGTATCTTTAAGTGGACAATTTACTGATTATGTTGAGGTAAACATTTTACAACTCTAAAGGAAAACTTCAATTATCTGAATGAAATGAAGTATGTAAAATTAATTCAAATAAATGGGAGAACTCTTACTGTAAATGATGCATGTTAAGAGATATGACCTCAGTTTTCACCGCCCCCTCCTTTATGTTTGTCATTTGCTTTGACATTACAGAATTGTGATTCTTCTTGGTCACACTAGGAGTCAATGATGGGAAGAAGTAATGTTGATCTATAGATTTTAAACCTCTCGTTCCCAAGCTTTGGAATGGTGTTCTGTGTCATGAGGAATTACTCATCTCTGTTCCCTACTGTCTTCTGTTAGTGATATTCAGAGCCTTTCATTTGGCCAGCTTCCTCACCAACATGTGTGGACTCTGAGAATATGATGCTTATACTTCTTAAGAGTTGGGTTCCAACAAGTGTATTGAACTGCATAACTCTTTAATTCTTTCCCTCTCTGTTTCTTTAACAACTGCTTTGTAGTATAGATCCTAAAAATAGAAACAGACCTCAGCCAGGACTTCTGACTTTTGTAGGTTCTAACTTGAAATGGAAATTTTACTGATTGATTGGGGTTTAGAAAAATGATTTCTGTGCAGCTGACTGAGGTTTGCAGTGCTCTTGGTTTTGAAAGCTAGTGTGTAATTTCTAGATGGCCCCTGTAGTTGTTGTGATGACATCACCTTCTACGCTTTTGTTTTTAAAAAAACATAAACAACTCACATAAATGAGTGCTGACATTGTATAAGCCAATTTATTTCATTCTTTAATATTACCTATAGATCCTTTATTTGAAGTACCTGAGAACATACTTTCAGTATGTATTTTTTTTTTATTTGTTGCATTATAAGATGCAACATGAGTCATATCTTGAATGATTTGGGTAGGGTGTGGTTAGCAAGAGCTGTATCAACTTTGTTACTGGTGAGTCACTGAGACTTTTTTCTATTATTATTATTATTATTATTTTGCTTTTTGAAACAGGTTTTTTCTGTAGCTTTGACTGTCCTGGAACTCACTCCTACACCTGGCTGGCTTTGAACTTGGAGATCCACCTGCCTCTGCCTCTCAAGTGCTGGGATTAAAGGTGTACGCCACCACCACTGACTGAAACTTTCTTTAATAGATCTGGATGTATGACTAAAGATTTTGGACTCAAGAGTCAATTGAGACTGGTTTTGATTTTGTACAGTATAAGCAGTATACTTCTTCCTTGGGAGGAAGATAGGTATTTAGCATGTTTGAATTTCAGTTTCCTCATGTTTGAAATGTTTGAAAATAATAATCATGTGGTAGTTAAAAATTAATAATAATATTTGATGCATTAACTCATGATCATATTTTAACAATGTGAATTAATACACTATCTAGTTTAAACACTAAGTGGAAATTGTTTCCCAGTTGATGATAGAGGTAAATGGGTAGCTCAGAACCTTTCCAAATCTTGTTCGGATGACTTTAAAGTTACAAAAGGTTTGCTTGTTTAAGGTAGGAGAAATGGCTAAATCATTAAAGGCTAGGCTTACAACCCAAAATATAAAATTATAAAAGACATAATTATCACTCTATTTATATACACATAATGTACTGATATGTGGTGTAAGGAGGCAGAATATACTGTTTTTATGGTTTAGATGTCCTCCAAAGGGCTTGGTTTCTAAAGTTTTGCTATTAGCAGGGATTGTGGACCTTTAAGAGGTAGGACCTAATATTATTACAAGGTGTTAAAGGTTGCTGGAATCAGGAGACCCTGGTCTCACAATCTCTGTTTCAGGGCTTGAGATGTATTACCTCCAGTTTGCTCTTTAGATCTGATTTGCTTCCCTAGCCAGAAGCTTTCATCTGTAGTAAAGATAAGTTATCAAGACTTAATATTAGATATGCATAGTACTTGTTTATATCTGAATCTAAGGTATACCAGCAGCTTTTATTGTGACCTTGAAAAAACTTTCTCTGCCTCATCTAAATTTCTTCATCTGTGGTCTAACAGCTAATGAGTAGAGAGAAAAGAGGATTAAATGAGGTACTGTTTGTATATGCAGACTTAATGCTGCTTGCTGTTATTTGTTTTACAATTAAGGTTCAAAATAAATGAGAACTGAAGAAGGAGCATTTTGAGTTAAAATCAAAATGTCAGTGCAGACACTTGGTGAATTAATTGTATGGGGACATTTACTATGGATTTTAGGATGTTACCTTCTCATTTATACCTTTCTGTTTTTGTTTAAGGTAGCAGTTCTCAAGTGATCGGTGGTGTTTGCCTTTGAGCCCAGCACTGAGGCAGAGGCAAGTGGATCTCTGAATCAAGGCCAGTCTGGTCTATGGAGTGAGTTTCAGAACAGCCAAAACTACACAGGGAAACCCTGTCTTGGGAAACAAACAAGATAGTAGTTCTTAGAATGTGATATATCTGTTTGTCAGCAGGTATCTTTTGCAGATGGGGGGGGGCACAAAATTTGTACTATTATTATAGTAATGAAACTTCTTGCCTTTTTGTTCTGTCTTATGTCTTGTGGTTTACAAACAGGAATGAGTAAACTTTGAACATCTTATTAGAAACTAAATGTCACTGACACCAGACTGTACTAGTAATTGTATATGCCTCGTGTGACATATGCATTAAAAACATTGAAAGCAGTAAATGTCCAGCCATCTTTGCCTAAGAAGGTACTTAAGGAAGAAATAGCAATGAGCTTTTTAAAATTTTAATTTACTAATCTTTCATTGAATATTAGTTACATTTATATCCAGTGTATTTGCTCGTCTAGAGAAAACAACAGCAAACTTTCGTACTTTTTTCTGAGTTATCAGTAAAACTAGCCACATTTTCTACATGAAATACCACTTCTACTTTAAAGAGTGAATAAAAAAGAAACTGATGATTTAGACTTAGTCATTTGTCAGTCATTTTCTTGAAAATGAAGAAGAGGGCCTGTCACTTTAAGGGAAACAGCTGTTAATGTTTGTTGCCAAAGATAAAAATTCAAATTTGTATATGACAGTAAAATTTTAGAAAACCTATGTTGTTTGCTATGCTCTTTTCTGTTTTTCAGTATTTAAGAAATCCTGGCGCATAGTGATACTGGTGACTGTTTCCTGTCGTCTAGTAAATCAGTGTTTTTAAAATGAGAACTGTGACAAATAAGAGTTAAAGATATTTTTAAAAAGCAAGCTGCATAGTACAAAAAGTTCTAGATAATAACTGTTAAGAAATTCCTGTGTGCCAAGTTTTTGTGTAGTATCATAAAATTATCCAGTAATATATGAACGGGCTGTTAGTATTAACACATTGTTTTACTATGTATTTTGTGAGGTCATTTTTTTTCCACATAGCTCAGTCAGAACTATATATCACAGCAGATTGAATGTAGAAGCAGATATGAAAATCTACTTGCCTTCTCATAAGCTAAACACAGTGATATTTGAAAAACTGTTATACACTATTATTTTCTTATTAAGCTTTTATATTTTAAGTGTTTTCACTAAATGTGAAATTTATTTTAAATAATATATATCTGATAGGTTTTTGATGACTTAATGACTACTTAGCATCTTATTTTCTAATACAATGAATACTGATAATTTTAATATACAAGTCTTTGGGAGTGATACAACAATTTTTAAAAATATGAAAGGAGTTTAGACACTAAGATTTGAGAACTTTTTTTTTATTAAGCTCATTGACTGGAGTTACAAAGATTTAGTCTCTTTAGTATTTCTTTGAATATGAACTTCATGCCTTTAATTTATTTCCCTAATTGTAAAGTTCTATGGTTATTGGATTTTTGTGTCATTTTTGAAACAGGCAAGGTTCTTTCATGTCTTTAAAGATTTATATTTTCAAGATTGATGTCACCAAAGTTACTACAGAGATGAGATAATCGTTTCAATTAACCTCTTCCTTTCTGATATTGTGTGTGTGATTGTGAGCTTTGACATGAGTTTATGCTCAAAGAGATGAAGATAACCTGGGCCCCCTTGGTGGGTGGAGGTGGCATTTGGATGAAGCAGGCAGCTAGCAATAGTGGGGAGAAAAAAGGAAATGAAATATGTCCCCTTTGAGGCAGGTCCAAAACAGCTTAGAGATGTTTCAATGTGAAGAAGTTTAGGTGGAAAATACATCAATATGTATAGATTTTTGATGTGGGAAGTTCTTCTGTGTGAGTGTTGCTTTTACTGGTTAATGGATAAAGAAGCTGATTTGGCCTGTGGTAGGGCAGAGTAGAACTAGGTGGGGAAAAGTAAAATATTTCCTTAAAAATCTATCTTTTTTCTGTCCCATACCAGATGGCTCCTGACATGAGATAGAAACTCTGAATTTTCTTTTAACAGTATGCTTGGATTTAGCATTTAGCCATTGTCCAACTTCAAAGCCAGCTTTCTCTCTCTCTCTCTCTCTCTCTCTCTCTCTCTCTTTCTCTCTCTCTCTCTCTATCTAATTTTTTTTTTAAATCCTCAAATGACCTGTCCTCATAAGTCATATTTCTTTTTGCTTGGTGACTCTTTCTAGATATTTATTTTCTCCTCTTTATACATCCAAACATCCAGGATCTCTTGACTTTTTGATGATGTGTATTTTCCTGTAAAGACAAGAACAGAACCCTGCCCCATTTTTAGGCACACAGTGGGTCTATGTTGTCATTAAGCAGGTTGTAGCACTCTGCTCACAGACCCCATTTAAATGCTCTGTAGTGGACCTCCCAACAACGTTAGAGCCATTTATACTGGTGAACCAGGAAGTTCTGCAGGACACAGAAGTGACTGACAAACTGCCAGTATAGGCAGAACTGTCTTTCAAATTTCCTGCTTCATGGAAAAATCTGCCGGATACTATGGGCCTGTAGACTGAAGATGGTGCTCCAATGGTACAGAAGAATTTTGAGTGATTGTCCAGGCAGCAAGATGTCTCTGTCAGTTCTAGAGTTTTGGAAGTTGCTTGCAATGTACTTCCTGTTTGCTTAGGTAATATTGTATCTTTCTGGAGTCTTTGATGGAGTTGAAGAATAGATAGTTAGAGTTTTCCTTAATTATGATAAAAGATAAAGTAGATAATATTTTAACTGTAATTCTTGCTTTATACCTATTTTGTTATATATAATTTTACTATGTTAAAGTTAAAGCCTTTCTTTTTATTTAAACAGAAAAGGGGAAATGATGTGGGAAGAACTTCTATGTATTGCTTTTATTGGTTAATGAATAAAGAAACTGCTTTGGCCTGTGATAGGGCAGAATAGACCTAAGTGGTGGTTGGGGGAGTAGGAGGACTAAACTGAATACTGGGAGGAAGAAGTCAGGAGACAGCATGTAACCACCAGAGGGGAAAGATGTGAGCTGCTAGCTGGAACCTTGCTGGTAGGCCACGAGCTTTGTGGTAAAGTATAAAATAATGGAAATGGGTTAATTCTAAATGTAAGAGTTAGCTAGCAATACACTTAAGTGATTGGACAAACAGTGATTTAATTAATACAGTTTCTGTGTGATTATTTCTAGTCTGGGCAGCTGGGAATTAGCACGTGGCCTCAGACAACAGATTTTGATTTTGTTATATTCTTATATTTGGAGATTATATGAACTCAGCTGTAGTAACAGGAGGAGCAGGCCATTTGTGAAGGTTGAACTTCTAGGCCAAAAGTTTGAAGGTTCAAAGAAAAATAATTTAGAAGATGTGATGTTGATGCTAGGAGAGGTTGAACTATTCAGGTTGTAAAGTGTCCAAAGAACTGTACATGCCAGAGTGGGTGTTAGAGCATGACCAAGAAGTGATGGTCAACATGCACACTAATGTCATACATGTTCAACTCTGGAAAATATAGAGACCTCCATTATAGTTGGTTCAGAGTAGAAATGCAGTACCAACATAACTTGGAACATGGAAGAAGCCAGTATTGGAGACTTAAAGTTGAATTCTTCATTCCCGTCCAAGGTCATTATTAAGTCTTTGATTGATGCAAAGCTGAGCCAAGGAGAAGAGCAAAGGAACTGAACTGTCTACATTGTAGGGAAATACTTGTTAATTGAGTGGCTGGGAAATAAGAAGGAAATAGTTGATTTATTATTGTCATTCATCTGAGTTTCTTAAAACAACACAGTGATGATATTATAATGCCTACACCACAAACTTCTCTAGACTAAGAGTTGGTAGACTTTACTCTTTAAAGGACCCAGATGGTAAATATTTTGGGCTCCGGTAGCAATCATTGTTACTCATACTCCAGTATGCTGCTTCTAAGAAAGCATCTGTAGAGAAGTAGTGAAGGAACATGACTGTCTTTTAGTAAGCATTATTTGTGGAAACTGAAATCTGATTCCAATTGTTTTTACACGTCCACAATATGAGTTAACCTTTCCCTAGTTATTTAAAATAGGAAACCCACTTTTAGGTTATACCTGTATAACAACAGGCAGCAGTGTTGATTTTACTTACGTGTTCTAGTTTGCTGACCTCTGTTTTAGGAAAACAGTGTCTTATCAGCTATGATGGAGAGAGCATGGCAGTACTGAAATAGATGTTCTCTAGGACAGTGGTTAGTGATACTGTCTTCGGTGACACCGATGATAAAAATCCACTTAAGTATTTAGATGTGACATCTGCAGCAGGTTCTAATCATTCAGTTATGAGACAGACTGGAAACTTGACAAGGATTGTCACCTACTGTGCAGACAGAGCCAGAATCCATTATAGAAATTGTCTGGGTGAGCTGCCTGCTGGGGCCAGTGATGCACTGTTAGACAAAGATGGTGAAAGATACCAGTTTGCCATATCCTTGTGACTAACTGAGTATGGCATAAGTATGGCATTAAGCCATATGATTCCAAAAACTTTATGACTACATAAAAATAAAAATGAAAAAAAAAGGTAGTGGTGGTTAGTGTAGTTGAAGTAAATTTGATCTTTATTTGCGGAATATGTACTGCATTACCATTCTATAATGATATGTAGTAATTGCCTTGGTAATCTAACTTTAAAGATCCTGTTTTTATTCATGAAACTTACATAGCTATTACCTTTTAGGATTGAATTCTAAAGGGAAATGCAACAAAGACTGACAGCTGTTTACTAGACTAGGTTAGTTTAAGCACTATAATGTTTTTCTTCATTTTTATACATTTTTAAATCAAAATATAATTATACCACTTCTCCCTTCCCTGTTCTTCTAGTCCCTCCCAGGTCTCTTCCCACCAACCTCTCCTATCCCTTCCTCACCCTCAAATTGGTAGCTTCTTTTCTTTGATTATTATTGTTGTTCTCTCTCTCTCTCTCTCTCTCTCTCTCTCTCTCTCTCTCTCTCTGTGTGTGTGTGTGTGCATGCACAAATGTATAAATACAACCTGCTGAATTTGTTTTGTTGTATATATGGTTTCGGGGTGACCACTTTGTATTGGCTAGCCAATTAGGCTCATTGCTGGGAGAGGCTAATTCACCCTCTTTCAATAGTCATTTGTTTCCTGTAGTTCTTTGTCTGGGGTAGGACCAATCCTCTGAAAATTTCCCTCTTCCATGTTAGCATGTTTATTGGTATTGTCATTGTTAGGTTTTATTTGTGCAGCCACTTCTAGGAGAGACTGTTTCACAGCTGTCTTTCTAGTAGTGTTCTGGCTCTTACAGTCTTCCTGATCCTCCTTTACAGGAGTTGTGATGTCTGGGTTCCCTGTGCACCATCTGTGCTGTGTCCAATATGAGTTTCCATTTCCTTTAAAGAGGCTTCTTTGATGAGGGGTATAGCTACACTTGTCTGTGGTATAGGGATGAGATTTAAAATGTAGTAAGGAGTTATGCCAGTCAAGTAAAGTGGTAGCAGTGAACGGTTGTCAGATCCTGTGGTCTATGCCAAAGAGAGGTATTGCTGGGTCGTATGGTAGTTTTAGTTTTTGAGGCTTCTCTGTACTCATTTCTAGAATGGCCGCACCACTTTGCATTCCTATCAACGGCGAATGACGGTTTCTCCTTCTCCATGACCACACTGGAGTTTGTTGTCAGTTGTTCTGTTGATCTTTGCAGTTGTGATTGGCTGAGCTCTTAGTTATTTTTAATTTGCTCTTTCTTAGTGGCTAAGGATGATGAACCCTTTTGAGGTGTTTCTTAGTACTTTTATTATTTTCTGTTAGGAACTCTGTTTAGATCTCTAGCCCATTCTTTAATTGGGCCATTTGCTTTCTTAACTCTTTGGTTTTTGAGCTTTTTGTATATTCTGGATCTTCTGTGAAATATATAGCCAGCAATGATCTCCCATTCTGTGGCCTTCTTCTTCATTTGTTTGATAATTTTATTTGTACAGAAGCTGTTTAGTTGGGTGAGGTCCCACTCGTCAGTTGTTGACCTTGATTCCTGAGCAAATGAAGTCCTCTTCATTCTTCTGCATGTGGACATACAGTTTCCTAGTACCATTTGTTCTCCAGTAAGCACTACAATTTTCTCATCTAAGTTTTACTTGGGATTCTTGAGAATGCATTGTCAAATAACATATTTAAAGGACATTTGTATTTGCAAAAAGCTACTCATAGGTTTTCTTTGAAGATTATCTCTGAACTGTGGCAGCATGCACAGTGATGGGCCCAGTGCTGAGAGGAGTGGACTCATGACCCCATCCCTAACCCAGAAGCTATCTCCATTGAAAACCACTTGTAAATACAGAATTAGTTTTCTCTGACAGAGCCTCACTGGGGATACAAACTAGTCTTAAGGGCAGGCCCTATGCCCAGAAGTAGATAGCCAACACAAAGAGATGTTAATGCCATCCTTGGAGAGTCTTTGTTTTATAATCTTTTCAGGGCATTTTTTTTTCAAAACCTTGTAGGTCCTTTCTGTATATAGTATGGCATCTGGTTTTGTGCTTTTATGGAACTCTTTTCTGTGTCTTTATGTCTATTTGTGTGTGTGTGTGTGTGTGTGTTTAATGCTTTTTCTTTGGTTTTTCTGGGTTTTTTGTTCTGATTCGGATTTGTTATTGTTTTACCTTATTTTATTATTATTCTGTAGATGCCTGTTTGTTTTCTAAGGAGATACAGAAAGGGTATGGATGACATTTTGGAGGGGAGGATCTGGGAGTGATGGGAGAGGGGAGACTGTAATCAAAATGTTTTGTATGAAAAACATCTATTTTCAATAAAAGAAAAATGGAAAAAAGTATCCAAGTAGATTCATACCTAATAAGTAGAAAATCTTACTATATTATATTAATGTGCCTGGAGCATTAAATTTACAAGTTTTTTCAGTCTCTTTAACTATATTTTTATTTTATTTTATTTTATTTTGAGACAGGGTTTCTCTGTGTAGCTTTAGAGACTGTCCTGGCATTTCCTCTGCTGATCAGGTTGGCCTTGAACTCACATGGATTTTACTGCCTCTGCCGCCCAAGTACTGGGATTAAAGGTGTGAACCATAGCCTGCCTGCCTCCTTTATCTAAATTTATTTGAAAAGTTTTAGCAAGCAGGTATGAGTTGGAATAAGCATATGCATTTTTAAAAAGAACTGTTGCATTGCCATATATTGTAAGAAAATTTTTACTGCCAATGTATTTTTTAATCAAGTCAGTGTTTAGCATTTGGTGTACATCATTGTGTGAAACTAGTACTGGGAAACAGAATGAGTGGATTCTTTAAAAGTTAAACTCACTTTTCCCCGTAATGAATCAGCTTTTCCCTTTAGCATTCAACTAAAGCTGACAACTTCATTTATAAAACACATGTTCTATAGCGTGTCCTCCGACCCTCAAAAAAAACCATTTTGCTTACAACTTATGTTGAAATTTATATTCAGAATGTACACTATTAGTTGTCAGTGTGCCACTGCCATGGTCAGAGTGAGGTCAAATTAAAATGTCCATCCTTCTAAGAAAAAAGATTTGAATAGGTTATACACACATATAATTTACAAATTTAATCAGTAATCACACTCCTGTGATAGCTTTATGTGTAATTGACTTGATTGATTTCATAAGATTTTTCTTTTTCTTTTATTGAAGCAGTGCCTGTAGCTGAAAGCCAGGTGTGTCGTATCATTTGAATACTTTAAACTCCTTTGGGTCTGGAAGGAGGATGTTTTTAGAGGTGTTTTAATCCTGCAACTTGGGTTTTGAGTCCAAATGCTTTGCTGTTTATATATTGCACATAATTTAACTGACTGGATTGAATTTGGTTTGTTGTCATTAGTACTTTGAAAACTTCGCCAGTTTTAAATCTATCATGTTATCACAATCCTTTTGAATGTTTTTAAAGCAACAAGTACCTTTTTATCTTAGCTAAGATACATATAATAAGAGATGTGAATTTCAAATTAGGTAGTCTATGGTGGCCTTTTGAAGCCTGACATAAAAAGCCTGATATAAAAGGGGGAAGGGACGGTAAATTGAGCACTGTAGATCATGGTTGTTAATTTTCTCTTTTAGTGTAAATCCTCTTCAAGATTTAATAATCCAGAAAAGAACAAACACAGCTTTTTAGACTATAGTTATTCTTAATTTACTTGTCCGTATTGAAATTGGGAATCACATCATTAAGGTGAAAAACAGCAGTTTATTACAGAATAGGTGGTGCCATTTAACTGGAGAATGTAGTTGTAGGAAGTCATTTGTATTAATCTTGGAGGTGATTCTTAAGCATTTAAATGATTTGTTGACTATAATCAAGAGAAGAAATTCCAAGTGTTCAGAGTATCTTTTAGCCAGGTCTGTAGCTCAGGAGAGCTTTCTAGCATGTGTGAGGCCCTGGATTTAATTCCTAGTTTTGTCAAAATATAGCACAAAGCAAATTAATTTTGTATTGTCAGTTAGATTAGTATTAAATCTTATTTTCCCATATTCTCTGTGTATTGACTTTTCATGAACTGCTTTCTGACAAAACACTGAAATTCAGAAAATGTTGAGAAACCGTTAATCTTACTCACTTTTGTTTCTTTGTGTGTTGGAGGATGGTATACGTGTGTGTGAGCATGTATGCCTGTGTATGCAGGTGGAGGTCAGAGGTTTCTGTTGGATATTGTCCTATGTTACTCTCTGCCTCAGTTTTTTGAGACAGGGTCTCTCACTGAACCTGATGCTTGCTAGCTTGACACACACACCAGTGAGCCCCTGGCATCTTCCTGTCCTTTCCCAGTGGTAAGATTACAAGAGTGTACTGCCCACTGCTCTATCTGACTTTTTACATGTTTGTTGAGAGTCTGAACTCTTCACTTCCTGGCTGCTGCAAGAAGCAGTGATGATGCATTTGTAGTTAATCTGTAGGCAGACTTTTCTGTCCTGCCAGCCACTGTTCAAATAACTACACAGAGACTTAATATTAATTATAAATGCTTGGCTGATAGCTTAAGCTTGTTTTTAGCTAGCTCTTATAACCTAAATTAACCCATTTCTATTAATCTGTGTGCTGCCCAAGGCTCATTTACCTCATGTATGTACTTCCCATCCTGCTCACTCTTGTCTCATGGCGTCTCCTGAGACTCTTCCCTTCTTCCCAACATCCTTGTAGTCTGCCCCTTTCACCCAATCTCTTCCTGTCCTGCTATAGGCCATTCAACTCTTCATTAGCCAATAAGAGTAGTACATATTTACAGTCTATGAAGATTGTTCCACATCATGTATTTGAACTTTAGAACTCAACAATTTACTGAATTGTCTTTGGTATTAGCATAGTATTGTTTAGCT
This sequence comes from Myodes glareolus, assembly GCF_982192425.1. Classification (NCBI taxonomy): domain Eukaryota; kingdom Metazoa; phylum Chordata; class Mammalia; order Rodentia; family Cricetidae; genus Myodes; species Myodes glareolus. The sequence continues at coordinate 28,366,178 of NC_142046.1, read as the reverse complement.
CCATTTGTAGGTCATTCTATGACAGAAAATGCTTATATAAGAATGTAAAAATGAGCCATTATAGAAAAGGATGCATATTGCTAGCTGAATTGGATGAACTCCAAATAGAATGTGTAGAAAATGTACTTAAAAGAAGTACTGTGCTGAAAGAACCAACAAAAGAAAATTAAAGTAAATACTCCATTTGGTTTAGTTATTAATTTCCTGGTTTAATAGAATTTTAGTTTTGTTAAGCAAAGTGTTAGTGAGTACTTGGAACAGCATAAATAAGACACTGCGCTAGGCATTTCATGGAAGGCAAAGATGGTTGTGACATTTTTGTCTTCAGGTAGCATCTGCTTCAATGTAAATAGTTGAAGTTCATTTGTAGCAAAATGACATCGGTGCTCTACTTATTTATGTGCCAGTGTTATTGCAGGGGAAAGACTGGTGTACGACATTGAGGTTTAGAGTACACCATATGGAGGAAGCCTCATGTAAGATGGATGTTTGAAGGAGAGAAGATGAAATGAGAGATTATTTTGGCATGGGATATAAACAAAAGCATGAAATTGGGAATAGGAAGCTGGGACGAAGTATGCTGGATCACATGGGATGGATACAAGCTAGAAAGTTCTCCCAGCCATTAGTTAAGGATGTAGACCCATGTTACTTTACAGTAGGTTTTGATATTTTCCTATACCATTTGTGTATTTTTTTTGTTAATACTTAAAGTGTTTTAACGAGATATATTTACATTACCTAGTTGGAAACACCATTCACTTAAAAAACCTGGATGTTATAAACATCAAAACCCAAACTATGAGTCTAATTACAACGTCTATTCTTCTCTTTGCTGGTTAATTTTTGCTACCTTAGCTAAAAATAGAGTCGCCTGGCAAGAGGTAGTCTAGTTGAGGAATGGTCACTGTCACACTGGCCTATGGGCAAGTCTTTGTTTGTGTCGGTTTCTTTCTTTTTTTTTTTTTTTTTCCAGCGGGAAAGGTTTATTGTTAGCACCTGGTAGTGGAGAGGCATGGGGGGCAGTGGGAGGGGAACATGAGCTGCCCTGAATTACAGAGTGTTTTACAGGATGTGTCAGATTTGGCCACACAAATATTTAGAATTTATGTATGGAAGAAACAGCCTGAATAAGGCACAGTGCCTGGGATTTGGATCTTAACTGTCTCCCAAGGACCCACTTACTGCAGGCCCCGCCCGCGCTGATGGCACTGGAAAAGACAGAATTTCTAGGAGGTAGCTCATAGGGGTGGAGGTTGGGTGATGGTGGGTGTGTATTTTGTTTTTCTTTTTTGTTGTTTTGAAACAATGTCTAAGATATCCCAGGGTGGCCTTGAACTCACTTTGTAAAAAGTGAAAAAGCAACCAAAACCTGAAAAAGAATTACTCTGTTTCCACTTACCTGTCTATTTCCCCTGAGAAAGAATAACGACAGACCACACCGGGGTGCTTGCTCAACACCTGCCTGCTGATTTTATTTTATTTTATTTTTTCCCTTATTTATTTATTTAAAGAATTTCCACTTCCTCCCCTCCTCCCAATACCCTCCCGCTCCCGCTACCCACACTCCCTCTCCTCCTCCCTCCCCAATCCCAAGAGCAGTCAGGGTTTCCTGCCCTGTGGGAAATCCAAGTTCCTCCCCCCCTCCCTCCAGGTCCAGGAAGGTGAGCATCCAAACAGACCAGGATCCCGAAAAGCCAGTCCATGCAAATGAATCAAGACCCAGTGCCATTGTCAATGGCTTCTCAGTCAGCCCCCATTTCAGCCACATTCAGAGCATCCTGAATTGGCATCCTGAATTGAGCATCCTTTGGATATATACCCAAAAGTGGTATTACTGGGTCTTGAGGAAGGTTGTTTCCTAATTTTCTTAGAAATCACCACACTGACATCCAAAGGGGCTGTACCAGTTTGCATTCCCACCAGCAATGCAGAAGTGTTCCCTTTTCCCCACAACCTCTCGAGCATAAGTTGTCATCAGTGTTTTTGATCTTGGCCATTCTTACAGGTGTAAGATGGAGTCTCAGAGTTGTTTTGATTTGCATTTCTCTGATGACTAAGGATGTTGAGCATTTCCTTAAATGTCTTTCAGCCATTTTAGATTTCTCTGTTGAGAGTTCTCTATTTAGGTCTGTATTCCACTTTTTAAAATTAGATTATTTGTTTTTTTGATGACCAATTTCTTGAGTTCTTGGTATATTTTAGAGATCAGACCTCTGTCTGATGTGGGGTTGGTGAAGATCTTTTTCCATTCTGTAGGCTGTCTGACTAATTTTGATTTGATAACTATTTTGTCAGATAACAGAATAGCTTTACCTCTTTGATTCTTAGTTTCATTTAGTCTGTGTCTTTTTATTGGGGTATTGAGATCTTTAATGTTAAGAGTTATTATCTAACAGTGTTTATTAATTCCTGTTATTTTGTTGTTCTGGCCTCTTTTGTTTAACTGTTAGTTAGCTGTTTAGTTTTGGAAATTTTTCTTTTATGATTTTGTTGAAAATTTTTTTTTTGTGCATTGACCTGGGTTTCTTCTCTTTCTTCTACACCAGTGGTTCTCATCCTTCCTAATGCTATGAACCTTTAATAAAATTGCTTATGTTATGGTGACCCCCAACCAGAGAATTATTTTTGTAATTTTGCTGTTGTTATGAATCATAGTGTAAATATCTGTGTTTTCTGATGGTTTTAGGGTCATTCCACCCAAAAGGGGTAGCAACCCATAAGTTAAGAATCTCTGTTCTATAACTGTTATTTGTAGGTTTGATCTTTTCATCGTATTTATCTACTTACTTTTGTGTGCATTATGGTTTTTAAATGGGTGTTGGGTCCCCAAGAACTTGAATTATAGACAGTTGTGAGCTGCCATGTGGGTGCTGGTAATTGAATCTGGGTCCTCTGGAAGAGCAGTCAATGCTCTTAACCACTGAGGCATCTCTCCCACCTGGTTTGGTCTTTTCATAATGTCTCATGTTTCTTTGATGCTTGTTCCTGATGCTGTTTTACATAATAACATTTTCTTTGATTGAGTGATACATTTCTTCTACCATGTTTTTAAGACTGGATACTCCTCCACTTCTTCCAGTCTGTTGGTGAGACTTTCCTCTGAACTTTTGACTACCTGAGCTTTCATTTCAAGCTTTACTTCATTTTTTGCTTCACTTCTGAGATTCTATCTTCTTATTAAATTCTGTTTTAATATGATGGATTTTTTATTATTTTATTTAACTGCGATTTTGTGGTTTTCATTCAGACATTTATTCATATCTTCTTTGCACTCATAAAGTGTATTTATAATCCTCTTTTGAGGTCCCTGTCTTGTGTATCAGCTAAATTACCTTTTTTAGAATATTATGACAGGGGTATTTATTTCTAGATGAGACATATCACCTTGGTTGTTCATAATGTTTGTGTTTTATTGTTGGGATTTAAACATCTGGAGTTAGATTGTTTGTGGTATTTCTTAGTGTGGACATCTGGTTTTGCCTTTTTCGGATGAGTCTTTGCTGTTTCCCAGACTTCTTAGGTTGTGCAACTAGCAGAATTATGGTTGGTTTTCAGTCTTAGATTCATTCTGGATTCTAGGTTTATAATCCTTGCTATTCCCTGTTGGTACAGTGGGTGAGGTGGCTGTTAGGGGATCAGACCATTTGGTGATAGGTGGGAGGGTGTGAGGAGGAGACTGTCTCTGGAGATCTGTGACTCTAATTGTGGCCTCCATTTGGCCCGAGTCCAGCAGTGAGTGGCTGATTGCTAGGAAGAAGGACTAACTGGCTCTGGAAGCTTCTGCCTTAAGTTCCAGTTTGGATTCTGGGACTGGACTTCAAAGAGTCCCAGATAGCCATGTGTGTTAGGTGGCTGACGGATGAGTGGGGAGGATGGAGCACTGACTCTAGAGGTCTCCGACTTGAGTTTCTGGCTGCATATGGTTTTCATGCCCAGCTGAGGGTGGATAACATGCTCTACCTGAGATCTCACACCTGAAATTGTATTTTGTACCCCTTCACCTTTTTTTTCTTTTGACAAGGCCTCACCAGGTAGCTCTGACTAGTCAGAAACTTATTATGAGGCTAGGGCTCACATTTTCTTACTATAAGACTCCTGAATGCTAGACCTAAACAGAGGACTCTCAACAGAGGAATCTAAAATGGCTGAAAGACACTTAAGGAAATGTTCAACATCCTTAGTCATCAGAGAAATACAAATCAAAACAACTCTGAGATTCCATCTTATACCTGTAAGAATGGCCAAGATGGTGGGAATGCAAGCTGGTACAACCCCTTTGGATGTCAGTGTCCCGGTTTCTCAGAAAATTAGGAAGCAACCTTCCTCAAGACCCAGTAATACCACTTTTGGGTATATATCCAAAGGATGCTCAACCGTGCCACAAGGACATGTGCTTAACTATGTTTATAGCAGCTTTGTTTGTCATAGCCAGAACCTGGAAACAACCTAAATGCCCCTTGACTGAAGAATGGATAAGAAAAATGTGGAGCACTACACAGCAGAAAAAAAAATGACATCTTGAATTTTGCAGGAAAATGGATGGAGCTAGAAAACATTTAGAGTGAAGTAACCAAGACACAGAAAAACAATTATAGCATGTACTCACTCATAGGTGGTTTAAAAATATAAAACAATGAAAACCAGCCTATAAATACAATTCCAGAGAACTTAGACAATGGGGACACTAAGAGAGACTTCCATAGATCTAACTACAAGGTAAGTAGAAAAAGACAAGATCTCCTGAGTAAATTGAGTGCATGGGAACCACAGGGGAGGGTTGAAAGAGGGAGGGAGGAGTCAGGGAGGGGAGTAGAGAAAAATGTAGAGCCAATAAAAATCAATAAAAAATTGTGGATTAAAAAAAAGACTCCTGAGTGCTCAGATTTATAGAATTTTATTCAGAGAGTCTGTGATCTCAGTACTAGGAAAGTTAAGGCAGAAGTATCACTTGGAGGCCAGCCTGTGCTAATGATAATGAGACACTGTCTAAAATAACAAAATAAAATATAAAACATCAACACTCTCTTGTAAATTGCATATTAAAATTGGTGTCATGGATTATAAATTTAAGTTCATGAACTAAAACTAACACTTTTGGAAGACAATTAGAAGCAAGTCTGTGTTTTTTGTTTTTTTTTTTGGTTTAGGCTTCTTATAGGGTACATAGCTTACAAGTTCCAGTGCAAGGAAAATAAGGCGGACTTAATGAGAATTAAACATTTAAGATCTCAAAAGATTGTCATAAAGAAGCAAAGCCCATTTACTAAAAGCAAGAAAATATTAGCAAGTCATGTATATTAAGGACCTTGAGCATAATTCATATGCAGAAATTATAATTTCAAAATTAAAGGATAATATAACAAGAAAATGATAACTCTATGAATAGACATTTTCTTCTAATATCCAGTAAGCATTGCATTAGTAGATGTTCAGTATCATTATTTACTATTATGAAATATAGGTAATGCTAGAATTGATCAGTTGATTTAAATTGTTTTTCTGCCAGAGAACATTTAGTTCTTGTTTCTATCCATTCTAACACTCACTTATTATTTACCTGAATTACTTAGTCATTTTTTATTTATAACATTGTGATTAATATGGTTGAGTTTTAGGTGTCCCATCATGCTAGTTTTTCAATCTGTTCATTATTTTCTTATCTTCATTGTTCTTGCTGGTAGTTTTGTGTGTGTTTTGTTTTACCTCCTTTTGTACTTTTAGCCATATAGCTTTACATCTTAATTTATTGATTCTCATGCTTACTCATTGCAGTTTATATTCAGGTAATACACCACTCAATGTATTATTTAAGAATCTTGCACAATGTGTGCTATTCTCTTCCTGTTTTATGTGTTGTTTTATATTGTATAAAGTGTCATAGCATTACCTTGTACTTTTTTTTTTTTTTTTTGGTTTTTAGAAAGACAGGGTTTCTCTGTAGCTTTGGAGTTTGTCCTGGAACTAACTTTTTTAGACCAGGTTGGCCTTGAACTACCTTTTTCTTTTAAAAGGTCAGTTTTATGTTATGAAATTTAAAACATGCCAGGAACTTGAGTCTACTTCCTTTCACATTTGGAGAGGACAGGAAACAAAGAAAGGGGAATGCTGGAGTTCAGCTAGCTTTCTCCTTTCCTCTTTATATTTAGTGCAGGATCCCAACCTGAAGGATGGTGTGTAGGTGATGTCAGACACACAAAAGGCATTAATTAAACACAATGTCATCTTCTATCAGCTAATCCTCTCTGGAAAAGCTGCTCACAGCACATGTGAAATGTAAAGTTGTGTTGAATTAATGGTGTGTGTGTGTGTGTGTGTGTGTGTGTGTGCACGTGCGTGCATATGCACATGTGCTTTCCCCCAGCTTCTAGCCCAGGCTGCCTTGGCGCTCTCACTTCCTCCAGGTGATCCTCAGTCTTGTAGTAATGCTCTTGCCTTTGCTTCCTAAATGCTGAGGTGACTAGCCAAGATTGAGAATGGAGATTATTTATCACATGATCTTTGTCAAATCTTGTTTATCATCTTTTAAACCCAACTTAATGCTGGACTCATCATTGATTTTTGTCATGGTAGCTGACTAGCTAAGAACTTAGCACTACAAAAATATTTTGAGTATTGGTGTATTAGTTACTTTTGGATTGTTGTGATAAGATACCATGACCAAGGCAGTTTATAGAAGGAGGAGTTTATTCTGGGCTTAGGGTTTCAGAGGGTTAGAGTTGGCGATGGTGGCGCTGAAGTAACAAGCGCAGGAGCAGCAGCTGAGAGCTCTCACACCATGAACTTTATTCAGGAGGCAGAGAGCCCACTGGAGATGAAAGGAGGCTTCTGAAACTTCCAGCTTGCTCTGTGACATGCCTCCAAACGATTGCTCCAACTAGGGGCCTAGCATTGAAACATAAGAGTCTTGTGGGTCATTCTCATTCAAATCACCACAGCTGGCTAAAACAATTTTAAAAGAAAGCCGTGGATAAATCTGCCTCTGTCATCGGCACTTTCCCAATCCCATTAAGGTATTGTGATATTGAACTCTACTGGCATATGAATGGAATACGAGTTTTTGAAAGTGTGCTACCTACTGTAGGCATTTTGCTTTTGTTAATAACACTTTTATGAATGGCTGTAATTTTAGGGAAGAGAGTTGGAAGAAATAAAACGTTCATTCATTTTCTTCATGTAATAAGGAGATATGGACTGTTAAAGTTAGTGTCCCACACATTTCTTTGTTAATTCATACTTTTCTCTTTTAACTTCCTTGAATATCTTCTAGTTTAACTTGTTGGAGAGAACAGGTATGTTTTTAATTGAGGATAGGCATTGTTTGAGGTGGCATGTAGTGAACTTAAGCCCTCAGTGTCATATATGTGAATAGTAAACATTATCTGTATACCGTGTGGAGGTGAACTCCATTGTAGAGTAAGAGCTCATGACTATGTAATTGCCTTTTTAGATTCTCATAATCCTTTCTGTGTATAGGCAAGACAGATATGCTTTATTTAACAAAGCTCCGACTGACTGGGCTACCTATTTTAAAACAGTCCTTTAGATAATGGCAGATATCATTGCTTAATTTTATACTGTCTTCCGCTTGTTTATATCTACTATTATTTGCCAATGTCATTCTTTCTGAAAAACTTTTTTTTGAGGATTCATTATGTGCTTGTGATGACACTGAAAATATTGAAAAGACTTGCTTCCTGAAGAAATGATACGACCTACAAGGTCATGGTTAGTGATTTGAGGACATAGTTTAAGGGCCTTAGTTTACAATACTTACATTTGGTTCAAAAAAGATAATCAGCATTGGTAGAGTATGTGTTTTTAAAACAGCCTTCTAAGTCTTCAGTTTATGAATAAGGTTTAATTTCTTATTCAGTTTGTGATATCTGTTATGTTTAAAATTACTATTTAGAAAATCATCACCATCATATGAATTCATTGTTTCTTAATTTTCTTAGAGATATTGTATTAGTTTGCTTTTCTGTTGCCTTGATAAACACTATGATTAAAAGCAACTTGAGGAGGAAAAGGATTGTTTGTCTTATATATTGAGGTCAGAATCCACCCTAGAAGGGTGTCAGGGCAGGAAGTGCAGGAGCCGTGGAAGAATGCAGTTATTGACTTGTCTTCTGACTTATGCTCAGCTAGCTTTCTTTTCTAAGACAAGGCCTCAGCTATGTGGTTCTGACTGTCCTGGGACTCACTGTGTAAACCAGGCTGGCTTGAACTCACAGAGTTTCTCCTGCCGCTGCCTCTCTAGTGCTGGAATTAAAGATGTGTGCCACTATGCCCAGCTTCAGATAGCTTTCTTGTACACTACAGGGCCTCAAGCCTAGGTATGGTGCTTTTCACAGTAGGCTAGGACTTTCTATGTCAGTTGACACTCAAAACATTGACGCCACAGACTTGTCCACAGGCCAATCTGAACCAGACAGTATTTCAATTGAGATTCTCTCTTTTCATCTGACTCTACGTTGTGTCAAATTGACAATAAAAATTGACTATGTGCATGGACATGTACATATGTGTAAATTTATTTATCTGTACATGGTTGTTTTATTGCATAGCCATATTGTTTACTGTAATGACATTTAAATCTAAGAAATGACTTATTAGAATAATTTTATAGTCTTATTTTTTATGAAGATTTGAACATTGGCATCATAATTACTTTACAAATCTTTTCTCTTTCAGCATACTGCCCTTTAATAAACAGATGGTCACAGTAAATGCTGTATAAATGAAAGTGTCTTAGATAACAAATTGCAGTATTTGGGAAAGAAAATATAATTAGTTCTCCAAATTCTTTTGGCTCTCTGGTTCAGGGAACAATGTATTAATTAGCTTCCTTACTTGCAAACTACCATTAGTTATTTGGATAATACCTTTTTCTTATTTTGTACTATTGTGTTTTTATCATAAGCTCCGTTCCCATCTTTTACCCTCTACCACACAAACCTCCCCTAATAAGACCCCCAATTTCATTCATTTGGTTTATATCGTGAGAGAAATGTTTTTATTATTGTGTGTATTTTATCTTCAATCTTTGCTTTCCTTGCCTGACTTGATGGTGTTTTAGTTTTGGGATGTTATACTACGTGTCTTTAGCTAATCAGAACAATTTGGTTCATATTTAAGCTATCCAGACACCTAGGCTCCTTCCAGTAACAGCCAGTGCTGTGATGAACATCTTCACAGTTCGTAACGGTCTCATGTTTTAGTCTTGGGGAGTATGTATCTAGGGGCGGAATTGCTGGGCCAGAACATAGTGATTTATGTTGGCATTTTCCCTCACTCATTTATTTATATCTTCTGACAAATTTTTGTATCACTTAACAAACAGTTAGTTATGGCTAGTTAAAATATATTTTATTATAATACACCCATAAAACTTAGCATTTTTCCCCTTTTGTGTGCAGTTTGGTAGCATGACATGTTTATTCTGTTGTAAAACCATCACTGTCACTCATCTCCAGAAGGGTTTCATTTTCCTCCACTGAAACTCAGCAGCTGTTAGTCAACAATCACTTATTGCTAATTTCTCCAATCCTTTTACTTTCTGTCTCTATGAATTTTCTTAGTCTATTTAACTCATACAAATTGAATTGTACAGTATTGCCCTACTGTACAATTTTAACACTTTCAAGGTTTATCCTTCTAACATGAATCAGATTTTCCTTTCTTTAAAATGCTGAATATTATTCCATTAAGTATACATATATCATGTTTTGTTTCTTCAGCCATTGAAATACACTTGCATTCTGCCCACCTGTTGACTGTTGAAACCATGCCATGATTGATACAAGTGTACATAATCTGTTAAAGTCTTTTTTTTTTCAGTTCTTTTGAAACTCATGAGAAGTGATTGTTAGATCATATAGTAGTTCTATTTTATTGCTTTAGGGATTACTGTACTATTTTCCGTAGTCATATTATAATTCCCTGTAGCAGTGCACAAGGAATTCCATTTTTTTCTTATCTACATTTATGTAGGCTATTTTTAAAAAGCGACCTCTGTAGTAATAATCATGAGAGAAAATCTCTTAAGATCTTATTTACTGTGTTCCTCAGTGTTTTTTTTTTTTAAGATTTACATCTAAGAAAAATTCAAACCTCACAGCAGATTTTGGTGTGTGTGTGTGTATTTATACATATATAAATATAATTATACACATGTGTATATATCACTAGAAATAGAATCCTTCAGAAAACAGGATGATGAACAACTGGAGCTTTGCATGGGTTCCAGTATTTAGGAGATACTTCCGTATCCCAAGAGACCCACTAGCTTTTTTTTTTTTTTTTTTTTTTTTTTTTTTTTTTTTTTTTGAGGGAGAATCTCATTCTTTGTAGCTGGGGATCACCTTGAATTTCTGATACTCCTGCCCCTACCTCCCAAGTGCCTGGATTACATGTGTGGGCTGCCATACTTGGTTTTATGTAATGTTGGACCTTGCACCCAGGTCCTTGTGGATGCTAGGATGGCTCAGAACCAGACTAGCTACATCTCTAGTCCCTGGTTTTGTGTCTTCTGAATTTCTTGACTTACACCAAGGGTGTAAAAAGAGGGAAACGTTTGTCAGGTAAGTGTTTCTGTAATGTCAGTGTTTTACCTAGTTTCCAGTAAGTTAGGATGTCCAAATCTTTTTATCAAGCCTAGTGTGAAGAGTTTTAACTTGGGCTCTATAAGGATCATGTAACTGGCTAATAAGATTTAGATATTTGAATCCTTCCCAAGAAAGCTGAAGTGTTCTATGGTAATAGTCCTGGGTTAAGAATTACACTTCTCCACAACCTGTGGAGAAGAATTTCTGAAGGACAACAGTGTACTGGCAGTAAGGGCTTAGAAGCTGAATAGGTATTAGGAGGGAGCTGTTAACTGAGGGAAAGCAGTGTCATGGCAGATAATACATTTTGGAAGAATGCATACAGTCTATCTAAGAGCAGAAGAATCAGCTTTGGATGTCGGCTGTCTCCATGGAGTCCCAGGCCATTTTGATACAAGCAATAGTTGAACAAGAATCATCCAAAACGACTGGTGTCTTCTTCTGAATTTGACTCTGGTGGCTCAGAAAATGTAAGAAGACAGTGATCTAGGAAATCTGTGTCCAGGAAAGGAGAATCTTGTTTCCTCCGACCCTGTTAGTGACTGGTTCTGTGTGGTCCCTGGCAAATTGAAGGCCCTAGATTTAGTGTTAAATGTACTTGGATTATCAGGATTTTTGTTCTTGTTTATTTTCTTGGTTTTGCTTTTGTTTAGTCTTTATTTTGAAAAATAATATTTTAACCATCAAAATTTTGAGAGAAGTAATATAATAAACATCCTGCATTTTTTTTAGTTATTAAGCTTTGGTCAGGAGTGAGTGAGTGTGTGTGTGTGCGTGTGTGTGTGCACAGTTTTTGTATGGTAGGTGAGGTTAGTCTGTTTGAAGTACTTTATTTTGAAATACTGTTTAAGAATTAAAGTGTTTTTCTGTTGCAACAGTATTATAATCTAATACTATTTTTATACCTTATGTTTAACTTTTGGCACAGTAATGTATAACATATAGTCCATATTCTTTCTTCCCAAGTTATCCAATTTAATATTAATAATTTAAAACTACTGAAATGAATTTTATACAAAGGTACCATATGATTTTCACTTAACTTGTGAGGGACAAGGATTATTTGAACTATTACCCTGGAGTGGAGATTGTTTGATCACTTTGAATGTTTAAATAGTAAGAGGTTAAAAATAAAGTTTTTGCCTAAAACCCATAATTTCTGTTTTGGTTAACATGCTAGGTATGTTACCAGTTTTGTAACTGTTAACAATGATGGAATGATGGTCATCGTTGAACCTGCATGAGAGTGGTTCATTGGAATCTCCTCCTTGCTGCGGTAAATATTTAAACACTTTAGTAATAAAGAGTTGGGTTTTTTTTTATCTGTTTTCAAATTTATAGTTTGAGAACCTTGTTAAAATCATCATAAATATTGTTACTATCAGAAGAAATCTATCTAGAAGACTAACACACAGTAATAATTACTTCATCTTTAAAATAGTTGACATGTATAGTGCCTAGTCTTTTCCATATGCAGACCTCATGATAACTTTTATTGATTTTATTAAAAGTCAATCATTCTTTGGAATTCATTACTCATTTTGAAGGCCTCCATTCATCTTTCCCAAAGTTTGTTATCTTTCTCTGATGTGGAAGAGAGACAGAGTCCACGGCTGACACTAATGAAGGAATAGTACGTAAAAGTTTGACAACAGTGGGTGACAGTTCATAATAAGCCCAAAATAAAGAAGAATGATATAAAAATTATAATTGAACCTGAGAAATTGATTTCACATGGTGGTGCAGTGCTGATCTTGTAGCTTCAATACAGTCTTATTAGACAACAGAATCTCAGTAAGCTAAGATGAATGATTTTGATTTTCATAAGGTTGATTTCTCTCTCTCTCTCTCTCTCTCTCTCTCTCTCTCTCTCCATTCATTATTTATGTGTGTCTGTGTATATGGTGCATGTGAGTGCAGATGTCTGTGGTGGTCAGAATTGAATTCCTTTGGAGCTGGAGTTAGAGGCATCTGTGAGTCATCAGATGTGGGTTCTAGGATCTGTATTGGGTACTCTGAAAGAGCAATATGTGTTCTTTCCATCATTCCAGTCTTAATGAGTGGTTAAAAAGAAGAGATAAAAAGTAATATAGAACTGTATCATAACACTGTTCAACTTCTGTAGGATTTATGATTTGGATTTTAAAATATGTGTATTATGGATAGCAATAGATTTATTATGTTACATATTATTATATATTATTTAATATATTTATTTTTAGACATTTTTGTACTTTTTGATAATCAAAGGGATGTTTTTGTTACACATGGTTGTTCCCCCCAAACATTTCTTCCTCATTTGTTTTTCTTTTGAGACAGTAAGTCACTATGTAGCTGCATTTAACCTTAAACTCAAAATCTGCTCTCAGCCTTTGTGTACTGAGTTACAGGTGTGCACTATCATGCTTACCAAACTTAACATTTGGAAGACAGCAAGAAAACATCACTCGAAAGGTCCCTGAAAACATAGCTCTTCATTGATTTCTAAATTTTAAAAATCCTACCATTTTGGTTCTATATACTTTATAGAGGTTTTATACATTGAATAATCATGAAGAAGAATTACTTTAATAAATGAGATGATTTTATTTGGCCTTTGAATGAAAGACAACTTACTTATCAATTTTAGTGTTTCTTAGCAACACAAATTATCCCTGTCTTGGTATTTTCATATCTTTCTTTAAAGACATATTTGGAAATATTTTATATGACTTGGTGCTTGTCCATCTGTCTGGAAGCTTTTTTCTTTATTACCTAAACATGCTAATTAAACTTCACATTCAAATAATGCATTCTTTCAGTTTAATAACCCATATTTTGACTTGAGGATCATTTGGCTTGTCAGAATCTTAAAAGGATTCTGGAAAATAAATTTCTTCTGTGCATTGTGAAGCTAAAAGTTATTGAAAATGTGCTATATTTTCATAATAAAACAAGTACAAAAATACTGCCATGGGAGTTGGCTAAGTATTTTCTTATTGTCCTTTGCCTCTAGGGACATGGTTTAATCACTTGTGATAAAGAAATAGCTTGGCTATAATTTCAGAAAGTTGACTTGTATTCACTTGAAGTCATAATTTATGAAAATGCTAGGCTTATGGTGAATGCTGTTTCATCCATCCATTCAACACATATTTACTGAGCACTATTGCCACACCAAAAGCTGTAATAGCCACTGTAAAGTTTCATGGTAAGTAAAATTATGGGAACTTTGCTTTGTAGGAAAGAAGCATGGCTGTGAGCAGGAATCTGATTATGATCAGGTAAGAAGGGCTTCTTTGAAGAAGGGAGGCTTTAGATGCTGTCTGGACAGTTCTAGTAGGGGTGTCATGTGCCAAGATTGCATGGCAGGAAGAAGACAAGAATAGTGAGTGACAGCTCAAAGGTTGACACATTCAAGGAAGTTTGTGGTCATTCGTTTTAAGTAATTTATAAGAAAAATAAGCTGTCAGTGCTGAAACTTGCTTAGCATTGACTCACTCCATCCCCAGGCCAGAGGTGGGAAAAGCAGAACTTTGTTGACTGAGTTTTCTGTTCTTCCTGGTTCTCGCAATTGTTAAGTCCCAAAGAAATTACATAGAGGTCTACATTAGTTATAAACTGATTGGCCCATTAACTCAGGCTTCTTATTAACTCTTATAACTTATATTAGCCCATTATTCTTGTCTATGTTAGCCACGTGGCTCGATACCTCTTTCATCGAGGCAGTCATATCTTGCTTCTTCTGTAGTCAGGTCATAATTGCAGAGGAATGGGCTTCCTACTTCCCAGAATTCTCCTGTTCTCCTTGACCCGCCTCTACTTCATGTCTGGTTGTCCTGCCTATACTTCCTGCCTGGCTACTGGCCAATCCACATTTATTTAAAATATAATTGACAGAATATAGACCATTCTACCACACCAGAACTTTTTATAGACTTGTATGCATTTTTGGATATTGATTTATCTATTGTAAGATAGTAAGAATTGTTTTTGCTTAACTTCAAAATTTAAGGATCCTGTAGAGTTCACTTTTATTTTTCCTATTTGATGCTTTAGTTCTTTAAATAGTAATCTTCTACGATTGCCCAACTGTTTGAGTGGAATTATTCCAGTGTCAGAGGTCTCTCTTTCTTCCTTGGAAATGGCTTCAGTTCTAGGTATCCTTAATCTATTAAGATTTCTTTATCAAGTGTAGTTAAATGTTTACTTTCTCTTCACCAATAATTGTATTTTGTGATGAAACTTAGAAGTTCAGATGTGTTTTCAGATTCCTATCTGTTGATAATTACTGATAAATAGCTACAAGTGTCTTTTCCAAAAAATTCTTTCCCACAATCAGAAAAAAATCAAGTAAAGAAGCTCCATTAGTAGAATGACACAGGCTTCCCCCTCTAGTCTGCAGGTGTTCATTGCTTAGCTTTCATGGCTGTCAGTCCACTGCTTTGTTTGGTTGATGAGTACTTAATGAATATCGTCTTTGCAGTTGGTCTTACAGTACTTGCTAGAATTATAGAAAGGATTCTGATACAGTTGTCCTTTTCAGGACCTTTCTTTCCAGTGGAAGTAAGAAAATAATATAGTACACTATAATGCATATAGTCTTTGTATTTGTAAGTGGATTGAGAGGATAAAATACTGGAAAGATGTGTTTCTTTACAATAAGTAATAGAAACTAGTGTATAAGCGTATATTCTCAAAATATTTCTAGTAACTGAGAAAGCAAGTCAGGTAAGCGAGAGTTCATCAGACATTCAAAAAGTTTCTAAAATAAAAGCTGTCCATTAGCACATAAAATCTGTGTTTACTCATTGGCTGGTGTTTCTATGGAGGAAACTTAGTCAAGCAGACTCTCAAAGAATTTTATTATGCAGAACAACACGATTATAGAGTCCATTATAATAGATGAAACTGGTGATACTTGTACTCATTGTATGTCTGTCTGTCTGTTTCCTATTTATTTATGTAATGTTAGGATTTGAATCCAGAATCCAGTGCCTTGCATAAACTATACAAGTACTCTGAGCTATAATCTCAACACAATTGTTATTTATTTTTGTTGTTCTTTAAATTATATTTTTATTCATTTTGTGACCATGTGTGTCCATTACAGCCAAGTGGAGGTCCGAGAACAACTTCAGTGAGTCATTTTTCTCTTTCCACCATGTGGGTTCTGGGCATTGAATTCCAGTTGTTAGGCTTGGTGGCAGAAACCTTTACTTGCTGAAAAAGCCCTCTGGACCAATTAAATTACCCCCCCCCCCACTAAGATAGGGTGTTTCTGCGTAACAAACCTAGCTGTCCTGGCACTGTCTCTGTAGACCATGCTGGCCTCGAACTCGCAAAGATTCACCAGCGTCAGCCTCCCAAGTGCTGGGATTTAAGGCGTGCGCCACCATCACCCAACCTAATTATTAATTCTTAATAATCAATTCAAAATCTTTTAGGGAATGAAATAGCAAAAGAGACAAATGTTTAATCAGTTTGAGTGTAAACAACCTTTTCTATTGCATTTAGGTAGACAATTAGATTCAGACATTATCTTCCTTCCTGAGTCCAGTTTGAAATATATACTGTGGAATATATTCCACACGAGGAAGATTAGAGTGTGTAGAGTTACGTTCCAGCCTGCTGTTATTTGTAGAGCCTTATTAAGGAAAGGTGGATGGTTAGTATGAATGTGTTACATAGTGAATTTTGAAATGCACGCTATGAGACCCTTTATGAGAGGGTCAGCATATATGGTCACACATAATAATACAGATTTCTCAAAGAAGTTTTCCAACCAAGCAAGTAGGTGCTGTTTGCAGTATAGACTAGATAAAGTGGAAGCAATTGCTTTTTTGTTTCCTGTAATCATTGCAGCTGCTCTTTTACTTTGTATCTGCTCACATCTATATGCTCTATATATCCCTGGTTTTCTTTTTTCTTATATTCTAGAATGGATGTATAGCAGAAAGTTAGAATGTACATTTTTATTCATTCTGGATGTCACCTTGTGTTTCAATATCATACTTAACTGTGTTCATTTCTTTTATATATGATTTGTTTGTTTAGTCTCTAGTAAAGCCTGGCAATCACAATAAAATCTGATTAATTTTATAAAATATATTATCAAAAATTTTCATTGGAACTGAACGGCTATAGGACTGAGTGGGACATAAACTTCCATCAACATCTGTGATGAGATTTAAAATTTTTTCTTTCTTTTTTTTTTTCCTCTTAAATTTTGTTTTATTGGGGGCTACAGGGACAGAGGGACATGAAAATGAATGGGATCAAGATCCATGATGTAAAAGACACATAGAATTAAAAAAAAATGTAAAGCTTTGACACATAGGAAACATAATGGTTTTTCCTAGGTGCCACATGCTTTGAAACCACTTTTACTTGAGAACACTTGCTTTCTAAGGGTGTTTTAATGAAATAACTTTACTGGGATGGCTTAAATAATACTATTCCTTCAATTTTGGTGGTTTGAAGTTCATGATCAAAAAAGTGCCACCAGGCTCGTTTTCTTCTGAGGTCTCTTTCTGGGTTTGTAGGTGGTCACTTATTCCTCAGTTAAGTTAATTATGACAGCACCTTCCTATATGTGTGTCCATAACTCTCTTCTTAAAAGTATACCAGTCATATTGAATTTTAGCAGACTTCTGTGAAAGTCAAGTCCAGTAACATTCTGTGGTATTTGTGGTTAGGACTTCCACATAAGAATTTGGAGTGTGAACATAATTCAGCTCATCACATTACTGCTTAAAATTGGGTGCATTTTAGAGTTTATTTATTTAACCTTTGATACAGAGCCTCGGCTAACCCTGGCTGGCCTTGAACTCCCTATGTGAGCTGAGTGTGATTTCAGCTCCTAATTCTCCTGCCAGGATTATAGGCTCATACCACTACTCCAGCTAGAGTTTATTACTCTTAAGTACTGAACACTATGATCAATCTGCGACTAAAAGTAGGCTTTTAGTTTTTCCATTATAATAGTGCTGCTCTGAATAATCTTCTATAAATATTTTGTACACCTTGTAGGCTTTTATAGTTCTCGTGATCTGTAATTAGATGAATTCCCGGGTTATACTGAAAAGAATAGCTATTTTAGCATGTATTGCCAAATTGTTCAGCAAAAATTATTCTCTCCTAGAAATTTTCATAATAGAATTCTTGTTCCACCATTATACAGGCAGTATAATTGATGTTTATCTTAAAAAGTTGTTTAATCTGCATTGTTTTCTCATTGTTGACATTGAACATCTTTTAATGTATTTATTGGTTGGTCATCTAATGTTTTCTTCTCTGAATTGTAAGGTTTTCTACTTTATTTACTTGTTCATATCTTTTTCCTATTTTTATATATGGATTATATGGTATCTACTCTCATTATTATACATAGTTTAAATACATTTTCTACTTTGTTTACTGTTTTTTTTACATCTTGTTTATATAGTATTTTGGGCAGAGATTTTAAGTTTCGGTGTCAAATTCAGTAGTTTCTTTTTTTATGGTTCCTTTTTCTATTATTTAATTTTAGTATTGTTTATATTTTTCATTTTATATACGTGTTTGTAATGAGTGGAGGTCAGAGGACAACTTGTGGGAGTTGATTCTCTCTTTCTACTGTGTCAATTTAGAGACTGAACTCATGGTTGACAGCTAATGTCTTTACTTAGCCTTTACACTAGTCCTTATTACTTATTTTTCAGATGTGTTTTGTAGCTCTTAAATGTTCTGATTTTAATTGAATTAAAGCAAATGCAGACGTGACTATCTGTTCCCTACCCATGGAAGGCTTCAGTGTATAAACTGTTGTCTTTGCTAGGCTATAATGGCAAATTGTTGTATTTTTGCTTTATGAGACTGAATTGTCTATGTACTCATAGTTTGGGAACACATTTAAAGCCTGCAAGCTACAATTTTCATGTTTGGGCAGGGTTCTGTTATAAAGATACTAAATAACCCTCTTTGTTAGTAAATAAAGGAGAATAATTACTCTATCATTGGGTATGTGCTATCTTAGGTTGTGTGTTAGAGAGTTTCTATTGCTGTGAAGAGACACCATGACCACAACAACTTTTTTTTTTTTAAATAAAGGAAAACATTTAATTGGGGTGGCTCACAGTTTCAGAGGTTCAGTCCATTATCATCATGGCTGGGAGTATGGCAGCATACAGGCAGACAATACTGGAGAAGGAGCTGAGAACCCTATATCTTGTAGGCAACAGGAATTTGACTAAGACACTAGAAGATAACCTGAGCATAGAAAACCACACAGCTGGCCCTCACAGTGGCACACGTCCTTCAACAAGGCTATACCCACTCCAGTAAAGCCACACCTACTAATAGTGACACTCCTTATGACATTATGATGGCCAGTTACATTCAAACTATCACATTTCACATTTCACTCCCTAGCCCTCATAACTTTGTAATAATCATATTATAAGGCAAAGTGCCTATTGTCAAACTTCAAAATTTTCCAGTCTATCACAGTCTCAACAATATTTTAAAGTCCAAAGTTCCAAGTCTCTTTTGAGATTCATGCAGTCTCTTAACTGTAATCACCTCTAAAAATCAAAATCAAATAAAAAAGCAGATCACATACTTCTAACATGTCACAGGGTAAACATTACCATTTCAAAACACAGGGAAGGAAGCCTAGCGAAGAAATACTGGACCAATGTGAGACCAAAACCATTTGGGCAAACTTCAAATTCTGCATCTCCATGCCTGATGTTGCTGTGGGACAATGGTTTGTACCCTGTCAATTGTATTTTAATGAAATGCTGATTGGCCTAGTAGCTTAGACTTCTTATTAACTCTTATAACTTATATTAGCTGTTTATTCTTATTCTTATCTATGTTAGCCACGTGGCTTGGTTCCTTTTTTGGTGAGGTAGTCATATCTTGCTTCCTCTGTGGCTGGGTCACGACTGCAGACTAGGACTTCTTTCTTCCCAGAATTCTCCTGTTCTCATTGACCCGCCTCTACTTCCTGTCTGGTTGTCCTGCCTGTACTTCCTACCTGGCTACTGGTCAGTCAGCATTTTATTAAAATACAATTGACAGGGTACGAACCATTGTCCCACAACACTTCCCCCCCCCCTTTTTTTTTAAGGAACAAGAACTCTGAATCTGATATCATTTGTTTAGCTTTTCTCCTGACCATTATCCATAACAACTTGTAACCAACATTCTAACTAAAAGAAAATATCCATAATCCATTTTTTGGGAATGTGGGCATAGTTTTCCAGGCTACTTCCTTCTGGTTGGGGGTGCTGATAATCTTATGGGGACCTAAAGAAACTTAGAATTATGATCAAGTCATGACTGGAGTATCCTGTAAGGTTTAATCATCTCAGGCAGCAGTCTGGAATCTGTTCTGGATATAGAATTCAGACTTCCAGGCCATCTGTTTCTACCAGAGATTTCTTAGGTGGTCTTTCTTGATCAAACCTGATTTTTCTTAACTCAGAATAAATCCATAGCCTCTCATTTCCTGTGGAAACGAAAACAACACCTCTTCTCCAAAGTAACATACCTTTGACTTCAATTTTGAAGTCAAGGTATTTTCAAAATACCTATCTTGGATTAATTCAGTAGCATTTATAAACAAATATCTTTTAGCATCTGTTGCTCCTTCCTCAGCATCCAAATAATTCTAGGAGAACATAATAATATACAGTATCCAGACTCTTTGTGTATTTTTCATCTTTATGTGGTTTTATTTTAACCTCTATTTTTTTATTTTTAATTTTTGGCTTTTTGAGACAGTATTTCTTTAAGGACAAAATGTCACACATACATACACATACACACAGAGAGAATTTTTAGTTCTGTGATTGTTGGAACAAACCATAGTGTTTGTTTTGGTTGTTTTTAAGTACTTGTGTTCCTGTGGGAACATTAAAGGAAGAAATGGGATAGACTAGAGTTGTGTTGAGAAAGAAGGTGATTGTCTGATTCTTTCTCTCTTCTGGGAAGATACAATGACCTCTGCATTAGACTGATGAAGTTATGTAACCTTTGTGGTGTTCTGTGAATAAACAAAGTAAAGTCCCTAATATATTTTGGGGTTACCTGCATGAAATGTAAGCACCTGTATAGAAGGAATTGTAAAATGTGTTTCCTCGACACTTTGAAACTTGGGTTCAATTTCTATCTCCGAACTGTACATGAGCATGAATCTTTGATGCAATTACGTGTATCTCATTTCCTTCCATTGTTAAAATGAAGACAATACCTGTCATGACCTCTTATTGGAGTGTTTAGTGTTAAAATAATATCTATGAAAAATTTAAATGTAAAGGGCACTTGGTAGATAGTAGTTGAATGTTGTTGTTATAATTATCATCATGTAGTTATTTTGTGTTTTTGCATCATACTTTACAGGGCATACAGTGTTAATGGTTTAGGTGACACCTTTCAGGAATTGCTTTCCTGGATGTGTTAATTGCATCCCAGTGGATAATTTAGTTAGACCTTGCTTGCTTAGCACTGTAGTTATGGCACTCAGAAAGAGAAATGTACTCTGGAAGAAACCAGGGCTTGGGAGTTAAACAGATCTCTACCTGTCATTATTTTAGCAATCACAAGTTAAAGTATCTTGTACAAATTGTTTAGCTTTCCTTCCTCTATTTTCTTCTCATTGAAACTTGGGTAGTACCAACATATACAAAGCACTGCTCCATAGTAGCATATTGTGACTTTTGCAACCACTATTACCTTATCTCTTCCCCTTCAAATTATAGAGTTTCGTACCTTTGTCTTAGTTTGCTTTCCTATATTGTGATAAAACACCATGACCCAAAGTGATGTGGCGAAGAAAAGGGTTTAGTTCAGCTTGCAGTTTATCTCTATCTATCTCTATCTATCTCTGTCTATCTCTAAGGAACTTGGAGACAGGAAGTGAAGCAGAATCCATGGTGGAATGCTACTTACAGAATTGCTCCCAAAGACTTGCTCAGCTTTCTTATACCATCCAGGATCACCTGCCTAGAGTTGGCATTAGCTACAGTAAGCTGGGCCTTACACATCAATCCTTAATTAAGAAAATGCTCCCACAGACTTCCCATAGGCCAATTGGATTTAGCCATATTCTCTATTGAGGCTCCCTCTTCTCAGATAACTTTGGCTGGTGTCAGGTTGACACAAAACCAACCAGGACAGTTTGTGTTATTCCCGACTTATCTTTTAATTTTTATATTATTAAACCAAGAAAGTGATTGACTGACTTGCTTCTAACTGTTGGGAATGGAGCAAGCATAATTTAAGTTTGTGATTCTGAAGTCTTATCCTTACAGACTTTCTGGTGTGCTTATAAAAATTCTATTTTTATTATGATAAAATATATACAAGATGTTATTTTAACCATTTATAAATGTACAAGCTCAATGGTATTAGGTATGTTCATATTAGGTATGTTACATCTGTATGCTTTTTAGTCTTTGTATGGTATTTGACTATTAATTTCCTATTTTTGTGCACTTTCTGTATACAGCAAGAAATTCTCAAAGGTAGACAGTAGAAACATGAGTGCTGACTTAAGCAATAGGGGATTTATTAAGAAGTGACAGCTTATGGAAATGCTGAGGGACCAGAGGAGTAGATCAAGTCTTAGAAACACGCTTTTCAGCCTGTATGCTAAGGAAGTTGTATCCAGCTCAGTCCTCTGACCTGGGCTCTTTTGTGTTAGTCTGGGGGCTGTTGAATGGGGAACTTTGGTTTTTGTTTCTGATCCCACAGGAGTCATTTCTTAGTTCACCATTATTGCTAGATCTGTTAGTTTTCCTTCTTTTTTTTGTTCCTTTCCTTCTTGCCTTTTAGGATTGTTTCTGTTTATGAAACATAGGTAACATGCAGGTCCTAAGATGCAAGTACACTTTGATTTTCTAGCCCCTAGAGTGTGGTTGGGTAAGTATTGAGACCAAATCTGTCTCTGCTAAAGTTTTCTAAATGGAAGAGGCTAGTGGACTTACTGGACTGACTACTTTGTTATCTTAAAAGATGACAGTTTGGAGAGGCAGCCGTGAAAATGTCAGTTTAGCTTTGTGTATAGGAAGTAATATGTGTATTAAAAATGTTACTTTGACTGCCACTTTTAAGTATTGTAAAAGTTCTAATGGACTTTGTGTACATTTAGGTTATGGTAAGTAATTTAGCATATCAGTATGCTACTAATTTTGTTATTACTAATGTTAGTTTATGTCACTATCTTTTAACCTTACAGGTTTGCATTAGAGTATATGGCTATGATGCATTTGTTGACTACTATGTTCTTTCATTTTCAACTGTTTTATTCCTGTTTTAGTTGCTTCTAAATTGCTATGACAGGAATACCTGAGAAGTAGTTAAAACAAAGAATTACTTATTTTGACTCAGGGTTTCAGGAGGTTTGGCTCATGATTTTTTGTTTCCATATGCTTGGATAAGTAGGATATTTCAGCAGTGAGATCTTAGGTCTGACTAGAACTGTTCAGTTTGTGGCAAATCAGAAGGCGAGGAGGGAGCTTTGAGTCCTCAGCCTGGCCTTCTTTTTTCTTTTTTCTTTTGTTTCATAAAACCTCTCGACATAGGATAGTACCTTCACATTCCAGGTGGGTCTCCACTTCATTTAATCCTTTCTGGGAATTCTCTCACAGATATATGCAGAGATGTGCGTCAGGAATTTTTGAGGTGCTGTCTTTTTTCTTTTTTTTTTTTAAGATTTAATTGAAATTTTACTTTTTAGTCCATTCCAGTTCCCACTCCCTCCCCTCCTCCTGCTCCCTTCACCTCCTACCCCCATTCACAGAGAGAGGGTAAGGCACATTGCTTTGGAGAAGGTCCAAGGCCCTCCCCACTACAGCTGTTCTGAGCAAGGTAGCCTTCCAAAGAGAATGGGCTCCAAAAAGACAGTTCAAGCAGTAGGGATAAATCCTGGTCCCATTGCCATTGACCCCACAGTCTGTTCCAGCCATACAACCGCTACCCACATTCAGAGGGCCTACATTGGGCCTATGCTGGTTCCCCTGCTGTCATTCTGGTGTCAGTGAGTTCCCATTATCTCAGGTCAGCTGTTTCAGTGGCTATTTAATGGTCTTGACGACCTCTTTGCTCATATTGCCTCTCTTTGTTTCTTTTGACTGAACTTTGGGAGCTCAGCTCAGTGCTTTGCTTTGGATCTCTGTATCTGCCTCCATCAGTTGCTAAATAAAGGTTCTATGATGACAATTAAGGTAGTCATCAATCTGATTATAGGGCAAGGCCAGTTTGGGCACCCTCTCCACTATTGCTTAGGGTCTTAACTGGGGTCATCCCTGTGGATTTCTGGGAATTTCCCTAGTGACAGGTTTCATGCTCGCCCCATAATGACTCCCTTTTTCTAGATATCTCTTTTCTTGCTCTCCCTGTCTGTCCCTCCCCCATGTTGACCCTCCCGTTCCCTCATGTTCTTCTCCCCGCTCCTTTTCTTCCGTCCTCCTCCCCTTCGGCCTACTCTTCTCCCTTCACCCTCACGTTCCTCATTTTCTTAGGAGATCTTGTCTTTTTCCCCTTCCCAGGGGATCCATGTATGTCTCTCTTAGGGTTCTCCTTACCTAGCTTCTCTGGGGTCACGGACTATAGCCAGATTATCCTTTGTTTTATGTCTAATATTCACTTAGGAGTGAGTACATACCGTGTTTGTCTTTCTGGGTCTGGGTTATGAGGTGCTGTTCTTAAATATCACATCCCCAAATGGTAAGTGAACTCCTCTGGAGGTTGATAAAATGATATCGGTAAACCAAGTTCTTGACATTTAGGTAATAGCTATTAAGAGAGTAACACGGGATATATATTTGTTTCTATAATATAAAGAAATAGTCACACTTCAAATGATTTTCAAATGTCAGTGACTAGTATTGTGTGTGATAGTAAGAGTTTGTCTAGCAGGTTTTCCATGAAATTACTTTGTGTACAGTAATCAGAACTACCTCTTGAAACTGAAAAGAAAAACTTCACTCTCAATCATTCTGTGTAAATTAAGTTAGAATGTTTATGTATTCAAAGTAAAAATACATGCACTTGGGAAGTTTCACTTGGCAACATTAAGAATTAGATTTGTATAATGGGAGAGTGATTTTAGACATAAGAAAATATGTAATACAATCTTAAAGAAAGTGAATTCTGACAAAATAAATACATAAATAATAGTAATCTTCAACTTATTTAACCCCTATTTCCTACTAGATATTTAAATTGATAAGTATGTTTTATCAGATTTGAATTTAACTGTCATTATTTTTCTTGTATATATTACTTTAGAGAAAAATAGGAGTGCTAACCAAGTTGATGGCAAATATATGGCTTTATTGATATTTACAAGTATAACCATTAAAGTACTAATCATTATTGAAATAATAAAACTGGTATTATAATATTTAAATATGTTATTTTTAAAGATAGAATATAATTTAAGTAAAATATTCATCTATGTCGTATGTGATGGCATATGTCTGTAATCCTCACACTTGAGAAGTGGCAGCAGGAGGATTATGAGTTAAAGGACAGGGTGGGGCTACATGCCCTTCTCATTCAAGATACAACAACAAAAGCATTTATTTGTTCTATAAAACAAATATTGCACTTTTCTTGTACTTATGAAGCTTACACTCTATATAGTTTCAAAATTTTTATGAGTATTTAATTTTATTTTTTACATATAATGTTTTATTTTTTGTAGCAGGTTTGAAAGTGGTGTACGTAGGTGAGATTTCTCTTTCCTAAATGAAGAAATTAAGCAGCTTCATAATTAAATGGCTCTTCTGTGGATAAGACTGAACTAAAAGAAAGCAGGGTCCATAACTTCCTCTTTGTGTAATGTTTTTTTCTTACTGGACATTTTCAAAATAAAGGAAATTTGGATTTTTTTTATTCATCCACAGTATATTTTTGTTGGTTATCTTGTTTTTTGTGATTCTATTGCTTGGGAATAAAAAATGAGCCATTGATGTTTTTGACCATTGGTTTGAAGGCTAAGACGGCTACACCTTGATCTAAAGACACTTTTGCTTTATACTGTGTATATTTATTAATATGGTGCATTTTACAATGTCAAAATAACAAAACATGTCTATATGACTCACACTTGTAAAGTCAGGGTGAAAGTCCCAGTTATTTATGAACAAACAGAACCTTGCTTTTTCTTTTTTCTTTTGTAGATCTGCCTCAATCAAGGTAGTTCCTAGAAACCTGAAGAACACTAAAGAAATTTTTATTGTTTCTCCATTTTATCTTTTAGAATTATCATTTTTAAAAAATCCTCTTTTAGGGATTTAAGTTTAGTTAAAAGTGACTAGCTATGTGTGGTCGCACAAGCCTGTAATCCCAACACTTTGGAGGTGGAGGCCAAACTTGAACATATAGCTAATTTGAAATTAGCTCCCCCTCAACAAAAGACAACCTGTCAGGCCAACTAAACAAGACCCCCAAAGAAGAAAGTAATGTGAATACTCAGATAAATGTCCCTTGAATATTATATAGGTCTGTCTGACACTCAGTCTTGGTTGTCAACTTGACACACCTGGGAAGAACGAACCTTAGTAGAAGACTTACTTTTTATCAGACTGACCTGTGAACATGTTTGTGATGTGTTTTCTTGATTGCTAATTGATGTAGGAGGGTCCAGTCCACTATGTACAGTACCATCCCTAGGCAGATGGCCCTGGGCAATATAAGAAAGGTAATTGAATTTGAACCTTCGGAGGAAAGCCTGGGAACAAACCAATACATAGCATTTCTGCGTTGTTTTTTCTTCATTCTCTTGCTTTGAGTATTTTCCTCCATGATGGTCCTGAATTTACTTTTGGACCTGGTGTCTCTCACAAGAGAACTAGAACATTGTCCTATCTGGATGTACACAAGAATTAAGAAATTAAAATTTGGGTGTATTAAAAAAGGAATACAAGTTTTTTTTTTTGTATTCTTTATAGTAATATAGAATTCATTAACTGACACAAAAGTTTCCATGACTTGCCAATTAGTCTTGACTCATTCAGGCTGCTTTATACAGATACACTATCCCTTGGGCACTTATCCAGATGACACATATTTCGCACAGTTCTGTAGCCTTGAATGCCCAACTCAGGAAGCAGGACAGTCTGTGGTTTGTGACTGCTTTCTTACCCTCTCAGGTAGCAAATAGCAGGTAGGAAGCAAGGTTTGTTTGGCTTCTTTTAAAAAAGCGGCAGAATCTAATACTTCTCAGAGGTTTCCCATACAAATATCAGTATTTAGAAAGCTAGGGTTCATCAAATGTTTTTGAAGGTGCAGATGCCCTATTCATATTGCTTTAATAGTAGAAATAAGTTACTCAAACATCTTATTTAGTTCATGTGAATTAACTGTAATAATAAAATGTTTAGCTCACTATTGTTAACTTGTGTCTCTTGCTATGGTCTCCATTCCCTTTTCAGCTGTAAAAGAGTTAACTTCTATTTATTTTACTACTTATGTATCGTTCTCTTGGGAGATTCTGAAAACCAAGAATCCCCCTTTTCCAGTTGGAAGGGTTAAAAAATCCTAAGAAGCTTTCCTTGAAATAAAGCTTGTCCTTCAGTTATAAAGTGTATTTTCCTCTTATCTGTGGATTTCACCCCTGGTTTAGTGTCAGCTGCTTTTTGTTAGGATCATAGAATCATGATTAAGTCCTCGAAATCTGACAGTGGTCTGCCTTTGTACTGGAACCATGCTCTTGAAGGTTATTACTGGTGACCACATTCTAGGCAAACATAGAGTGTTTCTGTTTTGTTCTTCTCAGTCTCAGTTTCCTTGACATACTAATGCCACAAGATCTTGGCTTTTCAGTTACACTAGCATTTTCCATCATGTTGTTGCTTTGAACTCTACTACACACTTGTTTTCCTGTAATACCTGTCTCTTAGATATTTGGAAGGGGATTTTTGCTTTGTTAGGCATTTCATGCATTTTGAATCTTAGAAATTTAGTTCTTACTTTGTTTTTGAATCAGACAAATTATCAAATTTTTAAACTCTCACACTGACAGATGTTGCTAGCCATTCTCAGAACTTCATTTCATATCCTTGCATGTAATCCAGACTCTAGTTTGTACTTTACTTTGTTTTAGAGAGATTTCTTGCCATTCCAAATAATCTCATCTTTTGAATATGGGGCTTGCATTAAAGAAGATCACTACACTTTCATGCTCTTTTATTTAATTTCTTAAAATTGTATCTTTATTGTTATCAATGTCCTTGAAATTTTTTATTTTTTAGGTATATATGTATGGTTGTTTTGCCTGCATGAATGTTCATGTACCACATGTATGCAGAGGCCAGAAGAGAAAGTCGAATCTGCTGGGACTGGAGTTATGGTTGTTAGCTGCCATGTGGGTGCTAGGCATAGAACCTGAGTTCTCTATAAGAGTAGCTACTACTTAGAACTGCTGAACCATCTCTCCAGACCATAATGTCCTTTAATCTTTCTAATGGAAATGCTTCTGTAAGTTCTCCTATGTTCTTTACTTCTTTTGCTTCCTCAAATTTTTTTGTGAAATACTTTCATTTTTTCTATTTAAAATAATCAGTACAATATATTTATCAAGTAGGAAGAATTCAGTTTATTATTCCACTTTTCAGGTCAGGAAATAGGTTTTGGGAGAAGTTACTTACTAGAAGTGTCTTGCTTGGTTAAGCAGAGAGCCATTACCAAAGACCATGATTATGAGACTGTACTGTGAATATGTACAAGTGAATATTGTGTTAAAAACCCTTCAGATTCAATTCTTCTTTAATTCACTTGACATGTCTAGATTCATGGTAATAAGACCAATCATGGAAGTAGAAACCGTAGATCACTACAGTGTCAACGTCACTTGTTTCCAATACCATTTAATGCCTGAAACTACTGTGTGAGACAGACACTACTGTATCAGTAAGGACATTTTATAGATAAGGGAACTGAAGTGCAGACTCAAACCTGTTAGCTCTGGTTATTTTACAATCATATTCTCTCGCTTATCAAAATTTTATGTTACTCTTCTTAGAACTGACTGTGGTTTCCCTCTACTAACTCTCCACAGTGAACTTGTTGCTTTTGATCTTGTTTCTATCTCACACAGGCTTTTTCTAAACATATATGTGTGTGTGTGTGTGTGTGTGTGTGTGTATTTAATTCAGGGTGTTTTTGCCCTTTATTGAATTATTTCACTTCGGTTTCTTTACCTAGCAGACTCTGTATTTTCTCCTCATTTCATATTTGTGAGTATGTAGAGCAAATACAGCATGTTTTGATAGGTGAGTAAATAGGCTAGGTGGCTAGGTAAGAGTTTATGGGAGGAGCCAGATGAGATTCACCACTCTGATTCAGAGTTGTAGGGGAGGTGTACACAAATAGCTATGGCAGCACTCAGGATATGATTAATTTTACCTGAATGATTGGAAAGATAGGACAGAGTAATTGACATTTAAACTGTAACATTAAAGGTGGAGGTGTGGCAGGGGGTGTCTTCAGATTAAGAAAAGTAGGTAGAGGGCATTCCGGAGAGAGCAAGTATTACATGTACAAGAGAATGAAGTCACCAATGTATATTCCATACATTGTTGTGTGTGGCAGTTGTTGCAAGGCTATACAAAGTGACATGTGACTCCCAGTTGATGTAAGTGAATGATCTTCCTTTGGTTGAGTCATCCCTGTTAAGTGTCTGGTATTTGGTTTTATACCTTTAGTTCTTTATGTTCTGGATGCTCTGGAAGTGAGCCCTTCTCATGAGTCGACATTCATGTTCTTGGAACTGATTAGTTAGGTACCTAACCTGTGTGAATCTTAGTGCTGTTTTCAGTTTATTCCAGTGAGAAATACAACTGTCAAACATGAAATTATTTGATTTGATGTATCATGACATTACCTCCCTGTAGACAAGTTTCTTAGGAACAAACTCATATTAAGGTAAGGTTATTGAAAATACAGGTGTCAAGTTATTCCAGTATTCTGACCAGAATAATTTTGATTTTGGTTTCAAAACTAATGAGTCTGCATGTCATGATTTGGGAGCTGGTTGATGGCCTAAAAAAAAAAAAAAAAAGACCTGGTACAACCCAGGGTCTGTTTTCCTGCTCTCTGCTGATGTAGCTGTAGAATTTTTAGCTACTTCTCCAGCACCTTGTCTGCACGTGTGCCTCCACGCTCCCTGCCATGATGATAATGAACTAAACCTCTGAAATTGTAAGGAAACCCTAATTGAATGCTTTCTTTTATAAGTTTTGTTGAGGTCATGCTGTCTCTTTGTCAGAATAAAATACTAAGATAACGAATTATATACATTTTGTAGTTTTCTATTGATATACAGCTTTATTTCATTGTGGTCTGATAGAGTACGGGATGGTATTTCAATTTTCCTGGTTGTTGAAGCTTGATTTCTGTTCTAATATGTAGTTGATTTTGGAGAAATTTTATGGATTTCTGAGAATTGGGTGTATTATTGGGTAGAATGGTTGAATTTCTGAGAATTTTGTGTATTATTGGGTAGAATGGTCAGCAGATTTTTATTAGTGATTTGTGATGTTATTTATCTTTTATGTTTCTTTGTTTAACTTATTTTCTCATGATTTTTGTTTATTGGTAAGAATGAGTAATTAGCTGAAGTTACTCACTGTTATTGTGTTGAGATTAATATATGATTAGATACAGTATTATTTCTTTTATGAAATTGGATGCTCCTGTGTTTGGTTCCATTTAGAATTGTAATATCCTCTTGATGCAGTTCCTCTTATTAGTAAGAAGTGACTGACATACAACACACACACACTCTGTCTTGTGAATAGTTAGGTTTGCTCTCTCTTTTTTAAGATATTGAAAAAGGTATCTATACCTGCTTATTTCCTGGTTCTTTTTGCTTGAAATATCTCCTTTTACCCTAAGAGGGTTTCCAGTTTTGAAATAATGTGTGTTTCTGGGATGCAGCAGAAGAGATCTTCTAGTCTGTATCTCTTTTGGGGAATTGAAACCACTATCATTAAGAGTTATTATTGATTAATGTATATTAATTTCTGTCATTGTTTTTTTTAAAGTGGCATTTTCTTAGACCTCTTTTGATTAACTCTTCTAGCACTCTTTACTTACTTTCTGTGACCTCTTGTTGTGTTTATCCTTGTTTTCAGACTGAAATATTCCTTCCTGTATCTTCTGTGAAGATGCCTTAGTAATAAATTTCTTTTTTCATCATGAACAATTTTCATTTCTCCTGTAAAACTGCCTTAATGATTTTAAATTTATTTTTTCATCATGAACAATTTTTATTTCTTCTTTAATGGATAGTTTTGCTGGGTATAATGTTTTGGGTTGGCAGTTGTTCAGAATCTGGAATACATCTTTCCATGGTGTTGAAAAATCAGGTGCTATTTTGATTGGCCTACTTTTATAAATGACTTTTCTTTCTTGAAGCTTTTAATACCTTTTCTTTATTCCATGTTTTAAATGTCTTAAGTATATTATGTCCTGGACAGTTTCATTTTTATTCCTATTTATTGGAGTTTTGTTGGCCTCTTTTATCTGATTGGGCATCTCTTTCTTTAGGTTTGGGAAATTTCCTTCTATGATTCTTTAGAAAATATTCTCTGTGCCTTTGCTATGGTGATCTTCTCCTCCATTGTCCATAATTCAAAATGTAGGTCATGTCATGTTCCAGATATCGTCAGTTTTGTGTTTAAATATTTCTCTTTAAACATACCCGTGATCTTTACTGAGTAATTCAGTTCCTCTCTCTTGTCTTCCCTTTTCTGATTCCTTGTTTTCCACATGATCCATTCTTTTTTTTTTTTTGAAAGTAATTTTATTAAATTATAAAAAGTTTCCATTTACGCCCCTCCTCCCAACACCCTCACACTCCCCCCTCCCTCTCCTCCTCCCTCTTTGTCCCCAAGGGGCAGTCAGGATCTCCTGCCCTGTGGGAAGTCCAAGTTCCTCCACCCTCCCTTCAGGTCCAGGAAGGTGAGCATCCAAACAGACTGGATCCCAAAAATCCAGTATATGCAGAGGAAACCAGTCCCAGTGTCATTGTCAATGGCTTCTCAGAAAGACTGCAGGCCAGCCACATTCAGAAAATCCGGCCACATTCAGAGAATCTGGTTGGATCACATGCTCGTTCAGTCACGGTCCATCTGGCCTTGGTAAACTCTCATTAGATCCGACCCCTTGTATCAGTGGGTGATAGTATCCCTCGCAGTCCTTCGTCATTTTCTTCCTCCTTCTGCTCCTCATTTGGATCTTGGGGGGCTCAGTTCGATGCTCCAACGCGGGCCTCCATCTGTATCGCCATCCAACGCCAGATGAAGGATCTATGGTGATAAGCAAAATATTTATCAGTATGGTCACGGGCCAAGGCCGGTTCAGGCACCCCCTCCTCTGTCCAGAGAACAATCTGGGGATCTCTCCTTGGACCTGGGATCCCATATATAATCAAGTTTCCTGTAAACTCTAAAATGACTCCCTTAGTTGAAATATATTCTTCCCTGATCCCACATTCATCCTTCCTCCCTTCCCCCCATCTCGGTCAACCGAGCTTTCTCCATTCCTCCCCTACTCCCTTCTCTCTAACCCTCTCCCCTTCCAACAACCCTCCCACCCCCCCCCCATGCACCCAAGGTTACCTGGGACTCTTGACTATTTCCTACCTCCTGGCGGATAGCTAAATAATCTTCATCAGGTTCATCTTCTTATTTAGCTTCTCTAGGATCACGAATAATAGGCTCAAAGACCTTAAATTATGGTTAGAATCCACTTATGAGTGAATACATACCGTGTTCCTCTTTTTGGGTCTGGCTTACCTCACTCAGTAAAGCGTTTTCTATGTCCATCCATTTGCATGCAAAATTCAAGATGTCATTATTTTTTACCGCTGAGTAAAACTCTAATGTGTATATGTTCCACACCTTTTTTAACCATTCTTCTATTGAGGGGCACCTAGGCTGTTTCCAGGTTCTGGCTATTACAAATAGTGCTGCTATGAACATAGTTGAACAAACACTTTTGTAGTATGTTTGGGAATCTCTAGGGTATATTCCCAAGAGAGGAATTGCTGGGTCCTGAGGGAGGTTGACTCCCAGTTTCCTGAGAAACCGCCACACTGATTTCCAAAGTGGCTGCACAAGTTTGCATTCCCACCACATGATCCATTCTTTTGTGAAACTTTACACTTAGGTTTTTATTTGACTCATTTACAGCATCATTTTAGCTTGAGTTTTCTTTGGCATCTCTCTTTCTATATCTATATATACGTAAATAGATCCTGACTTCATTTTATTCTTCTATTTATGCTTATTACTTTTGAGTTTATTCATATTTTCTTTTATTTTTTGAATTGTTTCAGTAACTTATAATTATTATTATGGGATAAGTCCTTTGTTCATGAGACAGGCTGTCTTGGTTGTTTGTATTGTTGTTTCAGTTTCTTTTGTGTGACTTAGTCATCCGTAGTTATTTTGTTGGGTGAGTTTTTTCTTTTATATTTTTTAATTTTAAAATTCTAGTCCTCTGTTTTCTTTTAATGGTAGCATTTTCAGTGTTCAGTGGAGGACTGAATCCTACTAAGGTAGTCTTTCCCTCCGTATTACTGGTAATTTAGGGCCAAGGGCTCTACCTTGAATCTTGCTCAGGGTTATATCTATACTGTATCAGCCAGGCCTCCTACATTGGTTGAGGGATAGGACTCTCAATAGATCATATTTTGTTTTGTATCACCTTGTTTCTTAATTCAAACTATTTTCACAAATCTTCTCTCATTATCTGTTTTAGATTAGAGATTACTTTTAATTTATTATGTAATCTTTATATTTATAGTATATAATATTTCTATCATGATTCTTATATTGTTAATAGAACTGCTTTCTTATTGTCATGTATCTGTCTTTTCTTTCTGTTCAGTTGGCTAAGTCTTTATTAGCTAAACCTCATACTATCCTTTTGGTTTATATGATGCCCAACCCAGTTTCAAGCAATATTTAAGCACTATAATGCTATATTACTTACTTTCATCTTTCTCTATGAATAAAGATTCAGAGGAGCTTTACTTTGCTATAGATCAGTGATCAGAAGCCAGATATTGTCACCCCAGGTCCGGATGCATTTTATTTACCTTCACAGAAACCCACCACACACACAGACATCCTCCCCCACACCCGAAGGCAGTCTCTACAGATACACCACACATAGCTATAAACACAGAGACAACAACCACACAGAACACCTATCACACAGACACACCAATGGAAACCCACCAAATACATACATACACCCCACAGACATAACACATATATACACCACTCCCACATCCTCCCCACACATAGATACCTCCTACCTCTCTGCCTACACAACACATACACACATAGATACACACAAACACACGTGCGCATGCGTGCGTGTGGTCTGCTTAGCTTATTGTTATATTCCAGAAAGGTGGAGAGTACCTTAAAGTTTCCCTGTGTACAGTGTTCTGAGCCAGTATATTAAAGCTAAAATTAGCAACATTTCAGATCTTTCTGGGTTAGGTAAAATAATGGGTTTAAAAGGGGAATATAGAGGAAGTGTGGTCTCTTCTTCTGGTGTAAGAGCAGATGCTTTACATGTATCACCTCAACTATTTTTTTCTTTTGTCCCAGATTTTAGTTACACGAATTTTGTTGATAAGGAAATAGGTTCACAGAATGGCATCAGTCTTGCAATAGAACTAGATATATGTTACAGCTACATGTCTTCCTGCCTACATTGGTCATTTCTTTCCCCCTCAGACAAGGTTTCTCTGGGCTGTCCTGGAGCTTGCGCTGTAGATCAGGCTGGCTTTGAACTCACAGAGATCTATCTGCCTCTGCCTTCCAAGTGCTGGGATTATAGGTGTGCGCCACTACTGCCAGGCCTCATGTGTTTTATAGTATTATAGTTCTTTTTGTTTTCATAAAATTTTGACCCAACTTCTATAGCACAGCAGCTTTAGTAGAGGGTGCTGTGCTTACCTTCCTGTTGAGGAACACTCTAGGAATCATGGTGCATGATCTGTGGCAGTAGTTCTGCATTTTGGTGCCCATGCTTCGTGGTAGTGCTTGACTTACTAAGCAATATTACACATTCTTGCCATAATTAGTAACTTATTTTTATGACTTACTCACTCACCCTGTCTGTCTTTTGATCTACGGATTGATCATGTTTCACTATTTCCATGCTCATTTTCTGGGAGTTTTTATAGGTTTAGATGTCTCATTTCTCCATCTTCCTTCTACATACAATTTCACATTTTCAGATTTTTAATTATTCTCCTTTTTCCTCCCTATCTTCTTGCACTAGTCTTGAAATGTATAGGAACTTGGAAATTTTTTTTGCTTCAAAGGTACTTGATACTTAATGTTTTTTCTTCCCTAAATTCTGTGTTATATGAAGAATCATGATGGGGAGGAAGTAACACATAATCACATTGTCTCCTAGCAAAATACCTTTGAAAAGTAATATGCTATGAAATTTACAAAATTTCATAATTTATAAAATTACATAAAATTCATCATTCATATTTATAAAGTTTGTATTCTGGTGTTAAGTGTACTTACTTCAGGTTTCTAAGAATGTTTTAAAAATACTTTTGAATCTTTTCCTAAGAGCTTCAACATGGTATAAATACTACATATTCTTTATTGCATATCTGCATATTGCATCGTCCTTGAGAATATTTACTGCTTTGAAGGCGTGTGGAGACTGAGATAACAAATATCAGTAGATAAATGGGTTTCAGAAGCAACTGGGAAAATTATGTATAACCTTTAAAAAACTGTTCTTTGGGCTTTTCCCCATTTCAAAGAAATTAATAGTTGTAAATCAATAATGTTTATTAGTATATATTTAAAAATATATGTGCATATATACATATGCTTATGGATCTTTTTAGGGTTTGACAGTTACTCATTAAAATAATTTTTTATCTTTCTACAATTTTATTTGCATATATAATGAATTTTGATATATTTATCTCTCATTCTCCTTCTCCTCTCCTATTCTTTTTGCTTTTCTCCTTCCCCCATATCCATCTAT
Source organism: Myodes glareolus (assembly GCF_982192425.1). Classification (NCBI taxonomy): domain Eukaryota; kingdom Metazoa; phylum Chordata; class Mammalia; order Rodentia; family Cricetidae; genus Myodes; species Myodes glareolus. The sequence goes on along the minus strand of NC_142046.1, from coordinate 28,330,551 downwards.
CTCCTATTTTAATTCTTTTTTAATAAGTCGTTGAATTTAGTGGGGTTGCTTGCATGTTCATTGGTGTGGGGGTTATTTATCGGCTTGAGGGCAACTTACTAGTTTTTATAAATTTGAAGGAAAATGAATTCCCCCTTCCCTAGCAGCCATTATTGCCAGTAGCTTCTCAGGTAGTGGTATGGTGATTTTCCCCCATCTGTGCTGGAATTTTCCCTGGCTTGATCAGCTGCTGTGAATTCATCCTGCAAGTTGTCACCTCACTGTTCTTCATTCTCTGGCTCTTACATTCTTTCCACCTCCTCTTCTGTGTGGCTTGAGCCTTGGAGGCAGGGATGTCATAGACATCCCATTTCTAACTGAATCACTTGCGCTAGTCATTTATTCTTAGCACCTGACTAGTTATGAATCTCTGCACTAACCACTGCCCAGCACAAACACAAATGTAAAGCTTCTTTGACTAGGGCTGACAGCAGCACTAACCTATGGCAGAAGCATAGAATTATTTAGAAGACAGTTTATGGTATGTTCATTTAGTGAAATAACTGTAGAGATTAACACCTAGGGCCTATTACCACCCCAGCCTTGGGCTTTTGAACACGTTAATTGTAGCAGGCAGACATTTCCTCCTGTGGAGTGTGCTTCAAATCAAACCAGAAAGTGATTAGTTACCCCTATAATAATGTTCATGCCACTGCTGTGCCAGTGGGCCTAACAGTTTTCAGGTCAGTTTCTCTATGTCTGCAACCAGAGTGTTATAGCTTCAATATTAAGGTCTTACCACTTAGTTGTGGGGGGCAACCAAGAACAATGACAATAGTTCGGAGTGTTTTGGGGGCATATGGAACTTTCCTGATTACAAGTCTTATGGAAGTGCCTGTGTCTAGCACTGAAATTTTCATTTAATAACCTGCAGCTTCTGGGAGCAGCACTATCCACTCATGCAGAGCACCTTTCTTTAAGCTTTCTTTTATAAGAATTATGTATTTTAATCAACTTATGAAGTAGTGAGTTTAGTTGTCTTTTAGTCTTGGCTCTTTGCTCTTTAGGGGGACTGGCACCCACTTCTCAAATAAATGCACAAGGAGACTCATTCTTACTTATAAACTCCTGGCCTTAGCTTGGCTTCTTTCTAGCCAGCTTTTCTTAACTTTTTTCTTAACGTTGCCTCTGGGCTTTTAACTTTCTCTATTTCTATATGTCTCTTCTTTCCTTCTTATTCCTTGTCTGGCTGTGTGACTGGGTGGCTGGCCCCTCCTTTTCTCGCTCCTTCATCTCTTTCTGAGATTTCTATATATTCTTCTGCCTGCCAGTTGCCTATCCTTTCTCCTGCCTTGCTATTGGCTGTTCAGTTCCTTATTAGACCCATCAGGTGCTTTAAATAGGCAAAGTAACACAACTTCACAAGCTGAACAAATGTAACAGAAAAGATTGCAACACATCTTTGCATCATTAAACAAGTGTTATGCAGACAGCATAAACAAATATAATGCATCTTAAATTAACATTCTACAAGTGGGTTTCTGAAAGGCTTTTTCTATACTCTTAGTTTTGGTTAATTTTCTTCCTACTTTCTCTTTTGCCCGATAACTCCCTTCCATCCCTTCTTTTTTTTTTATGTTATATCAGGGAATAAGCATATTTATTTCTTTATCTCTTGGTCTTATTATCACTGTTTTTAAAATTATGATCTCTGAAACAAGAAAGTAAGTATTGGGATTTACAATATGTATCCATAATTTTAGAAAATTATATAAAACTACATTAGAGAACATAAAATCACAGAATAGATTATATCAAAGTCTGACCCATAGGGATGCAACAATATATGATAGAAAAGATGATCATAAAATTGTAAAGAAATGAACATGAGGAGCAGAGAATGTGACTTAGCAGTCCATAGAAATGTCTAGTGCATTCAGATCTGTTTACTATTGATGTTTTCTTCATATCTCAACTATTCCATGTTCATTCTATCTCCTTTCTTCATTCTCAGTAGTTCAATTTTAGCCTTCTTTCCATACTGTATATATCCTTCAATAACAATCGTACATTGTTCTTATGTATATCTTGTCACTTCAGGTTATAGTCTGGTATACATCTGCTTCATCTTACATTGAATAATGATGACATCTGACCATTAAAGGATGTTTGTGGCTATTTATAACAATTGTCAAAGTATTAAGAACACATGTGGGTTCTGCACTATGCATTTCAGTTCTAAGTTTGGATAATTATTCCATCTTTCACAGTATTATGCAATTACTTTGCCATAGTGCTCTTATATTTTAAGTTTTTATTTATTTTTTTTATTAAATTATAAAAGTTTCCATTTCAGCCCCTCCTCCCAACACCCTCCCACTCCCCCCACTCCCTCTCCTCCTCCCTCTCCATCCCCTAGAGCAGTCAGGGTTTCCTGCCCTGTGGGAAGTTCAAGTTCCTCCCCCCTCCCTCCAGGTCCAGGAAAGGTGAGAGTCCAAACAGACTGGAGCGCCAAAATCCAGTATATGCAGAGGAAGCAAGTCCCAGTGTCATTGTCAATGGCTTTTCAAAAAGGCTCCGGGCCAGCCACATTCAGAGAATCTGGTTGGATCACGTCCTCGTTCAGTCCCAGTCCAACAGGCCTTGGTGAACTCTCATTATATCAGTTCCCTTGTATCAGTGGGTGCTCGCATCCCTCGCAGTCCTGATATTTAGCTATCCACCAGGAGGTAGGAAACAGACAAGAGTCCCAGGTAACCTCGGGTGCATGGGGGGGTGGGAGGGTTGTCGGAAAGGGAGAGGGTTAGAGAGAAGGGAGTAGGGGAGGATTGGGGAAAGATTGGGGGACTGGGATGGGGGGAGGGAGGAAGGATGGATATGGGATCAGGCAAGTATATACCTCAACTAAGGGCATCATTTTAGGGTTTACAAGAGACTTGATTATAAAGGGGATCCCCGGTCCAAGGAGAGATCCCCAGATGGTTCTCTGGACAGAGGAGAGGGTGCCTGAACCGGCCTTGGCCCACAACCATACTGATGAATATTTTGCATGTCACCATAGAACCCTCATCTGGCGATGGATGGAGATGGAGGCGGAGAACCACGTTGGAACACTGGACCTAGCTCCCTAGGTCCAAATAAGAGGCAGAAGGAAAGAGAACGTGAGCAAAGAAGGCAAGGGCAGAGGAAACCTTCATCCGACGTTGGATGGCGATACAGATGGAGACCCATATTGGAACACCGAACTGAGCACTCCACGGTCCAAATGAGGAACAGAAAGATGAAGAAAATTAAAAAAGTAATCAGGACTGCGAGGGATGTGAGCACCCTTCCATCCCTTCTTAAACCTTTCTTCTCTTGCTATTCCCGTCCTATTGCTGTAGTCTCCCAAGTGCTAGAATTACAAGCCAACACTATTTACTAAGTATGGTTGTGTTTGTTCTGATTTTTTTAAAAGCAAACACATTTTAATAATGAATTAATAAGTTGTTTAGTAACAGTTTTAATAAAAATTGTATATAATAGAAACAAAACTAAGAGAGTAATGAAAAGAAGTGGTAGTATTTCCATTTTGAAAAAAACTGAGCTTAAAAAAATTATGTGGCATATGTGCGTTTATGTAGATATGCATATGTCTTTCTTTCTCAATTTCTGTCTTCCAGTCACCACTTATTGCTATGATAAAATACCCCTGTACCAGAGACTGCTTCTTTGTTTTCTGACTGCCCAGACATGGAAACTATATTAATTACAACACTGTTTGGCCTATTAGCTCAGGCTTCTTATTAACTAACTCTTACATCTTAAGTTAACCTATTTTTATTATTCAGTGTATCACTGTGAGGCTGTGGCCTGCTGGTAAGGGTACAGCATCTGTCTCCTTTGACTTTGCCTACTCTCTACTAATTTCTGCCTGACTTTACTCGGCTAAGCCCTTGGCCAAAACAGCTTCTTTATTAACCAATGGTAATAAAACATATTCATAGCATACAGAGGAGAATCCCACATCATATCCCGACAAAAGCAGTTTAGGGAGAAAGGGCTTATTTTAGCACAAGCATCCAGGTTACAGTGTTAGGAGCTGAGAGAACTGTTCACATCACACCCATAGTTACGTACAGAAAGCAGTGAATCCATGCATTCATGTTTGCTTTCTTTTCTCTGGGTTCTTCTGCCCAGGGTTTGGTACCACCCATATGTGGGTGGGTCTTCTAACTTTAGTTAATGTAGTTGAGATTCTCACAGATCAGCGTGACCAGAGAACCTCACCAAGGTTGTTGCCAGATGATTCTAATGTGTTGTTGCCAAACTAACGACCACAGTTGCTTTTCTCTTCAGTTTTTGAACTAGCTTCTCTCACTGAACGTGTAACTCACTTATTTGACTGGACTGTCTAGCCAATGAGTTCCAGGGCTTTGCCTTTTCTCTACATCCCAAGCTTGCCTGTCTTTTTAATATGGGTGCTGGGGATCCAGTTCAGGAGAAATGACTAACTTGTAGAGTGATATGTAGTTAGTAGTATGAGTGTCAATCCCTTCAGCTCAGCAAGAGGTTAGTGTGTAATTATGGCCTAATACTATGACACAGTTTTTAAACTCATGATGTCTTTTGAACATTGGTTGTTGGAACCATAAATTTACATAAAAGTCCTTAGAAAATTAACGATGTTTAGTCATGATCAGCTTTTTTTTTTGTGCCACATTTGTTCAAGTGTAATTTAGAGTACACTGCCCACTGTAAGTGGTAATATGATGAGTGTCTGTGTAACAGAGATCCGTGGTTATGATTCGGAACGTTGAGTGGCCCACGATGATCTCCTGCGTCCTTTTGAAGCCAGTCTTTCTTTCACTGCTCCTAGGTAACTGCTGCCTGGTTTCTGTATTATGAAGTACTTTCTGCTTTCTAGAATTTTTTAGGAGTGTGCTTTATTTAAAAAAATATGTGCTTGAAAAGATGATGTTAAATTGCTGTTTTGTAAAATTAATTGTATGCTTAATCATATTAAAATCTGAGAAGCTTAAATAAATTGAATTGGTGATATTTGCAACTTTTTGAAAGTTTTTCAGCATTGTCTGTTCTGATTCACAATTTAAATCTGCTTTGAATATAACAATGTATAAAGACAACTCATGGCACATGGCGTCTTTGAAGTCACCTGCTTCCTTTGTTTTGTTTTTAAGATCGATAATTTAAGAAATAAGTGTGTGAATCCTCTTCTGTCTGAAGACTTTAACTTCCTCCTTTTTTTTCCCCTGGCAATTGAAACTGAAAAGAGTTTATCTTTACTCTGAAAAGGCTTTTTGCCTAGTTCCTAGAGCCTTTTGCTTAGATGTCAGAGAATAGGAGGGTGAAGGTGGGTAAAATAGCCCTGTACTTCATAACTTTCTATTCCTGTGACTCTTCTTACTTTTGCATGGTATGTTCTAAATATTCTGAAAAGTAGTATTTGACCTCATTGATAAAACATGCAGGTTTTTTTACTTGTATTCATTGTAATCATTTATTTGAAAAATAGAATTAACTACATTGAAATTTTTACATTGCTTAAAAAATTTTGCTGGGATATATATGTTGTAAGGGAAAAAATAAAGTTAGTTAGAAGGAAGACATCAGGAAAGACATAAAAGCAATACATAAGGAAAAAGGAAAGGATAGAAAAAAGAGAGATCTTGGCATATTGAAGGTGTGTGTGTGTGTGTGTGTGTGTGTGTGTGTGTGTGTGTGTGTGTGTTTCCCTTTTTTGCCGGCCCCAGAGAATTAAGTTTTGCCCAAATTGTCGGCACCAGAGAATGTTTTACTCCCTCAGATAAAGAAGTCAACTGAGTGATTAGTTTGCTAACTCTGTGCCTCCTCTTCAGCTCCTGAGTTGCTGAAAGCTGATCTTTACAGCACCACTCACTATTGTAATTTTATGAATTAAAAAGGGATTTAATGCCCGGACAGTAGTGGCGTACACCTTTAATCCCAGCATTTAGGAAGGCAGAGGCAGACGGATCTCTGTGGATTCGAGGCTAGTCTGGTCTACAGAGTGAGTTTCTGGACAGCCAAAGATACACACAAAAAAAACCCTTGTCTCAAAAAAATGGTGACTTTATAAAATACTATTTAGTTTTTGTACATAAAAGAACTGCAGTGCTTTTGACGTATTTTTTTAGAAGAATTTGTGTACTGAGACGCTAGTATTATTAGTATACCCTAATATTTAATGTGTGTTACTGAGTTAGCTTTATGTTAAATTTATTCTTTCTTAATACTAATACTAATTCTTATTCTCTAACAAACAAAATACTGTTCTCTAATAAACCATGTTAAACCATGTGAACTCTCACCAGCTGCTTTTTTTTTTTTCTTAGTGGTGATTTGAAGAAGTAGTCACATCCCCCACCCTCCAAGTCTGGTAGTCTGTCAGATGTTTAGCAGGGCTTCAGCAACTTGGTGTCATGAATGCTTTCAAGAGGCAGTGTCTGAGGCTGAGCATTGCGGAGACACCTGTGGAGATCAGCACACCTGCCCTCAAGCGAGACACAATAATTAGTTGCTCTTATTCCCTTTCAAGCTTCCCTAGTATTGTTGCACATAAATTGCACAGATCACAGCAAAGCTGTCATGAGCTCCATCCTTTTGGAGTTGTTTATACCCACTCAATTTTTAATGTTCCTATAAGACATTTTGATCAGAACCTCAAGCCCAAAGGGATTTGCATGCTTGATCAAGCTTATGATGATTTAAATATAGAAATGAAGAGAAACCTTTGTCTTACTTTGACTGTTAACATTTGGGACAGTGCTAGTGAAAACATTAACAAGGTACTTGAGGCAAAGATGTGTTTGATCAACCTTCACAGTGTTTTGTTTCTTGACAGCAGGTATAGCTTCAGTAAATCTCAACAAACCCTTGCAGGTCTTTAGATCTAAGTACTTGTGAATATCTGGATGGCATGGTGTGCATATTTTAAAACATTAGTTTTTACCTGTGACTTCTATTTAAATTTAACCACCATTGAGTACCAACATTGTAGTCCTATCACACAATCACATGCAGTTTGTATTTTAAAATGAGGTGTAGCTGATTGTATTTTAATAAAGTACAATATCACATATAAACTAGATATATTGGGACAAAATATTAGTCATAAAACCTGGAAGTCTTATTTTAATTTTAACACTGAGTTTGGTCCTTCAACTGTGTAGGATAGAAGCTAGTCTCTCAGTAGCTGACTTTTCCAGTTGTTTGTAACACTAAAACCATGGTTCTGGATTCACATTTGTATCAGTTATAAATACACAGCTTCTCTAAAGATTCTTTACTGGCTCTTTTTCCCTCTCCTTTTTATTCTAAATTAATTATTTTCTCACAGAATATTTCCTGATTACAGTTTCCTTTCCCTCTACTCATTCCAGTTCCTTTCCGTCTTCCTTCCATTCAGGTTTACTCCCTTTCTGTATTCTTTTCATTAGAAAAGAATAGGCTTCTAAGAAATTTGATAAAGCGAAAACCATCACATCGAAGTTTGAAAAGACAAATTAACAAAAGGAAAAAATCCCAAGAGTGGACAGAAGAGTCAGAGTTCCACTTGTTCACACACTCAGCAGTCCATGAAAACTCTCAATTGGAAGTCATAATATATATGTTGTGGACCTGATGCAGCATCTGCACGCCCTGTGCATGGTGCCTCAGTCTCTGTGAATTCATATGAGCTTTGCTCATATTGACTTAGAGGGCCTTGCTTTCTTGGTGTCCTCTATTCCCTCTGGCTCTTTAGGAATTTTCTCTCCTCTCCCTTGGGGTTTCCTGAGCTCTGAGGGAAATGATTTAGTGGAGACATCCCAATTAAAGCTGAGTGTTCCAAAGTCTCTCTCTCTGCGTAATGTCTGGCTGTAGATCTCTATATTTGTTCCCATTTGCTGCAAGAGGAAGCTTCTCCGATGATGTCTGAACAAGGCACTGTTTAAGTATGAGTATAGGAGAATATCATTAGGAGTCACTTTCTAACTTTTTCTTTTTTTAAAACACTAGTTGTATTTTGTTTTACCCTAGGTCCCTCTCTGATTCTGGACCACCCAGTCAATGTTGGGTATGGTTTGCATCTCATGGAGTGGACTTTATAAGTCAAATCAGTTATTGGTTTGTTACTCCCACAGTCTTTATGCCAACATTGCCCTGGCTTATCTTTCAGGCAGGACACAATTGCAGATCAAAGGGTTTGTGGCTTTCTTGGTGTTGACATTCTCTTTTACATACCCTGGAGTAGCCTACAGAGTACTTTCCCATACTTCTGATGCTAGAGTGTAGGGAATGGAGATATCACTAGCATATGTTTTATTATTCAGGATTATTTTAGCTATCCTGAGTTTTTGTTGTGTTTCTGTATGAAGCTGAGAATTACTCCTTTAAGGTCTATGAAGAATTGTGTTGGAATTTTGTCAGGAATTGCTTTGAATCTGTAGATTGCTTTTGGTAGGATGCCTATCCATGATCATAGGAGATCTTTCTATTTTCTGATACATTCTTTAATGTCTTAGTTTCTTTTTAATGACTCAAAGTTGATGTTGTACAAGTCTTTCACTTGCTTGGCTAGAGATACCTCAAGATATTTTATATCATTTGAGGTTTCTGTGAAAGGTACTGTTTCCCTGATTTCTTTCGTAGTCCTTTTGTCATAACATAAATAAAATATCATAATATTTCCCCTTTTTTGTCTAAAATAAAATGCAAATGTTATTTTTATTTTATTTTTTTTTCAAGACAGAGTTTCTCTGTACCTTTGGGGACTGTTGTGGAACTAGTTCTTGTACATCAGGTTGGCCTCGAACTCACAGAGATCTGCCTACTTCTGCCTCCCAAGTGCTAGGATTAAAGGCCTGCACCACCACCACCCGGCAAATGCAAATGTTATAGCTAGTCTAGAAAAAGTATGTAGAAAAAGTACAAAAGCTTTATATAAAAATATTCAACCAATAGATACATTAACAATGTCTAATACATTAGCATTTGAAAATTCATAGAAAATTCTCCATTATCTATCATATCTTCGTGAGTCCAAAGGGTTATACTTAAATTGCCTTATATCCTAATTTGCATTATCAACCCAAACCTGTCTTTTGATGTTTCTCAACCTTATATATTTACATCACTTTTGTGATATTATTTTATGAATTTGCTAACAAGAAAAACTATAGCTATCTAGTCTTCAAATCCATTAGAGACCTGAGAAAGAAATAATATTTCCGAGTAAACGGGAAGTGCAAGCAAAATACTTCCAAAAAATGTGAGAAATGACAGAAACTGCTGGCTGCCTGAATAGTCATCTGAGGTTCTTTTGTAATGTTGGGGAATATATATTTGGGCTACAGGCCTTGAGTACCTGACATACTTTTTTGTGAAGCAAGATATTCTGATAGGTTGTCCTACCTTATCTTGGCAAAGTTTGGCTGTCACTTTCCTCTGTGTCCTGCTGGTCCAGTTTGGATAGCATATAGGCAGCTGTCGAGGAAAGGACGCTTCTGCCACAAAGAAAGTAAAGTTTATATGTCTTAATTTTTATCTATACAAAACTCCATATCTATGTAAAAGATTTAAAACTAGTAGTTATTGTTTTGGTTTGAAAGTCAATTCAATAATCTACCCTAATATTGTATGATGTCTATCTTCTTTCTTTTTTTCTTTTTAGAATGAGCTCCCTGAATCTCCTTTGTTCAGATTTTTCCTGACCATTACAGATAACTTCTACAAATAACTTCTAACCCACCATTCTAAACAATGACAAATATTTCTAACTCATTGAATGACCAAAAAGCACCCCCACCTTGGGAGTGAAGTGAAGGTGTTGTGTTCTTAAATTTACTTCCTGCTGTCTGTGGGTGATGGCATCTTTAGGGGACCCTAGAAAAATTTGGGTTAATTGTCTAGTCCTGGAAAAGCTAGCTGTATCATTTTTTGTTCAGTCTCTGCATAATAGGAAAATGCAGGGCTTAACTCAAGTCCTGGCTAGAGTAGTCTGTGAGGCTGGGCCATCTCAGCTAGCCACCTTGAATTGTCCTGAGCAATATGTATCCAAAGCTGATTTTTAGGTGGTGTTTGCCAGCTTATTGGTCCTACCACAATCCAGATGAAATTGTCGTTGTCGGGCCCCATCATCCTTTTGAAGCCTTCAAAGTTGCTGTTAGGTATGATCTTGGTTCACTGCAGAAAACTTAAGCATTTCAAATGTCATATGTTGCAGATCTTGAAGAGGTTAAAGTACTAATATTTGTTATGTACATCTACAGTACATAGAGACTCAAACCTGAGATCGTGTACAGGAAGCTAGATAAAGAGTTTTTAAAGAATTAGTTAGTACTCTCTCTATATGACTATTAATATCATAACAAAAAGTTTAAGATATATATTTATATATTGATCCTGCCAATATTGAGATGATATTTATACCTTAAAAAAGCTTTAAAGAGTCAAAATAAAACCAAAGGACTATGAAATTAATGGCAATAGAATACTCCCTTAATTTTGATTTTTCTTCTGTCCTACATTAGGTGGCTCTTCTGATATGAAACAGAGATTTTGGATTTTTCTTTTAACAAGCATGCTTGGGGTTAGAGAAGGAGAGAGCCACACTCCAATTCAAAGGCCAGCTTTAATTTAATTGAACTGCACTAATTGAAAAAGACCATTTTATTGTGTGTCTGTAGAGAACAGCAGAAGCCAACATTTGCGGGGATTTATGATATTTTATCTTGTTGGAGATGTGATATACCAATAGGCGAATTTATTCCTTTTCTTGAGACTATTTTTTTTTCCTCTGGATGATTTATTCTTTTTCTTCAGATGTCTCCTTTGTCCAGTGGTCTTCAAATCCCTTAGCTGGATGCCTCCATTCTCCTAGAAAGGCAAAAACAAAACCATGCTCCAACCCTAATTTTGGGGAGGTTCCCTTTTTACAAGTTGTATCTGATCAAATGAAAAGAATTCTTTGGTTTTATAAGTTACCTTAAATTGAATTGTCATGTGTTTGATGAATTATCATCTCCTAATTAAGAGTTCTCTCCTGTTCAAATCTAATTTTTATAATATTTGCTTTATGCTTTCTCCTGAAATTTTCGTTTTATATTCGGAAGTAGTTCTATCATCCAGAGTAGTATAGTGTTTTTACAATAAGCATTAGGTCCTTTAATTGCTCTGGGAAAGAGTTTCCCCTGTGGTCACAGGGAATGCTGAACCAAATTTGACACTTGAGCTTGCCCCCCACCCCAAACATTTCCCTATGGCAAAGGGTTATTTTATCTGTCCCTTGTTGAGCTATAGTCATTAGTCCAGTGTCAGCCTTTGCCATTCCTTCTGCATACTCCAGAAGGGAGAGGATTGTTTTTAGAAAATACATTGTTCACAGTCCCTTTAAGTCACCTTTTAAGGTAACTTGTTTTCCACAATTGAAATACTTAACATTTTGATTCTTCTTCTAGTCTCTGGATATTATCTCTCCTACACAAGTATCATCATGGTTATGAGATTCAATATTGATTGTATCTCAGATCCATTTCTCTGTGGGTGCTGATCTTGCCTTTAAAGAGCTAATTTACCTTTTTGCATTGTGAATTCACATTTTCAAAAGCCAGAGGTTCAATTATTATTTTTTTTAGCTTCTGAATTTGGTATTATTTTATATACTGCTAAAGTCAATCTTACTAAAAAAAAATCAGTGAGAGTTTCTCTTGGGCCCTGAATAACTTTACTAAATGACTCAGTTCTCTTTCCAACTCCTTTAATTGTGTTTCAAGCATTCAAATCTGTTGCATGACAGAGCCAAAGTGTGGTATTCACATATGATTGTCTTTGTAGATCTACATAATTGCCCTCTCCAAGAAGTTGATCTTGGGAGATTTCAATACCTTTAGCCCTACTTTGCTGTTCAATGATCCTAGTGTTATATTTCTACCAGATCCTCAACTGTAATTGAGGACCACATTCCAATACTGCTGTAACTAAGTGCCTCTAGTCTTTTGAGACTCCAGTTGACCATGAGTTTAACAGCTCCTTCACAAAAGTTGAATGAATACCATATGAGACTATCACTCCTTAAATCTCCTCCAATATAACATTTCCATAGTTGTCCAATCAGCTCTTGCATGGCCTTGGGATTAGCTGTCTGATGTGGAATGTCTTTCTGCATACTGAGAATATGTGCTGCTTTTATTGGTTAATGAATGAAACTGTTTAAGCCTATAGCACGTCGAAATATAGCTTGGCTGGAAGTCCAAGCAGAGATACATGGAGAAAGAAGGCAGATTTGGGAGAGATGCCAGAAGCCCCAGAAGCAAGTTGTGAGGTAACAAGCCACGATCCTCATGGTAAAATATAAAATAATAGAAAGGGGTCAATTTAAATTAGGAACTATCCAATAATAAGCCTGAACCATCGGTCAAACAAATATAATTAATAATAAGCCTCCAAATGATTATTTTATAGGTGGCTGTGGAACCAGGCAGGACATAGAAAAGTTCCTGGCCATATATGTCATTTGGCAGTTCCTGTACGGTTACTGGATAAATTTAAGGTTGGTTGTTTGAAAACCTAGGACTGTTCCCCTCTAACCTTGTAATATAATTAATTGGTTCATCTTTAAATTTCTTTGTTTGGATCTGAGTATCTCTAAGATCTATTTTAATAAGTTTTTCTAAGACCTGTATCTTGGCACTCATATCAGCAAACTTTTTAAGGGATAAAACGTAAATCCCATCTAAGTTAATTATCTCCTCATCTAATTGTTCCATTTTTAAGCCATTTATTGGAGCCTAACTCCCTCCATCGTAATAGTGTTTCCCATTTTTAAACTTTGGAAAAAACTCTCTCTCTCTCTTTATTTTTAAAACTAATTCCACCTTTAAAATTTCCTATTGTTTCATCAAATCTGCTGATGGTGATGGTGAAGATTAAGTTGAAGATGATGGTAAAGTGCGAGGCTTACTGCTGCTGCCTATGGCTGTAGAAGCCTGAGGGACTGTTTAAATGTAGCTCCCTAGTTTGGCAGCCGCCTGAGGAAGAGGTCCAGGGCGGTATAGGAGGCCCTTCTGTATTTATGTTGCTTTCATTGTTTATTAAAGAAACTGCCTTGGCCTAGTTGATAGGGCGGAACTCAGGTAGATGGGGAAGATAGAACAGAATTCTGGGAGGAAGAAAGCAGAGTCAGACAGACACCATGGCTCTCCTGCCTGAGATGGATGCTGGTTAGACTCATACCAGTAAGCCACAGTCAAGTGGTGATACACATTAATGAACATGTGTTAAACTAATATGTGAGAGTTAGCCAATAAGAGGCTAGAGATAAGAGGTCAGGCAGTAATTTAATTAATACAATTTTTATGTGATTATTCCTGGCATTAAGCTAGCTTGGTGATGGGACGCAGCCCGCTCAACCTACAACACGCAAAGCCCACAACCCACTGGCAGAGGGAGCCTGCTATCTGTAAAAGGCACACAGGATGGTGCGGAAGAAGTGCATGTAGCAGGAACTGCTTAAAGGCAGAGCTGGCTGATGGTGAGGGGCTAACACCCTCTAGCAGCATTTGGATCTCAAGTGCCTGTTTGCTGCATAGACGCTGCAACAGAATAATTCCAGATTGCTCAGAGGGTGTTGTGGATCTTGTTGGGGGTGGTGTCAGGGGGAGGGATGGATATGGACCTAGTGGTGACTTCGGCCAAGTGCATGTCTGACATGTGCCTGTGATTGCAAAGCCACAGGTAAGTGGCCTTTTTGTGAATTCGTGCCTTTGTTGGGTGGCTGTTTTGTTCTTTGGTTTCTGTTACCCTCTCTCGTTCTTAGTAGTGTGGTGTCTTTGTATTGCCTAGTAGGAAAATCTTCTGGAGTCCTGATAGGTGTGAGTACTAGGGCTTCTAGGTAAAATATGTGTTTTAGTGAGTGTTCTATTCCTAAGAAGAGACACCATGATGTGATTGATTTGGGCACTGGGGTGTCTGTGTATAATGTGTATCTTGGTTAGTGTTCTATTACTGTGAAGAGACACCATGACCAAGACAACTCTTTTTTTTTAAAGTATACATGCAACTTTTTAATATTTATTTATTTATTTATTGTATATACAGTATTCTGCCTGCATGTGTACCTGCACCCCAGAAGAGGGAACCAGATCTCATTATAGATGGTTGTGAGCAGCCATGTGGTTGTTGGGAACTGAACTCAGGACCTCTGGAAGAAGAGTTTGTGCTCTTAACTGCTGAGCCATCTCTCCAGCCCCATAACAACTCTTATAAAGAAAAAAATTTAATTTGGGCTGGCTGTTCAGTGGTTTAGTCCATTATCAGCATGGTGGGAAACATGGTGGCATGCACACACACCTGGTGCTGGAGAATAACTGAGAATTCTATATCCTGATCCACAGGCAGCAGGGTGAGAGACAGGGGAAGGAGAGATTGATAGACAGAGGGAGAAAGACTGAGACTGATCCTGGCTAGAGCATTTGTAGCCTCAGAGCCCACCATCAGTGACACACTTCCTCTAACAAGCCTACACCTACCCCAACAAGACCACACCTTCCAATGCCACTTCCTAAGCATTCTAATACTTGTTCTGAGGGGAGCCATTCTCTTTCTGACCACCAGCTTGTTTCTAGGTATTGGGAGCTGACGTATAGGAATGGAGATGGCTAGGTTGTGACAGATGAGGCGTTTCACAGGAGGGAAGAAAGCAGGGTGTTCCACCAAGATTCTCTTAGTCTCCTAAAAATGGGAGTACAGTATGGGGAGTAGCTTCTGAAGAAGGTCTGCTATTGAGCTGTGGATGAGACTGGGGGAATGGATTTGGAGGAATAGAGGGAGAGATGAATACCTACAATTTACATACTTGTTTCCCTGGTCATAGTGACCTGTGGGTTCCTAGGGAGTGCCTGCTAGAGTTGGGTGTTGGGCTAAAGCTCTGTGTGGGGTTGGTGGTTAAGAGGGGAAGCTCTGTGTGGTACAGAGGAGATGAGGGTGGTGGGGGAAGGGACACGTTAGTAGGTGGTCTGTTGTAGGGTTAGGGATGAGACTGGGGAATTTAATTTCGAATAACTAAGAGAGAGGTGAAGATCTGGCATTAGCCTACCTGCTTCCCTGGCCAGAGTCTCATTACTGTTTCTTACATTTATTTTGTAAAGATTCTATCATTCCTAATACAGTAGCAAATTTCTATCTCATGTATTAGGAGAAAAAAAGGTACCTTAGTACCTTACCATTCTGTCATATTTGGTGGATAAATATGCTTCTTAAATTGACATTTATGGAGTTGTCAGATAATAAAACTGTTAAATGTTATATAGCATTTGGGTAGTCACTGACAGGACTAGAAACCTTATACTAATGAACCTAGTCATCCTATTGATTCTTTCAATTTTGACTCATTATTATGTCTGTAGAATCTTTTAATGGATTTCTGAATAAAGTTATTCATTAGCTCTTTGCCAAAATAAGTAAATAATAAGAAATAGAAAAATGAATGATTTGAATGTTAAAGTTTGTCTGTATATAGTACACTTTAGAAATTCTAATAACATTAGAACAAAATATTTGAAAGCATATTTCATTTGTAAATTGTTCCATATACGCTGAAACAATATCTTATTTATCTTTTTTTTTTAAAATACTTGCTGCCAGCTTAGTGTATTATGTCACTATTGGTTAGATGAATGAATAGTTGAAAAAAATATTGTGTAAGAAATACACATAGTTTATGGAAGTAGCAACAGAAATAGTACAGAAATTACTGTTTTTTCTATCTTATTGACTTAGGGTTTCTGTTGCTGTGAAGAGACACCATGAGCACGGCCATTCTTATAAAGTCAAACATTGTTTGAGTTGGCAGCTTACACAAGCACCTCTATCTCAGTCTATAATCATGATGGCCGGGGAGCACGGCCACTTGTAGACAGGCATGGTGCTGGCTACATCGTGATCTGAGGAAGTAGGAGTCAACTGAGACACTGGGTGGTAACTTGGACATAGGAAACCTCAAAGCACACCCCACAGTGGCACACTTTCCCTGACAAAGCCACACCTCTTAATAGTGCCACCCCTATGATCTATGGAGGCCAATTATGTTCAAGCTACTACACTTATTTTCAGTGTAGTCCTGAGGGTTTTTCCCCTTAGAATAGCTTCTATGTTTTGTTCTCTCTCTCTCTCTCTCTCTCTCTCTCTCTCTCTCTCTCTCTCTAAATTTTTACTTTGGTACATCAAAAATATGGTCAATAAACATTTCTTATTTTACTACATTTAAGATACATGGATTTTTTACATTTATTTATTAAGGTACATAGGTTTTCTACATTTATTTATATATTTATTTATTTACTTATTCATATGTTTTGTTTTTTTGGGTTTCTTCTATATCCCTGGCTGTTCTGGAGCTAGTTCTTTAGACCAGGCTGGTTTCCAAACTGGGCAGTGATGGTATGCACCTTTAATCCCAGCATTCAGGAGTAGAGGCAGGCAGGTCTCTGTGAGTTCCACTTTATTTATTAATTGCATGTGTATATGAAGGTAGTGAAGATGCCATCATGGTACACATGTGGAGGTTAGAAGATGGTAAGGCAGGGTTTCTTATTTCTGTTGCTGTGTTACTAGGCTTGGTTGGTCTGGGAGCTTCTGGGAATTTCTTGAGTCTCTGAGTACCAACTTGCTTTAGGAGTGCTGTAATTGTTGATGTGAGCCACAACCGGTCTTTTAAGTGGGTTCCAGAGATTACATTAGGTTCTCAAGAGAGAGCTTTCTCTGGACCCCACTCTCTATGATTCTTTACTTGCCTTTGCAGCCTGTGTAGAAGAGACTTATATTTTCAGTTTGTAGAAACTGTATTTCATCCAGACAAGATAGTCTTGAGCTTTCATTTCATTAGTAGAGAACTGAATGACATGTTTCTATTTTATAAGATGTAGCTTTTTCCTGTTGACTTGTAACTTCATCATTATGATTAGGTTCCACAATCACCTTTCATCTTCCTTATATTTTAAATCCGTTTTTTTTCCTGGTATATGGTAGAATTCCAGGTATTTCTTGATCACACTGCACTATTTTGTTCAGTAAAATTACTGTACATGCTAAAAAGATCTCTGGCTTTATATTAGATTTTTCCCCTTAAATTATGAAGAAAAATATGCAGAATAGATAAGAAAAAAGAGGATGGACGGGAAAGGTAGAGAGGAAGAAAGGAAAAATGGAAAGGCAAAAGAGAAAAATAAGCAAAAATAATTTGTGGAAAAGTAAAAAGCAAAGGTTTTGAATTTTAAAGAGGGACAGAGCATTGATGTTGAAAATTTAAAAACTGAAGTTTACTGTCTGCATCTTGTTTGCAGTTATTGACTATGAAATGTGTTACACTATCTACCCGGCAACCTTTTGGTAAGGGATTATGCTGGTTCAGTTTTGGCAGCTTGACATAAACCTAGACATATGGCAGCTTGACATAAACCTAGACATATCCAGGAACAGGGGAATGTCAACTGCGGAATTGCCTCCATCAGACTGGCTTGTAGACAATTCTGTTAGGACTTTTTCTTGATTAGTGATTGGTGTGGGAACATTCACCTCATTGTGGGTGTTGACACCCCTGAGTATGTGGTCTTGGGTTGTATAAGAAAACTGACTGAACAAGCCATAGACAGCAAACAAGTAAGCAAAATTCCTCCATGGCCTTGGTTTCAGGTTCTGCCTCCAGGATCCTACCTCAAGTTACTACCTGGTCTCTGCAAGGTGTACTGGTCCTCAGGAGAAAGAAACACTTTCCTGTGGTAATGATCTTTATTACAGCAGTAGAAAGCAAACTAGAACAGGGCTTACTTTCATGTATATATAAAGTGTTTCCTTCACATTCTTTGCCTCATATTAGATGATTAATAGATGGCAACTGCTACTTTGCTAAGGGTAGAAGTTGAAGTTTAGAGAGGTAAAGGCCATACAGTTAGTGAAGTGTGAAGAGTCAGTTGAGACAGAGAAGTCCTTCTCATTCCACAGTTGTGTTTCTCAAACAGTGTACTTCACACTGTTTGGCTTATTAAAACACCAGGCTCCATTCCAAGGTTTTTACTTCTTTCAGAGTTGCAGTGAAGGTGGGAACTGAGAAACTGATATAGCAAGTTCTCAGCTGCTATTGGTGCCTAGATACCACCACTCTGAGAATGAGTACCAGTGTGTTAGTGTGTTTCTCAACCTTATGTACACATAAGAAAATCATTGGGTGAGCATCTGAATAGTACTGATGAAGCAAGTCCTACAGGACCGAATGATTCAGACAGGGTTTCTTTCTTTTCTTTTCATTTAAATTTGTGAAGTAGTCTGCCAATCTAGGAAGCAATAATATTCTTAAAGCTAGGCTCTTGTAGTGTTCTGTTTGAACTGAGTACTAGGCCAAGCATCCGATTCTCTCCACCCTGTTTATTTTTATCTATCTATCTATCTATCTATCTATCTATCTATCTATCTATCTATCATCTATTTATTTTCTTAGACATGCTGCCATGTTTTAAAATAATCATTTTATAATGGACTTCTTGATTTATTTGTTATATTGTTAAATATGTATTGTTTACATTTATGCTTCCATTTTTCACTCTCAGTCAGGGTGTCTTGCATTCATTCCTTAGTCTCTAGTATGGATTTTATGTCCCATATTCGACAGAAAGCAATATAGCTATAGTGGATTTGTTGAAATTTTTAGAAAACAAGCACATTAGTGTTATAAAAGGAGTGGCGGGCCACTTTCCGCCACCAGGCTCCTGGCCGCCTGGCTAGCTTATACCCCAAAATAACAACACACAAATTATATTCATTTAAACACTGCCTAAACCTTTAGTTCTAGCCTCTTATTGACTAACTCTAATATCTTGATTCAACCCATTTCTAATAATCTGTATGTCACTATGAGCTTGTGACTTACCGGGCATGAAGCATGTCTGACCTGGCAGCTTCATGGCGGGTGGCTCTCTGCCTCTTTCTTCCTTCCAACTTTCTGTTCTGTCTACTCCGCCTATCTAAGCTGCTGCTCTATCAAATGGCCAAGGCAGTTTTCTTTATTTAACCAATGAAAGAAACACATAGAAAGAAGACCCTCCTACACCACATTAGCAACTTACTGCAGTTTTAAAGTTCTGGCTACGATATTGTTCTTTTTCCTCAGAGGCAATTGAGAATCTTTTAAGGCCATCAGTTCTTGGTTAGAACACTTAATGGTAGTTGTGTTATCTAGACATGCATAGATGAAAATTATTGTGTTGATTGAGTAAAGAAGTTATGTCTTTTGTTGTTTTATTTAGTCAGTAAATGCGTATATACCAACACACGAAGTCTTTTACTGACTAAGAGTATACAGAATACCACATCACTTCTTTAACCTTAAAGAAATGGAACTAAATCCTCATGCAGATGATTAAGGTTACCATTGCCTCTCCCATACAGACTATTAATTCTTCTTGGTCCTACTGAGGCTCATTAAAATTCTTGACATACTTTTATTGAGTGGTTTAGAATTTACCAATTTAAAACCTTGTTGGCACACTATCTTCTCTACTTTAAATAGGCCCATTAACATGGTCTTTTTCAAAAAGAAAAAGTCAATAACTGTTTTTTTTTTAAAATTTAATGTGTTTTAAACTCATAGAGGTGAGCAACTGCTTTTGATCCTTAATTTGTTTCTTTAGAATGCAAATTTTAGGTTTACAAAGATCTTGTGCCTTTATTTAAGAGCTATGCCTAGAGGCTATATTGATAGCCTTTAGGGAGATATTTAGCTTGGTGTGAAATGAATAGTTGTCAAAAGATCATGAATTGGATGTCAGAAGATAAAGTGTGGAGCTAAGAAAGATTGAGGGAAACTGACTATACCTTGTTTCATTGCCTAACTATATCACATAATTGGAAAAAAGGAACAATGAACAATATTAACACAATACAAATTAATCAAATAAGCCAGTGTTTTCTGTGGATATTATAAAATGATTGTACTTGTGAAACGCTTAAAAGAAATTACTGCATTCTTAACTATGGAAAGTTGGTTTATGCCTGCAGCTTCTGGGGGGCTTATAGCTTTGGCAAGAAAGACTTTCCCTTGGCCAATGAAGAACCTATCCTTTCCTTATCAGCAAGCAAGTCAATAGCATCACTTTTGGTGAGATGAGAGGTGTCATAGAATACTGTCACACTCAATAAAATAACTCAGCATTGCTACCTGAAGTTCTCTTTAGTTGGGTCATATGGTAGTTCTATTTTTATATTTTTGTATAATCTCCCAATTGATTTCCATAAAAAACTTAATTTGCACCTCAACCAGCATAGATTAAGTTTTTCCTTTTCTTTACATCATCTCCAACGTTTGTTTTCAGACTTGATGACAGCTATTCTAACTGGGGTAAAGTATTATCTCAAAGTAGTTTTCATTTGCATTTTGCTAGTAACTGCAGATAGATAACACTTTTAAAAATAGTTATTGGCTATTTGTGTCTCTTTGTTTGAAAACTGTCTGTTCAGTCATTTGTTGTTTGGTAATTTTACCTGCTTGATGATTTCTGCGTATTAGTCTCATTTTGTCGGGGATCAGCCTCTCACCAGGGTAAAGGCGTGGGGATTTAGAAATATAGTAAAAAATATGAAGATGCAAGTGAAAATAATAAAGTGGAGAAACATATAGAATATTATTGGGAGGAAATTCCAGTGAGTACTCAAAATTTGCTCGCTTTTATTTCCAACTGCTTCAAATACCCCTGGCCCTAGAAGGTAGGAGTAAGACAAACGACTGTATTAACATGATACAAGGAAATGAACAGACCAATTGAAAGAATGAAGCTGGCTTCATGCATAGTTAAACATTCTGTTGCTAGAGCAAAACAAGTCACACACCCTAGACCAAAACATTCTGTAGGCAAACCAATCCCTGGGTGGAATCCCGTGTTATCCCCATGAAGAGAACTGGAACTTAGTTGGATCCTTAGACTCTTGTTTGAAGTAGGAACAATCTACTTCCCTATTCCTGGAGTACAAGGTCTGGCTGTTGACAGTAACCTTGAGAGATCAGACTCTTCAAAACTCTCACAGTTTGATTGTAAATGTAAAATTTTTGTAGTTTTTATATTTGTATTTAGCTTAGCGGCAGTTAATTTACAATCTGACCCTTTATTCTCTTAGCCTTAGTTTAAGAATAGTACAAAGCGTAGAGCATGCTGGTTTTTTAAACTTTACTTTTGTTTAGCCAATAAAAAGTTATACCAGAGAGGGTGAGTGTTTGTAGCCAGATTGCCTGATTTTGCCACTGTGTTCCCTTGGTTCTGAGCATATTACCATGGCAAATTACTCACCTTCTAGTTATATCAACCTCATTGTCAAAAGGAATCAGGGAAAAACTAATGTCATATAAGAGATCAAATATTAGTTACTTGCATTTTATGAATTGGCATTGAATACATTGTTTTTATTGGATATGATTTAGTACTTTACCATTCTGAGTTTTGAGTATATTTGTTATTAGTGTAAAGGAACTACTTGGGGTCTCGTGTGTGCTAGGTAAGTGCCCTGTCATCCAGTTAATCTTCAGTCCTTTTTTTCTTTTGGACAAGATCTTGTTATGTAATAGCGTGGTCTGGCCTAAAGCTTCCACTCTGCGTCTGTGTCCTCAGTGCTGGGATTAACATTCCTGGCGATGGCTGCTCCTCTTCCCCTTCTTCATCATTCAATAGTGATTCCACAGCTGTCAAGGTAAAATATACTGCAGTATAGAAAAATATCACTTGTCTCTTTTTCTTAGTCTTATTGTTTGTAAGTACTATGTTTTTTTTCATTTAATGTGTAGAGTAGTATCATTCACTAAAATTATAACATGGGCCACATAATTAAAAAAATTTAATAGCCACATTAAAAATTAAAAGATATGAGTTTAATTAATCTTCCTAATATATTTTATTTATCCCAATACATCTGTATTACTTCAGCATGTAATCAATATAAAATTATTAAGATTGTATACATTGTTAGTTTTTTCATTGTCTTTGAAATCCGTTGTGTACTTTACTCTTAATATGCCTCACTTTACTCTTAATATGCCTCTCAGTCCAGAGTAGTTGCATTTCAGGTGCTTGATAAGGCACTTGTGACTAGTGGTATTGTATAACATACCTATAAAGTACTTTTTAGTTAGTGATGGTTTTATGATATTTTGAAACAATTGGTAGAGAAAGATATAACAAATAGAAATAAGTTTGTGTTGTGAAAATATATTGGAAAAGTTCGTGATTTTGGAGTGATCAAGGAATAAAATTATTTTTATAGTTCTGAAATCAGGAGCAGATTGAAACCATAACCTGTATGGTAAAACCCCAGGGAATTCCCAGGAAGGATCCTATTGTAATGGGCAGAAAAATATCAGCTAGAGGAGAACTACAGTACTGTTGTGTTCTGGAAATCAGTGGAAGGGAGTTTCACAGTTGAAGTAGTCATTGCCTAGTAGAGTGAGAAA
This sequence comes from Myodes glareolus, assembly GCF_982192425.1. Taxonomy (NCBI): domain Eukaryota; kingdom Metazoa; phylum Chordata; class Mammalia; order Rodentia; family Cricetidae; genus Myodes; species Myodes glareolus. Next base: position 28,308,092 of record NC_142046.1, on the reverse strand, counting down.
ATAAACCAGGCAAGTTGGTTGGCTTACTTTTTGCCAAACTTAATGGAAAACTGTTTTAGTAAAGTGATAGCTAATAAAATTAGGATGTAGTAATTTGAGCATTAAATATATGTTGAAATAAAGGCAATGAGCATATATTATCATTTTATGACTCTTGATAAGAATAATTGGTAGGAGACAGTGGGTAAAGGTTGAAGACAAAGGAAAATATTAATGAAGCAAATTCTAATAGATGGCATTAATTAATAGGATTCTGCATTCAAATAAAGGAATCAGTTATGGAAAAGAATGTGCCAACCATGGCATGAAGGTGTTATAAAACATTGAAAAAAATTGTATGTTAGAATGTGTTCTGAGTTTCAGATAAAACCTGTTTGCATTACAGACAGCTATAATAATTTAAGTATACTTGCATATATTACATTGTTTACTTTTCAGAGGCTGGAACAATACAAGCCAATAGAGTCATGCGATACCATTTTAACATTAAACCTACTGCTGCTTGTGACGTTGAACCTATATGATGCTACTATATAGAATATACAATGTACAGTATTTCATCTAGTTCTTTAAAATATACAGAATGCTTTCAACTACTTGTTATCATCTAAAACTCAAATGTGTCCTAAAAATCATGACTTAAAAATGAATTTTGCAGTGGGTAAACTTTGAGACCTTGATATATTGTCTTCTAGAATACCTATCTTGTTTTTAGTGCAGATTTCTGACCAACTTCCCCATAGTTATTTCTTGGTTTCAATTATCTATGATCATGACTGACTGGGATTTGGGCTGAGGATTTCTAAGGTATACTAGATAGTTTTTTTTTCTTTTATTCTTCTTTTGCTCACCTAAATCAGATTTTTGCAGGGCATGGCTTTGCTTTGTCCACTGTTGCATCCTAAGCACCAGGTGCAATTCATAGTAAGTGATCAATAAGTGAATGTGAAATGTATTTTTTTTTGAGAATGTACAACACGATCATTGAACAAACTTTTCTAGAAAGTATATGTTTCTCTCTTATTTTATTTTTTTTTCTACCTTTTAAAAGCCTTTCTTCCCCCCTTCCCTCATATCCCAGTTCAGAAAATTCTATGTGGCTATAAATTCTCAGGTAAATGCTTCGAGGTTTCTCTAGTCCGATTTATTTTTAATAGGTTATTCTGACTTTGGTTACTATTTAAGATTATTCTGCTAAGAGATGTCTTATTAGCTAGTTAGTCCTATAATTTTGTGATGTGTAAACTGTTTACAAACTGTATTTCCTATTGTATTGATTGCCCTTCCTTTTTTGCTATATGCATTTTTTTTGTCATATGGTCTTTCTTGGGTAAGTTTCTATTTTAATATGCCTCTGTCTGTATTGGTATACCTAAGGATCCTGACTAAAATATAGTCACAACAGAAATAGTCATGGTGTCCACTCTTATGTTCATGGTAACATTTTAGTTCTCTTCAAGACTGTTCATGGTTTGTGGGAACAAAGAGTCATTTTATTGCGATGATGGTTTCCATCTCCCAAAGAGTAATGTTGTCAAGGTATCCACCTTGTATCAGCAAGTCTCTGTGCACTTCCATTTTCCTTCATTGGAAACTCCAGATTTAAACTGATTATTTGTTTATCTTCCAATTTACCTCTGGGCTTTTTGTTCTCAGCAGAAGTTCTTGACAGTTTTTGTTTTAGTTTTTAGTGTTTTAGATTATGAAGTTGCCTATAAATCTGTCAAACTTGGCTTTCTCTCTATATATAGCTGTTTATATAAACCAACCAAATTTTACATACTCAGAAGTGCATAAATTTCAATCAAGCTAATGACCTCAACCTAAATTATTATTTTATATTTATAGTTGAATTGAAAAATCCTTGGAGAATCTGAGTAAGTTCTAATTAAAAATAAGCAAAAGCTCACTAAGCACATGCCATCTTAAGAGTACCTAAGAGGCTGGGTTTATCTTAAGTATATGCGTTCTTGTGCATGTCAGGATTCAGAGTTCACATTAGCTTTAATTTGAAGCCAACAGTCTAACCTTTTTGATCTTACAAGTACCTTTATATTGAGCCAGATCAGAGATCAGTACTTCTGAATCACCAGGTGAGCAAATGGGATTTTGTTATAGAACACTGTCTTCCTGGAAGATATGACCATTGAAATCAGATAGAAATTAGACTGTTGAAATTAGAGCAGCTACAATGCCTCGCAGGAGACCCTACCAAGGTTTTCTCTTGGAACAAAAGTGGAGGCAGCGCCATGAGTGGTACCCAACAGACTTAGGGTGTCTCAGAAATAGCTCATATGGAGGGGTGCAGGAATGTCTGAGTGTTCACCAAGCAGCTCATGAGTTTCCTCCTCTCCTTGAAGACAGTGGTTATCTGCATTTGTTGTTGGTGGTGATGGTGGAGGATTTTCTTGAGTTAAGCAGTCTATCTGCCAATAGATTCTCCATATTTCTCTAAGTAACCTTTTACCTATGCTCCAATAAATAACCCCAATTAGACTCACCAGCTTACCAAGCTAGAGTTTGGTGGAATCATTACTTTGTTTTGACTTCCTTGGGGGCGGGGGTGGGGTAAACAGATGTCTGTTCTTGTCTTTCCACTTAAACAAATCTCACCCAAGTCAGTCCCTGGCAGTTTGTAGCATTCCCTGCCATGTGCTATTTACTGGCTAGTAGGATGATCAGTATTTCTATAGAGAAGTAATCTTTTCTAATTTTACCAGGTTGTTCCTTCCCTCCCCCCTCTTCCCTCCTCTTTCTTCCCCTTCCCTCCCCTCCCCTTGTTCTCCCCTTCCCTCCCATCCAGTCCCCCAAGGTTTCTTTTTTTAATTGATTTTATTGAGCTCTGCATTTTTCTCTGCTCCCCTCCCTGCCTCTTCCCTCCCCTTCAACCCTCTCACAAGGTCTCCATGCTCCCAACGTACTTAGGAGATCTTGTCTTTTACTACTTCCCATGTAGATTAGATCCATGTATGCCTCTCAGGGTCCTCATTGATTTCTAGGTTCTCTGGGATTGTAATTTGTAGACTGGTTTTGTTTTCTTTATGTTTAAAAACCACTTATGAGTGAGTACATATGATAATTGTCTTTCTGTGTCTGGGTTACCTCACTCAATATGATGTTTTCTAGCTCTATCCATTTGCCTGCAAATTTCAAGATGTCATTATTTTTTCTGCTGTGTAGTACTCGATTGTGTAAATATATCACATTTTCGTTATTCATTTTTTTGGGTTAGGTGCATTTACAGGTTCTGGCTATGACAAACAATGCTGCTATGACCATAGTTGAGCACATGTCCTTGTGGCATGATTGAGCATCCCTTGGATATATACCCAAAAGTGATATTACTGGGTCTTGAGGAAGGTTGTTTTCTAATTTTCTGTGAAATCCCCATACAGATATCCAAAGGGGCTGTACCAGCTTTCTCTCCCACCAGCAATGCAGGAGTGTTCCCTTTACCCCACAACCTCTCCAGCATAAGTTGTCATCAGTGTTTTTGATCTTGGGCATTTTTATAGGTGTAAGATGGAATCAGTAGCCTGGTATTGGCATAAAACCAGACAGGAGGACCAATGGAACCGAAACAAAGTCCTGAATATTAATCCATACACCTATGAACACCTGATTTTTGACAAAGAAACAAAAAATATAAAATGGAAAAAAGAAAGCATATTTAACAAACGCTGCTGGCATAACTGGATATCAACATGTAGAAGAATGAAAATAGATTCATATCTATCACCATGTACAAAACTCAAGTCCATTATGTATTTTTGAACATAAAGCCAGCCACACTGAACCTTATAGAAGAGAAAATGGGAAGTACACTTAAACACATTGGCACAGGAGACCACTTCCCTAAATATAACCTCAGTAGCATAGACACTGAGAGAAACAATAAATGGGACCTCCTGAAACTGAAAGCTTCTGTAAAGCAAAGGACATGGTCAACAAGACAAAATGGCCTATAGAATGGGAAAAGATCTTTACCAACCCTACATCAGACAGAGTCTAATCTCCAAAAAATATACAAAAAGAACTCATAAAATTGGTCATCAAAAGAACAAATAGCCCAATAAAAAATGGAATACAGACCTAAACAGAGAATTTTCAATAGAGGAATCTAAAAGGACTGAAAGACACTTAAGGAATTGCTCAACATCCTTAGTCATCAGAGAAATGCAAACTAAGGTTTCTTTTAGTAGCCCCACCTATTCTGAAACTTGCTCTGTAGACCAGGATAACCTTATACTCAGAGATTCTGTAAAGGAGTGTTGTACCATGCCCCAGCATTTTCCTGCTTCCTGAGGTCATGTTTCTTTATTTCTATTTTAGCTTATTTGTATTTTATATAATCACATGTAACATGAGGGGGCCGGCTTGTTGGGGTTTCCGTCCCCCCCGGTACCCCACAACCGGCAAATCCCAAAGAGAAATCACACACAGGACTCCATAAGGTTATAAACTGATTGGTGCATTAGGTCAGGCTTCTTATTAGCTCTTATGACATATGTTACCCCATTATCCTTATCTACATTAGCCACATGGCTCCGTACCTTTCTTAACTGGGCAAGTTACATGCTGCCTCTTCGGTGTCACAAGAGTGACAGAGGGAGCTTTCTCCTCCCTAGCCTTTTCCTATTCTCATTGCCCCGCCTCTACTTCTTGTCTGGTTGATCTGCCTATACTTCCTGCCTGGCCAATCAGCGTTTTATTAAAATACATGATTGACAGAATACAGACAATTCGCTCACACCATTTCCTTCTTTTTTTTTTTTTAAACAAAGGAAAATACCCATAGTCCACTTGTTGGGAATGTGGGCGTAGTATTTCAGGCTACTTCCTGAAATACTTCCTGCTGGTTGCGGGTGCTGATGATCTTATGGGGACCTAAAGAAAATTTAGAGTTATAATCAAGTCCTGACTGGAGTATCCTGTGAGTCTTGATCATCTCAGGCAGCAGTCTTGGATCTATTCTGGATGTAGAACTCTGTCATCTGGGCCATCTGTTCCTATTGGAGATTTTTCAGGTGGCCTCCCTTGGTCAAAGGTGATTTTTCTTAACTTTGAATAAATACAGAGCCTCTCATTTTCTGTGGAAACAAAAGCAGAATCTCGTCTCCAAAGTAGCATATCTTTTGACTTCAATTTTGAAGCCAAAGTATTTTCAAAATATCTATATTGGATTAATTCAGCAGCATTTATAAACAAAAGTCTTTTAGCAGCTGTTGCTCCTTCCTCAGTATTCAAACAATTCAAAGAGAGCATAATAGCATACAGTATCAAGATTCTCTGTGTATTTTCCATCTTTATGCGGCTTTATTTCAACCTCTATTTCTTTTATTTTTACTTTTAACTTTTTGAGACAGGTTCTCTGTATATCTTTGTCCTGGAATAACTCTGTAGACCAGGCTGTCCTTGAACTCAGAGATCCTTCTGTCTCTGCCTCCCCAGTGCTGGGCTCAAAGGTGTATGCTACTACACCTTGAACTCACAGAGATCCATGGTCTCTGCTTCCCAGTGCTAGGATTAAAGGTGTGTGCTACCACACCTTGAACTCAGAGATCTGTCTGTCTCTGCCTCCCAGGCATTGGGATTAAAGGTGTGTGCTACCACACCTTGAAGTCACAGAGGTCAACTACCTCTGCACCTTAAAGTCTCAGAGTTCAATTTACCTCTGCCTCTGAAGTGTTGGGATTAAAGGTGTGTACCACCACACCCAACTACTTTCTTTCTTCCTCTTTTACCCTAAGAACTTTAACCTTTAGCCTGCATATATTTTTAACATACTGTAAACCAGTTAGAGGTTATCTTCCTTTTTGAATCTCTCATTACTATATGTCTCTCTTTCTGACTACATGAGTCTTTAATTTACTAAGCAATATGGAGAGCCATGGCTTTGACGGCTAGATCCATCCCATTCCTTAGCTCTCCAGCCTCGTGGCTGAAATACAAGCCAGAGCTGTGTTCACTGCCACAACTCTATGGCATTTCAAGGTCCTTGCTAGCAAGCAAGCTGTAGTATTCTGCTCACAGACCACACTCAGTCGGACTGCCTGCCTAAAAGAGTCAGAGTTTGCCCTGGCAGGACAGCCCAGAAAGCCAGCATTTTAAAACGGCGCAGCTTTTTTCCTGCAATGACTGAAAACTGAAAAGCATGCATTCAGCTTTTCATCAACACCATTTAAGTGTTTCGTGACAGGACCTCTTAAAAGAGCTGCAGGGTTTTGCAGCTAAAGCTGAGTCAGGAAGCCTTTCTTAGATGAGAGCATTTGCTTGCCTCTAGCAAGCAGAGCAGACCTGAGAAATTGCTGCTACCAAGAAACCATGCATAATGCTGTTATTTTGTTCTAGAATTACTTCCCAAGCCGTCTCAGGCTTTATGTGGATACAGTTGTCCACACGTTGGCGCCATATGTAACATGAGGGGCCGGCTTGTTGGGGTTTCTATCCTGCCCGGTACCCCACAGCCGGCAAATCCCAAAGAGAAAATCAATCACACAGAGATCTCTATAAGTTATAAAGCTTATTGGCCCATTAGGTCAGGCTACTTATTAGTTTTATGACTTATCTTAACCCATTATTCTGATCTATGTTAGCCATATGGCTTGGTACCTTTTTCAGCTGGGCAAGTTACATGCTGCCTCTTCTGTGGTCTTCACAGGAGTGACAGTGGGAGCTTTCTCCTCCCTAGCCTTTTCCTATTCTCATTGCCCTGCCTCTACTCCCTGTCTGGTTGATCTGCCTATACTTTCTGCCTGGCCAATCAGCGTTTTATTAAAATACATGATTGACAGAATACAGAAATTTTCCCACACCAATCACACATCCATAGTTGATTAAAATTCCTCACTTTTATTTTTATGTATGTATATGCTTTGAAGAGTTGTGGACAGCTCTTATATTGTTTCTTGATTGCCAGCTAAGTTATACACATTTAACTTCTTAAATGTTTCCTTATAATTGAGTAAGTTTAGCTCTTTTTTTCCAGGAACTGCCCCCCCATTTCATCTGTACCATGAATGAACAGACGAAAACATCCCATTCCCTGGTTTGTTTTATACCTTTTATCCCTTTACCCTTCTTTTGATTTTGACATATTTCTAGTTGAGTTAAAGCCAGTCGGATATTGTTTTTTGGACCATTTTGGCAGTACATGAATGCCTGGCCTTCAGTTGTCAATGTCCCACACAGTAATAGCTCCAGAAGTATGTGCTAGAGGAAAGAAAGGAAACGTAAAAGAAGACTGAGGCACAAATTGATGCATTCTTTAATAACATGGCAGATTTACCCGTGCCACTTAAAGTAACCCAAAGTACTAGAACTCTTTAACTTAGCTGTCCTCCTGTGATGTTGTGTCTGTGCACTAATCTGAGTTGGAAACCCCTGGTTATTGTTTGAAGTTTGGCCATGTTTTCACTTGGTTTCTTTTCCCTTTTTTAAAAAATTTTTTTCTCCACCATTCCATGCAAGTGATCAGTACTTGCTGTCAAGTTCTGTAGTCATGAACAAAACTGGGCAGGGGATCGTTTTGTTGGAAATTACATAGGCTCAGGTGGTAAATATTTCATGTCTCTGTATGTAACATTTGAGGCAAATGCTTTTGGTTCTTGCTATTTCTGCGCAAGTCCTGTTCTTTGTTTAACAGCTGATCCAGTGGAGATATGCAGGCAGAAGCACTAGAAGACCTTTGGTACCATTTATCAACACTGTGTTAGTTATACAACTTTCACTGCCCTGATTGGCAGGGAGAAGCATACTGCTTCTAGATGATGCTGAGCTTAGTGTAAAGTATGCCAGCATGGGATCTGGGCTCCTCACAGTTCATGAGTCTTTTCAACTGGTGTGTAGAAAATGGATCTCCATCTCTACTTACCTTGTACATTAGAGAGTGAAAGGTCATACTCTAGGAGATAATGACTTATTGGTGACTTTAGTCACCAGTTCAGATAGCAATATTTAGTTGAAGGTTGAAACAGCACATACTTGGCCTTCTCATTTCTATTAGCTTTGTTGCTAGTACAGATTTGAATAGGCTAGCAGAGAAGGTTTCCTGTTTGTGTCTGTGTCAACTTTCTAGATGATTGTCGTTTAATTTTTCAAGCATATTTTAAAAATAATTTTTTACCTCTTTCCTTATTAAGGCATAAAATATGCAGACTCTAATTAAACTTTTTCTCCAAATTATCTAATTTTGTCAAGGTCAAGGTTAGAATAGCAGATGAAAGAATTCTTTCTGTGTAGTGTCTTAAAAATATTAATATCAGTTTTCCATATTTTACTCTTGACTTTCATAGGATAAGATTTTAAATATGACTGTGTGATTATGAATAATGTGTTTCACTTAACTATCCTTAAGCAGATAGTTAAATGACTTGGAACCCATGAAAGTCTAAGTTAAAAAAGAAGGTTAGTTTTTCATATATCTTCTAAACTGTCAACAGTGTTGTATTCCTCTTTAGTTTTTTTAGGCAGCTGATACTTTCGTCAGTGTAGCTCTTGTTTCTTGTGTCTTTTCAATGCCTATCAAAGAAAAACAAAATGTTGACATGACTTTAAAGAGACAAAACAAAACCTCCAACAAAAACCCCCATAAAAACCCAAGAACCAAGGCATGCTAAATTACTCCAGTCTTGATGTGCATCAAAGTGACAGTCTTACAGTGTGTCATTGAGGGAGGCTAGCAAGAAATAACAAGCAGTTTGGCACTGACTCAGGCTTATAGCCAGCAGATTTTGTATTTTTTGTGAGGCAGAGGGTTAACCTTCACTAGAGTACTGAAATAAGGAAAGCAATCTTGATCTTTCTTACTTAGACTATTGTTTGTTTGTTTTTTCTTACAGACCACCATTGTGTAATGTGTGTGTGTGGGGGCATTGTGGAGTTGTGGGTGTGTTTGAAATACAAGTACCCTTCCTCTGTACAGTTTCAACATCGAGTAAATGGCATTATTTTGTAGCGGAACTTCTATTGAATTTGCCTTTGTTAGCTTTTTGTGGAGATTTTGTTTATGTTTGCATTTGTATTACACATGTGAAACTTTTGTGCAGGCTGCACAATCGATGGGAACTCCTGTCTACAACTGCTCTGTTGGAGTCAGAGAACACTGCTATGCCATCCACTGTCCCCTCTTCTGAAACCCTGTCCCTTGGGGATTGGAATGTGATATGTCTGCTTCATTTAGGGTTGCACTTTCTACAGTCTCTTATTCTCTTATGGTGATCAGTTGAAGATTTCTTGTTAATTGCCGCTAGGAGCAGCATCTCTGATTTGGACTGAGAGATGCTCTGGTAATTGTTTTAATACTATGTTCATTTAGCAGGATAATATTTATTAGGTTCTTTCCTACAGCTTTTGACCTATCCAGCCACAAGTTCATATCCCATTTAACAGTGCCAGGCATGGGTTTCATCCCATGGAGTGGGCCATGATATGCCCTGTTTAGACAAAAAAAAAAACAAAAACAAAAACAAAAACAAAAAACAAAACAAAACAAAAATCTGCAAATGCTTCCTGTTTTATCTAAAATTCAGGGTCAGTTCATGTCTTCTTGAATTTTGTCATTTTTAGAAAGTTTGATAAGTTAATAGGTACAGAAATGAATTTCTATGCAACTGAAGGATTCATATTTAATTCCTTTCAAAACAAAATGCAAGGCAAAACAAAACTTTAAAACATATCTCAACTTTCATGAAATTACAGTTGTTAACTTTGCATTAGAAATGTGAAAATAGGACGTCAGGAATTTTAAAGGAGTTGGTTTGAATGATGACTTTTCTCTTTGAGTTAGAATTTTGTGAAAGTTTATAGAATTTCCTCAAAGTATGAATTTATTTTCTTTTATATTAATAAAATTGATATGCTTTCAAGTTGTATTTTAAATATTAGTGTTTTATGATCAATATAAGTATAAAGAATGTTTTTGAAGATGAGGTTTATATTATTTTAACTGATTTTTGTATAAAATATTTATTTTGGGAGCAAAAACTAATCTGTTCTTGTAACAATATAACATGTGACAAAAAAGAAAGTAAATGATGATTTGTGTTGGACTTATGAAGAAGAAGCATTTGTTAATGTTGTGTGATAGGAAACAATATCTACAGTTGATTCTTTAAGATGATTGTGATGTCTAACAGCTTTTTTTGAGATGTATTTTTCATTTAGAAAGTATTTTAAAATCATCGAAAGGCTTTGGGTAAATGCGTAGATTAGACTTATGTATTAAATAAACTCACCTGTTATTTTCCCTCTTTCAAGACAGGTTCAGCAACACATTGCCTCATTACTTTAGCAAAACAAACAAATATTCAAATTGCTTTTTCTGTTCAGCGCTCATGTAATACTTACTACAATTACCGCTCTTCCAGTGTTTTCTCCTAAGACTACCTTTTTTTTTTTTTTTTTTTCTTTAGGAAGTGCTGAAAAGGATCTGGATGAGTTGCTTGCCAATTTTTGTGGATTGAGTATTTAGGCTAACTTTAATCTTCTGATTATGGCAATATCAGAAGAAACACAACTGAAACTTTATTTACTTTGTTCTGTTTTAAGTTTATTATAGTTTTGTCTTGACTTCCTAATGACAAAGTTTGAGCTTTTTTTATAATTGGATATATTGAATAGTACTATATATTAAATATTATTTATTAAAGATAGTTTTATTAAAATTCTCAATTTCTTTTCTTCTGCTAAGACTTTATTAACAGCTGGGCAGTGGTGGTGCATGCCTTTAATCCCAGCACTTAGGAGACAGAGACAGGTGAATCTCTGTGAGTTCCAGTCTAGCCTGGCCTACAGAGCGAGTTCCAGGACAGGCTCCAATGCTACAGAGAAACCCTGTCTTGAAAAACAAAACAAAACAAAACAAAACAAAAACAAAAACAAAAAAACTCACGAAAAACAAAAACAAACAAAAAACGAGAGAGAGAGAGAGAGAGAGAGAGAGAGAGAGAGAGAGAGAGAGACTATTAACTTAAAAAGACATACATAGGTACATAGGAGAAATGCTGTATATTAGAATTTATAAAATCTGAACAACTTTTGGTCAGTGTTGACATTTTCATTGTAGACAATAAATTCTATATTTTCTATAATTCACAACATGTACTAAGATCTATTTTAGCTTTATATGATATGGTTTTCAAAAATTATATTGTAAAACATGGAAAATTTGTTGGATAATACAGAATAAGATGAATATTTCTTTTAAACTCTTATTTTATTATGCCATGTACTAAATTTTTAATTATGCCTAGTGATTTATTTCATTTAAAAATTTGTATAATTTCAGAAACAACTTCTTCAGTAGATGGTTTAATGTATTATTTACTATTAAACAGCAAAACACCAAATTCTGATTTCTAAATTGTGTTTCAAAACATGAATAGTCTTTCTTTAAAGTGTACAGAGTGTAGGTCTCTGTCACATTTCAGTAGAGACTACTTTAATCTAATTTCTGATATATTTGAATTTCTCCTGTGCTAATGTTATAAAATACTTTCACAAGTGTTCATATTTTCTGTGACATCTCACACGGCTCAGTTTTTGTCTGAAATACCATATGAGTCCCCCCTTTCAGGCTTACACTGCATGTTTTAAACTGCTGCTAGTACATGCAAGGTAAGATGACATTTAGATTTTTGAGCAACTTTCAGTTTTAGTATCAGATTTTTTTTTAAATCCTTGTCTTAAATCTTCTCACATTTCTTATTAAAACAATCTTACCAACACTGAACAAAGAAATTCAGGGTTTTGGCTTTAACAGCAATTGAAATGCATCAAAAATTGGTGACTACAATACAATTTTATTAATGAATGATCTACATTGGTTCCAGCTGTGTCCATGTGATTAGGCCTTCACCAGGCAACAATGGGTATTTCCCTATTGCTTTTATTTGATTTCCAAGAATGTGTCATCTGCTACATCAATTTCTGCCAATATGCCTCTGTAAAAATGTGGGGCTTTTCCCCCCTTAAATTTCCAAAGCATAAGTTGAATACCCACACACACCCTGCTGTAATACTGTTTCTTTTGAGTAGTGGCCTAGGTTTGTATGCATGGGTATTGCATCCCAAATCTCAGACTACAAATTAAAACAGATGCTTCTTACAGTTTATTAGTAAAATTTACAAAGTGTACTTGCATGATAATGCTAAAGATAGTGTTTCTGCCTTTACATTTCCATCTTGATATTTTTTTCAATGTTAAAGAGGTGAACAGACTTGCAGATTGAAATATGATCATCTAGACTGCCCCCATTCCTGACCATATGGTATATTTCTAAAGTCTTTTGTATGCTGTTTGTTTGGATCATTGTAAACTCTATTTTTAGTGCACATCCCCCAAAAGATAGCCAAATAAAAGTAGGCTCTGGAGGAGGGGTTGTGTATCATGGAAGGATTCTAGAATTATTTTAAAAGAGAAAATAGATGAAATTGAAGTTGATATCCTCTTCCAAACATAGGTGAATGCTATTCTCTTATTATTCTTTTGACATTATATGCATTTTTGTAGATTTTCTTAGAATACTTGTTTTGAAAGGATAGAACTTAGGTTATCTTGCTGTGATTATCTTTTTCTGTTCTTGGGGTCTCAGGAAAAAAAAAGGCTATAGCTTTAGTTTGTCACACAGAGGAGCCTGGTCTTACGAACGATGCTAAGGAATAGAGTATTTTATGTTTATGTATACTCCACCTTATCTCAGTGAGAATGTAGAGTTGGTAACTTTCAGTAATTTCACCTTTAGCCATTAGCCAGATTTTGATATAGTTGAACATTTCACTTTCCTTTTATTTCCCCTCTCTTCAACTTACTCTGTTTCTATGATTTTACTTTTGGGAAATAGTAAGATACTTTTTATTCCATGTGCTGATTCTTCATAAACTGGAGTAAGCACATGCCTTTACTCTGCTTTCCTTCCCTAACCTAAGCTACAGTGTAGGAATATTAGATCATACGCACTGCTTTTTGTCTCTGGAGGTTTGAAGTTGAAATTTTACCAAACGGGGGAAAAGAAAAGAGAGCCTGTGAAGAATGAGATTTTTACTTTTTCATTACCCTCTACCACTGAAAGGGTAACTGAGAGGAACTCAAATGTTTTTTGAATGTGTAATTTTCCTTTGAATGGCTATAGTGAAATATGTTTGAATAAAAAAGGCAGAATAAGTAAGTTTCACGTGTGGAATTATTGGTAATTGAAATTAACAAATCCTTTGAGCACTCTATAATAAAATATATTTCAAGAAAAGTACTTATTTAAAATTTGTTTAAGAGGAGTATGTATGTGTGTTTGAGAGATTATATATGGAGAATTTTAGGAAGGACTCTTTATAGAGAGAAGGCATAGATGAACTATGACAATAATTATCTGTAGTGGAAAATAGTATACAAAGTATTTGTTTAGATATTTATAAAGCTGGGAAAATTTAACAACTGAATTTCTGATTTTAAAGGTATATATGTATATGTGAATCTTCTCAGTTTTAAAACTATACTCTAATTTGTATACAGAACCTGCTTTATAAAATGTCCAAGGATTTGACAACCAGTTTATACTCTGAAATACTTTGTTCCTTCTCCTTTTTCTCTCTTCATTCTCTCTCCTGTTTTCCTCATTGTCACCTATTATTTGTGTGTTTGTGTGTGTGTGTTATGCATGAAATGATATATTTCATACATTAAAATGTTTTGCAAGTTTTGGAAATTAAAGACTTCAATTAAGAAAAGAAAGAAAAATATCGTATTATTAGTGTAGAACATACAGGCTCCCATGTAGGGGTTTGGCATCTATTAAAGTAGTCCAGGTTACTGAAAAGTATATGAATATAATTTTAAAATATCTTCATTTCTTATAACCAAGGAAGGACGAGATCATTCCCAAGGTCAGAAAGAGCTTTAGATAATTGAACTTCATTTCACTTTTTATTGTTGTTGTTTGTGTGTTTTTGTTTTCTTTTTTGAGACATGTTTTCTTTGATACCCTTGGCTGTCCTAGAACTAGCGGTGAAGACTGAGCTGGCCTCAAACTCATAGTGACCTCTGTGAGAATCAAAAATTCTGCTTCTGCTGGAATTAAAGGTGTGGACCACCTCCGTGTCAGTTTCACCTCTAATGTTGTATTTTGAGTGGTAAAAGACCCCTGGCTTCAGTAGAAAGCAGTCTTAACAACCACTTCAATATTTGAGTAAGGGTTTTATTTGTCTCTTATCAAAGGAAGACCCACGACTTTTAGTTCATAAGCAACTGATATAGTCAGGAATCGAGGTAAACACATTTAAAATTTTTTTTCTCCTGAGCACTCGTGGTAAATTTTTTTCCCCCCTCTGTTGACTTCTACCACTGAAAACTGTGTTGACTTCCTAGGAGGCAGAATAACAATGGGATCCTAGAAACCTTCCCACTTGAGTGTTCTCCTTTCAGAAAGACATGCTTGCTCAAAGAAACTTGCCTGTGATACCAATCCATGTCATGTAACTACCTTCAGAATGCTAAAAATAGTATTGTAGTTTTCTAGTCTTTATTTTGGAGAAGCACAGGCATAGTCAGAATTTGAATGAGTTTTGAATGAGCTATGCTAAAGTTATCTGAATTATTATGTTGTACTTACTCAGTTCCTTTTTGCAGTTAGTTGCTGGCATCTTTGAACTTACCGTGTACTTGGTTTATGTAGACACATCATATTGGTTTCTTCTTGAATATCTAATGGTGATGTATTAATGTGATAGTTCTGTGTTTGAAGAGAAAAACTAGAACTAAGCAAATTGGTGTGAACCCCATCAATAACTGTTTGAATGGATATGTAGGAAATATAATGCTTAATATTAAAGCTATTAATCACTTATATATCTAAAGGATATAATACCTTTAATTTGTGAAGTTTTGTTACTTAACAAATATTATTAAATTTAATTTTTATTTATAATAAAATCTTTAAAATTTATTCATTACAATTTCACACATATAAACACTGTCTTGATCATATTCTTCAATTTCTCTTCTTCTTCCCTCAGGTACCCTTAGCTTATTCCTCTTTCCTCTTCGTGTTCTTTCTTTTTCCTTTTTTTTTTCTTTTTCTTTTTCTTTTTCTTTTTCTTTTTCTTTTTCTTTTTCTTTTTCTTTTTCGTTTTTTGTAACCCACTGAGACCAGTCAGTGCTGCATGGTAGAATGTTGACTGACCTCGTTGACATAGTCTGGCACAGTTCTTGTGTAGTAACTGAAGCTAGAGTTAGTTCATGAATAAGATGATCATGCCATATTCAGAAGATTGCCATCTTCTCATAGTACCCTTCTTAATTCTCTAGCTTTTACATTCTATCTGTCATGTTTTCCAAGCTTGGGTTAAGGGCTGAGTCAATAGTCACTTTCTCTCAGCATGAACCAGTTCTAATTATCTGCAGTAACTGCTGATGATCGCAGAGAGAAGCTTCTCTAAGGTTGAGAGCAACATGAATCTATTCATTTAAACCAATATTAAGAAGGCTGCTTGACAGAATATCCATATAGCAAGACAACAGTATAGGATTCCTCCTTAGGGCTAGGACTAAGACTGCATTTTCTCCTGTTGAATAGGTCTTATATGCAGTCCAAAAATGAATAGCTTAACATCATAACTTGATAATGTTATTAGACAGGTACCAAGTATTGAAATATCAGGGTCTGGGGGGGGATATTCTTAGTCAAACCACTTAATCATATGGACTAAACCTGATCATTTCTTTTAGGTTTTCCAATATGGTGAAATATATCCTAATGACTAAAATATATCCTAACAGACACTGGATTTCATCAGTGTCTATTGCTCTATCTCCTTGTTCTCTTATTTTATTAATTTGGGTCCTTTCTCTTGGCTAATTTGGGTAAGGGTTTATCAATCTTGTTTATCCTTTTAAAGAACCAACTCCTCATTTAGTTGAGTCTTTATATTGTTTGTTGTTTCTGCTTTATTAGTGTCTACTCTGACTTGATTGTTTATCCCCGTTTATGGTTTTGGGTATTGTTTGTTCTTTTTTTTAACCTAAGGTTCTTAGGCACACCAGTAAGGTATTTACTTGGGTTTTCTTTGATTTGTCTGATGTAGACACTCAGACTGATACATCTCTTAGGACTATCTTTGTCATATCCCATAGATTTGGGTATATTATATTTTTACTTTTATTTAATTCCAGGAACTTTTAAGTTTCATTTTTTCTTTTTATTTATTCATGCTAGAATTGACTGGCTTGATCTTGTTCAGATCTTATGCAAGTAGCCACAGCTACTGTGTATTGCAGTCCTGTCATGTTCCCAAGATACTGTTTGCACCCATCCTCCTGGACCTCTATTTCTTACAATTTTTATGCCTACTCTTCTGTGAGAATTGCTGAGCCTGGGGGAAGGTTGGTATAGATTTTCCATTCGTGACTGAGCACTCCATCATTGACTATCTATGAGTGTTGCAGTAGCTGCCATCTGCTGCACAGAGAGGTCTGAGAGCGGCACTAATCAATGGGTAGAGAGATTAAAATTTAGAGGACAATTCAATACTGTGTTCACTAAGTAAAATTATACTAGTTAGGTTCACACCTGGGACCTGTGAGCTTCACAATTTCGTGTTCTTGGCCAGATTTGGTAGTACAGGCATATTTTTCCTGTTGTAGAGTGGGCCTTAAAGCCAATCAAAAAGTGGTGAATTACCCCCTAATATTATTCATAGTACTATTGTCCTGGTCATCATTGTATTTTACTGGGTTTGAAGCTGTTTTTCCTAGCAGCCTGAATAGCTGCTTCTAGTACTCTGAAAGCCAACAGGGAGGAAGCTTTTCATCACTATCAAACAGGTCTCTTAGCCCTTACAAGAACCAACTTGCCGTCTCCATGTTCTGTGTAGTGTCAGTGTATAGATACCAATGTGATGCAGTAAATTCTTGCCATCAGATTCTGGTGGAAAACTAAGAACAATAACAATAGCCTTTATTGTTTTGTGGGTCTCTGGTAGACATTTGGAGTTATTTCTCTACTTCATCCAAGACATTTCATTTGACAACCTATGGCTTCTGAGATGAACATGAGCCTATGTATAGGGTAGCTTCAATTACACACACACACACACACACACACACACACACACACACACAAAGATTGTAAAATAGTAGGTGTACCTATGACCTTTTGGATATAATATATCATCAGAGTTAGTTATCCCTCCCCTTACCATGTCTTTCCCAACGTACCAAGGTAAACCTCTATTTACCTTGTTTCTTCTTTCCCCTTCATATACCTGCGCTCTTCTATCCCTTGATCTTTTTTTCAACTTTCTGGATTCTGTAGGGCCTCCAAATTAAACACACAAATCTAAATATTTTATACTTAGATTCACAGTGAGAACATGTGGTTTTTGTTTTTCTGGGCCTGAGTAGCCTCACTCTGTATAGTTGGGTTTTTTTTTTTTTGTTTAAAATTTACCTGCAAATTTCATGATTAATTAATTAATGTTTTTTAACAGCTGAAGTAAATTCCATTGTGTGTGGGCACCGCATTTCTGATGCCTGTTCATCACTTGCTGGCCATGCAGGCAGTTTACATGTCCTTTGAGTAATGGACAGAACAGCTCTCAGCATGGATAAGTGTTTGTCTCTGGAAGTAGGAAATTGAGTTTCCTGCCCAAGTGTGGTGTCCTTCAGTCATGTGATCGATCTGTTTTTAACTTTCTAGGGAACTACTACACTGATTTTCAGGTAGCATCTTCCTTTGATTTTCCAGACTCTTGATTTATTTCTTTTTTGGAAGAACTTAACTATTGGTCCTTTACTAAGAGCCAGCTCAGTTGCCTTATGATATTTATCATTCCATATTGCAAGCATAGATATATCTGAGGTCAGTAACTATATTTGTATCATCTAATTATAACAAAATGTTTAGTATAATTTTTAAGACTTAATAAAAAATGTTTGATAAATAGAACAAATTTGCTCATGTTTTTCAGTCATACAGACCTTCGTGCTCTCTGAAGAGTGTATTTGGCCTCAGGATGTTGAGGACTTAGAACTGTATCCGCAGAGCTCCTTCATCTCTTCTGGTTTATGTTTGGAGGTCATCATCACATCCTCAGGAACAGGTTTGTGATAGCCTTATACAAAATATGTCTCACTTTAACCTTTATTAGCCATTGTCATCTAGTATTCTGTATTATTTTCCTATTTGGCACATTTATTTAATGATCCTTCTTATACTGCAGTTTAGAAGTGTTTTGTTTTTTTTTTTTGCTTTTTTGTTTTGTTTTGTTTTTTGTGAAAACAGCTTGTCCTGTCACCTGATATATCCCCAAGACCTGAAATTATGATGCCCAGATAGTAGGCACAATAAGTATTTGCTGATTGGGATGATGGGTAAAGATCAGCTGAAATGGACAGAAAATATTTCTTGGTAGGCTTATTTCAATGGTAATGGGGTTATTGTTATAAGTTTTATGATTTCATATGGTTTGTGCTCCCAGAAAATAAAGGCAAATTTCTGGGCAAATTTCTGTTTTTTATATATGTTCCTGTGAAATCTAATCATGGATGGGTCAGTTTTTTGTTTTTTTTTTTTTTAAGCCTTGGCAACTCTGCTGGCCAATCTTATGTCAATTTGACACAGAAACTAGATTTATCTGAAAAAAAGGAACCTCCATTGTGAAATTGTCTCCAGGTGATCTAGATCTTAATTAGTGATCCATAGGGAAGGGCCTGCCTATTGTGGATGATACTGTCCCTGGGCTGGTGATCCTGTGTTCTATAAGAAACGGAGTGAGCAAGTCATGGGGAGCAAGCTATTAAGCAGCGCTCCTCCATGACCTCTGAATCAATTCCTGCTTCCAGGTCACTTCCCTGTTTGGGTTCTTGTCCTGGCTTCTTTCAATGATGAACAGCAATATGGATGTGTAAACAAACCCTTTCTTGCCCTACTTGCCTTTTGGTGATGGTGTTTCATCAGATCAGTAGAAACCCTAAGACAGCAGCTTAATTTTTAAGGTAATTAAACTACAATAAGCAACTTTTTTTCATGTGAAAGAATGAACTATTTTGAACTATTCTAGTTTATTTTGATAATTATTTTACAAGAAAATAATGCTATAGTTCCATACGTTGAACAATGTCTAGTATGTAAAGAAACAAGAGAATAGCATAAGAGCGATTCACTGTCTTAGAAGCAAGCTGCTACTGAGTTGATGTTTGATAGATACATCAGAATGAGTGTCCTTCTGATCCATTTTACAAGGTCAGTTGTAGGGTATTGAATGCTAAAGGCAACCTGAATTTTAATATCATTTGATTTTTGTGCTCAAAATTTGTAAAGAGATTCATTCCTTTTTGTGATTCAGTCAGCCCTTTTCTCCATCATAGTTATCTTATGCTTGGATTATTTTTCTAGAATTCTGAAGATTGTAATTTGGCAGTAAAAAACTCAATATTATAATATCGCTTCTAGTGACATAGGTATTCCATTTGGATACCCATAAAACATATATTTTTCTCACTATAATCCTTATATATCAGCTTTCTTAGAGGTCATAGTATTAATGTTGGAGATGATCTTCTCAGGGACAGAAGTCACCACATTGGTCATAAAGTTAAAAATGCCACATCACACTTCCCAAAGATCACGCTTTCTTCTCTCAACTAAGTTCATGTTTATTTTGTAGTATAGAAAATTATGTATTGATAGGTTGATTTTTAATGCCCCTTTAAATATATGAAATAGATTTGCCGTTGGTTTTATCATTAACATACTTGTTGTTTTTATTATTTTTGTGTTCTCTGGAGAGTTAATTAATTATAAACTTTTTTGTGGAAGTTTCTTCTTTTTTTTTCTTGTGTTTTAGGTTATATTTCAAATTGTGAAGAAATGATTTGCATTGCAGAATAGTTCTAGACACGAATTTTCTATGTATTAAAAAAATGAAATTTACTTTAAATTGTAGAAATAAGCCTGAACTTTCAGGTTACATTAAAATATTTGTCTGCTAAGTCTTAGTTGATACTAAATAATGTTTTATTGTGTGTGTGTGTGTGTGTGTTTGTGTGTGTATTATATGTATATTAACAATGGGAAATCTGAGTGATTATGAGGAGGGGAAGTCTTAAAATTTCAAGACTTTTTTATTAAATATTCTCCTTATCACTTTCATTTGTTACCATGTATACCACATGTGTGTGATTATATAGTAACATTTTTTATTGTTTTTGCTTTCTCAATGCAAGACACTGGATATTAAGTGTGAAAGTAGAACTTCTTTTCAATTTTATTCATCTTGATTAAATGTTTTACCGTCTTTTAAGATTCATGCTTAGTTATTTGTATCATAAATTAATTCCAACATTTTTCTTAAACATCCAGACTCTGTTTCAGTTCCTATATGCCTGCTCATAATTATCAAGTGTCAATATAATAGTTTTATTTCCTAACATACTTAGGTATAGATTTTTGATATGTATATATAATGATCTTGATCTGTTTATAGTTATTTAATAATTCAAATGAATTTAAAAATTCACTGAGAATTTCTTATATTTCGTGCACTTGATAAGTAGTATTTGCCAAACCAAATTATAGTGTTCTGAGTTGCTAAAGATAGCATCATTAGTTTTTCCTCTTAAAGTAAGTTTATATATAATAATAATAGCCACAGTAACTTCAGAAAACATCCGTAAAGCTCCTGGAGGGAGTAGACCTCCAGCTATTGGGAAGTAGCTTGTTATTTCAAAGAACTTTGCTTTCCTCCCTATACTTAACAAAAAATACAGTTTCTTTTAATATTCAATGATTTCAACCTTAGAAATAACATAAAACAGAAAAAGAGACAAAATGACTTGTAATCCCAGTAAAATAATACAGATTATTATTTTAGCATTCTGTGTGTATACTCTTGTACGGTATTTCATGGTATATTCTCATTTCATAATATACTTTCATATGTTTACTTTTATTTACACTTGGTATACCTCAGCATGATTTTCTCCCAATAATCATTTAATTTTGAAAACCTTTTCTTGAATATCTTGACTTCTTAACAATTTATTTATATTTTATGTGCATTGATGTTTTGCCTGCATGTATGTCTGTTTAAGGGTATTGCGTCTCCTAGAACTGAAGCTATAGATAGCCATGACCTACCATGTGGGTTCTGGGAATTGAGCCCAGATCCTCTGGGAGAGGAATCAGTACAATTAACTCCTGAACCTTCTCTCTAGCCCCCTTGACTTACTTCGTTCAAAAAATGCTTATATTTTATTTTTTATGGTTTTTCAAGACCTGTAGCTTTGGAGCCTATCCTGGAACTAGCTCTTTTAGACCAGGCTGGCCTCGAACTCACAGAGATCCACCTGCTTCCCAAGTGTGGGAATTAAGGGCATGCAGCACCACCATCAGCTAAAAAATGTTTTTAATGTTTATGTCTGTGTGCCTGCTTGGCTTTCTGTGTACCGTGTGGGTCCAGGTGTTGATGGAAGCTTAAGGAGCACTGAATTCTAGTAAATGCAGGTTACATGCACTTGTGGATGAATGGAACCTAGGTACTCTGAAAAGAGCAATACGCGCTCTTTAGCTTCTGTTTTATCACTTTAGCCCTCTTGGTTGTTTTTAGTGCAAGAAATGAAGGTTATAATAAAGATTCTTCTTAACTTTATAGGTTATTGTTCTGAAGCGATCTTGCTAAATAAAAAGTTATAAATCTTTATATTAGTTTTCATTGTGTTAACAGGATACAATATTTTAAAGCTAATTTTTAAAAAATAATTTATTTAACTTTAATTTATGTGTTGGTATAAAGGTATTAGATCCCCTGAAACTGGAAGTACAGATTGTTGTGAGATGCTGTGTGGGTGCTGGGAATTGAACTTGGGTCCTCTAGAAGCACAGCCAGTGCTCTGAACCGCTGAGCCATCTCTCCAGCACCAAAGCTAATCTTACATGTCAACAGATTGGGTAGCATCATTCCATCTACATTTAAAATTGCAGATTATTTTCATTTACTTTACAGATAGCTGAAATTTTGTTATCTCCTGTGCTTGTTTGTGATTTAGATAGACTTGGAAGAGGTCACTTTGTACACTTTGGCAAGCATATATTGTGGAAAATTATTGAGTTTATTTTATATTTTAAATTCATTTCATAGAAGTACTATCTAGAAATATAGAAGTGAGCTTTAGAGCATTGAACTAGAGGAATGATAATAAAGTAATAGTCTGCTATGCCCAATACAGCTGCTATTATAGAAAATACAGTATATTATGTAGTTTATTTTGGGCTTTAAATTATAGTTTCTCTAAAATGATTTAGGTGATTTGTTGACTGGTAATCTCATTTACTTAAAAAGAGGTTTATAGTCTTAGGTATAGTTATCTACATGAATATATATGGTTATATGTGGCTATGTAAATATATCATATATATAATAGAAATCGCAGTTGGAATCATCTAACACCTAATAACCTTGCTCATTTGAGCATACGATTCACAAGATAGAAATTACTCTTCTTGGGATTCAATTTTTTTTTTTACATACCTATTCCAGTTCCCCCTCCCTCCTCTCCTCCAGCTGTCTTTCTTGCTCTTACCTCACCTCCCATGCAATCCACTCCTTAGAGTTAAGGCCTTCCCTGGGAAGTACACAATGACTGTCATCTCCTTATTGGATTAGAACCAAGGTCTTCCCCTGCCCCATGCCTAGGATGATCAAGGTATCTCTGCATAGAAATGGGCTTTATAAATTCAGTTCATGCAAGAGTTGGGGTTTCTATTGCTGTGAATAAACACCATGGCCATGGCAACTCTTATAAAGGAAAACACTTATTTGGAACTGACTTGCAGTTTCAGAGGTTTAGTCCAATATCTTCATAGCAGCGTGTAGGCAGACATGGTGCTGGAGAAGGAGCTGATAGTTCTACATCTTGATCTGCAGGCAGCAGAACCAACTGTATGCCATACTGGGCTTAGCTTGAGCATAAGGGACCTCAAAGCCTGCCTTCACAGTGACACACTTCCTCCAGCAAGGCCATACCTTATCCAACAAGGTCACACCTTCTAATAGTCCCACTCCCTATACACAGGAATTCAAACTCATGAGTCTTTGGGGGCCTTAACTATTCATATCACCATAATTACCTTCAAACAAAGATGATAAAGATGCAATCAATGACTTTTGCGAAAAGAATGGTGTGTGTTGTAGTTTTCCTACTTCATTGTACAAAATATTTATGTCAAGGGACTATGTCATTGAGAAACCAGTTGATAAAGAAATAGTAGTGACAGATTGAATAGACCAGTTCAATGATGGCTACTGCATTCAGGAATCTTTCATTTATTGCTCCTTAACCTTTCTTTGGTGTAAATGTATTTCAGGTGATAAGTCTTTTGTGATTTCTCCACTGAAACAGAAAATAGACTTCCTAGAAATTATATATAGCCACCTGTATAGCCTTTCCTTTACACAAAAATTTTAGTCTTAACTATCTTGAGTTTATTTTTTTAGACTTACTAATAGACTGATTCTTTTTCTTATAGTAGTGAGTTATACTTTTTGAGATATTTAAAAGTAGTGATTCAGCTTTCATTACCACGTGTATTAATCACAAATTTAGATTACTTTCTCTTCTATCTTTCTCTTCTATCAGGTTCAAAGTGGATGGATTAAAGTTGATGTCTTTAATCCATTTGGACCTGAGTTTTGTGCATGGTGATAGATATGGATCTACTTTCATCCTTCTACAGGTTGACATCCAGTTATGCCAGCACCATTTGTTAAAGATGCTTTCCTTCTTCCATTGTATACCTTTAGCTCCCTTGTCAAAAATTAGGTGCTCATAGGTTTGTGGGTTAATATTCGATTCCAAAGGTCGATTTCTCTGTTCTTATGCCAATACAAAGCTGTTTTCAATACTGTAGCTCTGTAATAGAGTTTGAAGTCAGGGATGGTAATGCCTCCTGAAGTTCCTTTATTGTATAAGATTGTTTTGGCTATCCTGGGTTTTTTGTTTTTCCATATAAACTTGATTATTGTTCTCTCAAGGTCTGTGAAGAAGTTTGATGGGATTTTGATGGGGATTGCATTGAATCTATAGATTGCTTTTGGTAGAATTGCCATTTTTACTATGTTGATTCTCCCAATCCAAGAGCAGGGGAGGTCTTTCCATTTTCTGGTATCCTCCTCAGTTTCTTTCTTCAAAGACTTAAAGTTCTTGTCAAATAGGTCTTTCACTTCCTTGGTTAGAGTAACCCCAAGATATTTTATGCTATTTGTGGCTATCGTGAAAGGTGATGTTTCTCTGATTTCCCTCTCTGCTTCTTTATCCTTTGTGTATAGGAGGGCCACTGATTTTTTTGGAGTTGATCTTGTATCCTGCCATGTTACTAAAGGTGTTTATCAGCTGTAGGAGTTCTTTGGTAGAGTTTTTGGGGTCACTTATGTACACTATCATATCGTCAGCAAATAACGAAAGTTTAACTTCATCCTTTCCAATTCGAATCCCCTTGATCTCCTTATGTTGTCTTATTGCTATTGCTAGAACTTCAAGCACTATATTGAAGAGGTATGGAGAGAGTGGACAGCCTTGTCGTGTTCCTGATTTTAGTGGAAAGGCTTTGAGTTTCTCTCCATTCAATTTGATGTTAGCTGTCGGCTTGCTGTATATTGCTTTTATTATATTTAGGTATGATCCTTGTATCCCCAGTCTCTCCAACACCTTTATCATAAAGGGGTGTTGAATTTTGTCAAATGCTTTTTCAGCATCCAATGAAATGATCATATGGTTTTTTTTCTTTCAGTTTATTTATATGATGGATTACATTGATAGATTTGCGTATGTTGAACCAGCCCTGCATCTCTGGGATGAAGCCTACTTGATCATAATGGATAATTTTTCTAATGTGTTCCTGGATTCGGTTTGCCAGTATTTTATTGAGAATTTTCGCGTCGATGTTCATGAGTGAGATTGGCCTGTAGTTCTCTTTCTTGGTTGTGTCTTTGTCTGGTTTTGGCATTAGGGTAACTGTAGCTTCATAAAAGGAGTTTGGCAATGACTCTTCTGTTTCTATATTGTGGAATACGTTAAGGAGTATAGGTATTAGCTCTTCCTGGAAGTTCTGGTAGAATTCTGCATTGAAACCATCTGGTCCTGGGCTTTTTTTTGGTAGGGAGATTTCTGATAACAGCTTCTAATTCTTCACGACTAACAGGTCTATTTAGATTGTTCACCTGTTCTTGGTTCAACTTTGGTATATGGTACTTATCTAAAAAAATGTCCATTTCTTTTACATTTTCCAACTTTGTGGCATATAAACTTTCGTAGTAAGATCTAATGATTCTCTGAATTTCCTCTGTGTCTGTGGTTATGTCCTCCTTTTCATTTCTGATCCTATTAATTTGCATGTTCTCTCTCTGCCGTTTGATTAGTTTGGATAGGGGTTTGTCAATCTTGTTGATTTTCTCCAAGAACCAGCTTTTTTATTCATTGATTCTTTAGATTGTTTTTAAACTGTATTCAGAAACACTTATTTTTAATTTAGAATACAGTCTTCTTGGTGGTGTATTGTTTTCTTAATGGTGGTGGGTAGTACTGGTGTTGCTGCTTTTTTCTTCTTTTTAAATTTTTTTCAGACAGGGTTTTTCTGTGTAGCCCTAGCGGTCCTGAAACTTACTCTGTAGACCACATTGGCCTTGAACTCATTGATCTGCCTGGCTCTGCTTTCAGAATATTGGTGTTAAAGATATGGGTCATCACTTTTGGTATATGATGTTGGCTTCTTAATATCCTAGCAGCTGTCCTAATCAACTTGTAAGTCAGAGAATTAGAAATATGATGGATAGAAAGAAATGCTACTATAGTGAACAGAAAAAAATGTACTTTTGTCCATGTCTGTGTATACATTTTTATATTGTACGAAATTTTGAATTAGAGAAGTAATACTACTTTAAAAACACACTTTTATGGATTTAGGTCTTAGAGAAAAGTACCAGCATCACCTCATACTTCCTTATACACCTTAATCTGTTTGGAAGAGTGATTTCCAGTGAAGCAAAGTAACTGTTAAAGATTTTTAACAAATATGTATTTAAGAATATCTTTTTTCTATTTTTTAGTTCATTAATCCTTTGTAGAAATTTCTCCTTTTCAGATGTTCACTTCATATGCTTTTGAGTCCTGAGATGGTAGAATTTGCGTATTTTTTAAAAATTTCCTTTTTCCTGATAAGTTGGATAATATGCATATTATAATATTGATAATAAATTATAATATGGTTTCTGTTGTAGGAGGCTGCTTGTTTGTTTCCCTGCCCCTCAGACTTCTGAAATAACCCCACAGAACTGTATTAACTAAATCACTGCTTGGTCAACCATTATAGCATATTCCTAGCAAGCTCTTACATATTAAATTAACCCATTTCTATTATTTTATATTTTACCATGAGGCTCGTGGCCTACCAACAAGGTTTCAGCTGGCAGCTAGTGTCTTTCCCCTCTGGCAGCTACATAGCATCTCACTGACTCCGTCTTCTTTCTTCCAGCATTCAGTTTAGTGTTGTACCTCCCTTCTGCCCCCAGCTCTATTCTGCTAAGCCACTGGCTGAAACAGCTTCTTTATTCATTAGCCAATAAGAGGAACACATATATAGAAGGACTTCCCACATCAGATTTCTGCTTCATTTTTTCCTTGGAAGTAAATCCAGAACTTCACACTTAATGCCATTTTTTTTTCTTTTCAATTTCCCTAGGGAAGTGTGGTTAGAAACTACTCTTCAAACAAAATGTTGCGTGTTTGGGGTTAGAGTAACACTGCTATTTCTGTTTCAGACCTGACAGAATGTAACATATCCTGTCCATGTGGAGAGAGTAACTGCTCAATTTTTTTATTTAGTTAATAAATATGAATTGAATTCTTAAAAGTCAGACTGACTAGTGCCAGTATGGTGATAGAAAGTGTTAATCCTTTTATTAAAACTCTTTTGTTGTGTATATTTTAATTGATACTTCTCAGAATTAAGAGTTCAGGTTTGAAATATCAGTATAGGATTAATTGTTAGTAAGGGTAACCTAGAGTCTAAAATAATAATAATGTCCAATAAAAATAACATGGTAGTTTAGTAATTAGACCATTTGATTCCTCCCAGGTTATAGCTATTTGATGACAATACTTTTCCTGGAATTGATGTAAGAGACACATCTATTCATTAGTCTAATTTGATGAACCAATGAATTTTATTGGGGTTATTTACAGGAATATGTTGAGGGGCTACAACAAAAATGACTCAAAACCAGCTGTATCACCAAAACCCACCCCAGCATGAGCAACAGCTCACAAAAGCTGGGAACAGGGAACATATCCCGCAGGCTGTAGGCAATTCAGCAGGTTGAAGAGTGTTCTTTCCACATGACTCAGTTGGTCTAAGCCACTTCTGAGCAGCTTATTTCTGCTTCTTCCATGCAGCTGTTCTGGTCTTAGAGCTTTCTTTGTCCTTTCTTAAAGTCCTCTTTGCAACTGCTCTCTGTAAGACTGACTCTCAGTAGTCTCTTTTATTTGAAGTCTTGGGGACAGAGGGAACTAGTGAATCTGCTCAGGTTCAGGGACTTCCTGAAACTATTTTGAGTTGTGTACCTGCTGTCTTAAGGTATTTCTACTAAGAGATGGAATGTTTCAATCTCAGAGATAACTGGGTTAAATAGTCTTACAGAAGGATATTAGGCAAGAAAGTTTCTTATGGCAAGGGACATTGTTTCTAAATCTCTAAACTGGGCCTTGACCCAAGCTGTTTATTTGTACTGAAGTGTCACATTTTAAATAATGTTAGGATACTGCTTGTTATATATCATGATAGATTTTGTGCTTTCATAGTTTTCTCAGTAATAAATAGTAGTTATAAAGATTATTTGTGGTTGATAATAGAGGTCTTGTATCAATTGTGAAGAAATTGTTTAGACCAAAGGGTTTTATGTCTCATTGACTTAACAGACATCTTTGCTGAGTATAAGCATTTACAGTGGTAAGAAAGCAGAATTCTTTGGTTTCCTCATGTCATTTAATATCTAGTGAATAATACTGACTGTACATAATTATTCATACACATGTGCCTTATGTATGATAGTAGGTACAATCAACTAGTATGTATTGTTTTTTAAGGAATTGTAGACTTTGATATTGGCACTAGTAGGTATTTGCTATCCTGAGCATATTTATATAGTCAATCTCTATTGCCTTGGAACTGTTTTCTGTGTTGTTATATAAACTCATTTATTTCTAATTCTAGTGTTCATAAGGTATATTTATTCTTTGTAGAGCATATTTCTATATATCTGGAGTAAGGAATATGCAGAACTTTTAAGAGATAGAGAAGTTCAGAGCAACATGTAATTTTTCCAAGCCTAGCTGTATCATATCGAGTTTATGTATCATATACTGTTGTTGTTCCAAACTTAGAAACTGATTGAAGGCATTGTTAAATACTGTATATGACAAATATATTTAATTTTATAGATAGTTTCATCCCACAAATATATGTAACATGTCCTGCTGAGTATTAGTAGTAATTATTAAACATTTGTATATAATCTTGGAATGCCAGTCTAAAAAATTTAATATGCCTATCACAAGATCATTTCCTTTCTCTGTAGTGAAATATAATGGGACAAATCATCTATACATGAGGTACCAACATGTGGATTTAATTCTCTGCTATTCATTTTCTCTGTCATGCCAATATAATTTCTTTTTTTGTCAAAGACTGGTTAAGCAGTATTATCTTTATTTTCTGCATTCATGATTCTGTGACACACCTTGATTTTTCTATTTGGTCATTCACATCTACATGGGTCAGACAGTTTAATTTTCTCCCATTGAACTGACTTATAGCCTGTTTGAAAAAGGTAGTAGCCATTGGAGAAATGCCATCTTGGGAAAGCATATGTATTATTCATCTTGTCAAACATTTAGAAAATGAATAATAGTTAGCAGATAGTATTTAAAAATGCCTTTTTACTTCCACATTAAATAAAAGTCTAATTATTAAATGTGAAATGGGATCTGAAGTTTGATGGTAAGGGAATTGGCTTCTTATCCATCCTAGTTGTGCTTACAGAATTAAAGTAGAATGATAATGAATCAAAATCTGCAGGTTTTTGTTAAACTTGTATTCCTTATAGATATTGCATTAGACCAAAAGTTTCACATTAGCTTAGAATTCACTTATTTATGCCATGTCTCCCATTTCTTCAGTCATTCCTACTTCTTTTGTAGCAATGGGTTAAAATCATTATACCTGTTGACTTGGAAAAAAATAAAACCCTGTCATTTTCCCATAATTTCTGCATTCTGTGAATAGTAATAGAAAGCAGTCCATATTTGAAAAGAGCATAACATATCTTCAAATGCACTTGTTTTTAAAATCAGTTAGACTTCATGAATAATGGGAAATGACTAACAGCAAGTACAGTTCTTGTAGCACGTTGGTTAGAATTTACAAGTAAAAGAAATGAAGCTGAAGAAATGCACTTTGTCTCCTTGATTTTTTTCAGATCTAGAAAACCCTGGTATTAGCTATGTTTTTGTCACATACTGAGATATATCCCAGCAAAGTAATGGCATGGTCTCCATCCTCAGAAATTCCCTGGCTTCACAGAGCAGCAGGGATACTACTACTCTTGAGAGTACAGAGCAGAGTGGAAATTGTCTGTAAGAGATGGGAGAGGCTTCATAGAAATAGCAATTTGATGGAGGAGGGTCATCTGTCTATTGTTACTTTCATTGGTTAATAAAGAGACTGCCTTGGCCTTTTTGATAGGCCAGCCCTTAGGTGGGTGGAGTAGACAAAACAGAATTGTGGGAGAAAGAAAGCAGAGGCAGGCAGACGCCATGCTTCTCCTGCCCAAGAAGGACGCAGGTTAGGATCTTTCCCGGTAAGCCACGTCCTCGTGGTGAGACACAGATTATTAGAAATGGGTTGAATCAACATGAGAGAGTTAGCCAATAAGATGCTACAGATAATGGGCCAGGCAGTGTTTAAATGAATACAGTTTCCATGTAATTATTTTGGGGGTTAGCTAGCCGGGATCCGGGCGGGAATGCAGCCTGCCGTTCATTCTACAGTAATTCATGAGCAAAAGTTTTTGTAAAAATTGAAGTATAAAAAAGAAGAGAGATAATGATGAGAACTAACAGGAGAGGAAAAACCCTGCAGCATGAGTGTGGGTAGTTGGTATTGCTTGGGTGCAGTCTGGGGAAGGGTTAGGAGGGGGATCACTTGGGGCTGTAATGAAGAGAGTGGAGAGGGACCAAAAAAAGGAACCTGCCATTTACAGAGTGCTGGATTTTATCCTTATTTTTTATCTTCAATTTCAGATTTATATTTTGGAAATATTACTTGTGGTTTATGGAGAATTATGTAGTGGGAACATGGCTGTATATTGGACTAGTTAACTCAATAGTGTAACTAGATAGTTTGAGTGATGGGGTGATTTTCTGCCATTAAAACTTTCTTTGGAGACATACATATATCTGATATACATGGGAAGTAGAAAAAAACAAGATCTCCTGAATAAATTGGGAGCATGGGGACCTTGGGGGAGGGTTAAAGTGGAGGGGAGAGGCAGGAAGGGGAGCAGAGAAAAGTGTAGAGCTCAATAAAAATCAATAAAAAGAATAGAATCTAAAAAAAAAAACTTTCTATTGATTTGTCACATGTTATCCTATTTTGAAATGTCATCAAATTGAATTCAATAGAATTAATTCATTGTTAATTTTGGGGTGTGTATGTGAATGCTTATAGTGGACATGCCTGTATTTATACATCTGTGCATGTCTGTGGAGACAAGAGGTCAGTGTTGGATGATTATCTGGATTGCTGTTTTTTGTTTTTTTTTCTCTTGGGCCAGGGACTCTTACTGAATCCAGCACTTATCAAATGGCTAAGCTGCCTGCTCAATGAACTCTGGAGATTTGTCTATCTCCACCCTCCTAAGATAGAGTATTGCTGATTTTATAGTTTGAAATTCAAGAGACAAATAACAGCAAGTAGTTGTAAAAGGATCAGTATTTTACTTCTTAGTGAAATTAAATCATGGAACCTCTCACCAAAAAAAAAATTGCAATTATAATTTGCTATTTAACATAGAATGTAACTTTAAAAAATGTAAGTAATTAAAAATTTCATATGTACATACTTAATTATTTGTTACAGGGTTATTTGTTTGCATTTTAAACTTATAATCAAGACTTCGTTAATTCAAATCATGAAATAAGAAACTGATATTTTTAAGTATAATGTTAAATCTCAAATCAAGAAAGAATAAACAAATTTGTCAGAGATAATTAAAGTCATATGTAGATGTAAAATTGCTACTTTGCAAAAATATGTACTTAAGAGATCATCGCAATTCATAATTGGAAAAAACACATTAAAAATAGGTTTAATTTGTCTCACAAACAGCATGGCATGTAAGATTTCTGTTCTAGCTTTCTTTCTGTTGCTGTGATAAAACACTGACTAAAAGCTACTTGGACAAAGAAGAGTCTTATTTGGTTTGTAGTTATAGTTCATCAGCTGGGCGGTGGTGGCGCACACCTTTAATCCCAGCACTCGGGAGGCAGAGGCAGGCTGATCTCTGTGAGTTCGAGGCCAGCCTGGTCTACAAGAGTTAGTTCCAGGACAGGCTCCAAAGCAACAGAGAGACCCTGTCTTCAAAATCCAAAAACCAAAAACAAACAAACAAACAAGAAAACCAAAAGTTATAGTCCATCACCAAGGGAAACTAAAGCAGGAGCTTGAAGCAGAGACCACTGAGCATGGTTTCTTACTGTCTTGCTTCCCCTTGCTTGATCAGCTTCCATTCTTTTACAGCCTAGGCCTGGGAAAGATAGTATTGTTTGCAGTGAGCTGGGTACACCCATATCAGTGAGCAATGGAGAATATGTTCAACTGAACTTCTCTTTTCAGGTGTGTCAAGCTGACAGTCACATTAACCAGGATATTTTCCTAAGGATTTCGATGCATCAATCCTTAGCTCTTTGTTATCACAACAGGAAATAGTCAGACGAGGAAATAAAAAGAATGATCGAATAGTGGGAATATAAAATATTATATAGCACTATCTTTTTAATATTATACTTGAAATTATTTCTATTTAAGAACATGCATCAATATAGTATATATTAGTAACATTAGTGTGTATGTATCATAAACAATGCATTAACATTTCCTAGTAGGCATTATTTACTGTTTAAACAAATATTAGGGAAGTGGATTTATTCCTATTACCCAACCTTTTTAATTTTGTGTAGAATATTGTCAGTTTCCATAGTTTTTAGATTGCAAGGTTAATTTATATTTTATGCTAAATTACATTTCAGTTCAGAGATTGCATTGAAATGGGAGAAGTTAGGATGAATCTATTCTTGTTTTTGTAGTAACTAGATTTACAAAAACAATTTTTAATGAAGTCTCTTAATTCATTCTGTCAGTCTCTCTTTTCTGCTTGAACAATTAAATATACCATGCTACTCTTTAGCAAAGTATTATTAATGTTAAATGTTAGTGGGTTTTATTTTGTTAGTGGAATCATTTGTGGCATGTTTCAATGCAGAAATCTTCTTTTTTTTTTTTTTTTACTGTTTATTGAGATTACAGGTGTATTTTAACAATCGGTCTTTCCCTGATGAATCATTAAAATAGCTGAGTGGGCTGGAAGTTAATACTAACTTTTCTCAGTACTGCTGTATTTTCTCTGCTGGCTTATAGGTTTCCTTTAAAGTACAGCCTGAGGTTGTTAGAGTTGCTGGGTGGAGATTCAGTGAATGAAGATAAACCAAGTCAAAGAAACACCTGGCGAGCCTTTGATGAGCTATTGGGAAAGTCTGCTCAAATTATCCTTCCTGCAGTTTATTCCTAAGGTCAGTAGTCTTATTTTTTTTGTTTGCTCTGCAAGCTAAATTTTCCAGATATTGTATATAGACAAATAGAAAATATATTTTCAGTGATTGAATGAATTTTAAAGTAATGTATAGATTAACTTGTGGACCAATTTCTTGTGAGTGGGATGAAAATTCTTGAAACTATCATCCATAAAACTATCTTCCTACATCTAGGTATCTGTGGAGTATCTTATTACAGCAGTTGCTTGGCTTTTAAAATTATTGCCGGGTGTTTGGATAAAGATTGAATATTACTGATGTTTGATTGTGCACCACATATCAGTACTAACTGTGGGTTTTATATATATTTTAGTTTTTCCAAACTCACTTAATACATTTGTTGATTCTAAGAGTGAATGTTACGTGGGGATTTTCTACTCTTTACGGTTAAGATTTTACAGCTACCGCAGTTGTAACTGCTAGAGGAGTTAGAAAATGTAGTTCACCTTGAAAATGATCATGGCTCAGGGAATAAAAAAATTGGGTCAAGCTTAAAATAAATGCAGGTGCAATAGCAAAGACTTTTAATAAAAAATTAAAAATATTCATAGTACTGGATTCAAGCTACTTTTTTATTTTATATTTTTTATTGATTTTTATTGAGCTCTACATTTTAGCTCCCCTTCCGTCCTCTTCCCTCCCCTTCAACCCTCTCCCATAGTCCTCATGCTCCCAATTTACTCAGGAGATCTTGTCTTTTTTCTACTTCCCATGTAGATTAGATCCATGTATGTCTCTCTTAGGGTCCTCATTGTTGTCTAGGTTCTCTGGGATTGTGATTTGTAGGCTGGTTTTCTTTGTCAAATTACTTTTGTTCTGTTAATATATTATTAGTTTCCAATTGAGGTGATTTTAATGGCATTTTCTTGTTGCTCAAGATAATTGCATGAAATACTTTTCACGTTGCAACTCCCTTTTCAGGTGTTCAGGTAAATTTCTATTAATTCTTAAATACATTTGTTAGTTCTTTAGTGATCTTAGAAATACCATTTATGCTATAAAATTTTGTTATAAATTTGTCTCATATATAAATTTTAATGCTCAACATTTAGCCATTTTTATTAAATCATACTGTTGATAATGATAATGTCATAGAGTTTCCTCAGTGCTGTCATTAGAGAATAAAATATGCTGAAGAAATGGATTTTCTTCAATAAAAGTGTACTTATTTAAGAAGAAAACTGTAAAAGTAGCTAAACATTTAATCTGAAATATTTTTTATGTTCTTCTAGGGATTAAGGTATGGCCATGTACTCTTTATGACAAATAATACTCTGAGTGTCCTATGGTGAAGCTATATAGTTATTGTTTGGTATCTGTTGTGTCAGGTTTTGTTTTTTGTCCCCCCCCCACTCTCCTCTTCGTGCGCACCTCATTGCTGTTAACAAATACCTGTCAAGAAGAAACTTAAGGGAGGAAGGCTTTGTTTTGGCTTGGATCTTAAGGAATGCAGTCTCTGATGATGGCAAAGGCATGGAGGCACTGAGCTGTACTGCATCCTTATTGCTCTCTGCTTCCTGACTGGAGGCACAGTGACTTCATCCCATCACTGTGCTTTCTCTAACATAACAGACCATCTCCTTTTACAGTACAAACCAAAATAAACCGTTCCTCACTTAGGGTGCTCTTTGCTTCTTGTCAGGAGTTTGTCCATGATGATGATGATGATGAAAATAACTGACAGAGAAAGCTGCTACCGAGGAATTGGTCTGTTGCTGGATGGACTGACCACGTGCTTAGAGAGAGGTTTTTGGAATTGAATTGCCAGAGAAATATGGGAGAATTTGGGACTCTCCTAGTCACTTGTAAGCAGAATTTAGCCATTCTGAAGAAAAATTGGAAGAGCAGAAAATGCTGAGAGAAATGCAGATGGTGGAGGATCA
The DNA here is from genome assembly GCF_982192425.1 of Myodes glareolus. Classification (NCBI taxonomy): domain Eukaryota; kingdom Metazoa; phylum Chordata; class Mammalia; order Rodentia; family Cricetidae; genus Myodes; species Myodes glareolus. Next base: position 28,273,301 of record NC_142046.1, on the reverse strand, counting down.
GCTTCTGGAATTTCAGAGGGAAATGACTTTGTTGGGAGCTGGGTAGAGGATGTAGTGTTACACTCTGACAAGAAACAGGTTTGATTCTGCAGAAGTGCTGAGAGAGTGGGTAGCTGCATTCAAAAAATAATGCACTAATTTGTTGGGTGGTGGAGATTTCTAGACAGTAGGTAGCATTCTGGCTGTGTCATGGTTACCATTTGCTGCTCTTAGCCAGTTCTGTAATAAGAAAGTGCAGCAAACAGAGCAGAATGGCACGGGAAATGTACAATTTTACTAGGAAAGAGTTGTAAAAAAAATTCCAAAATTGTTGCCGGGGAAGGTGTGGAGAAAGTAGCTGTGATTGTTAAAGAAATGAACATCATTAAAGAGAATTGGCAAACTCTACTGGTGAAAACAGTGGAAACGGTGGGAAATGTGCATGAGTGCAGGATGCCACTCATCAAAGGCTAAATCTGTGACAATGAAAGTTCATTTGAAAGCAGAGAATGCTGCCTAAGGGGTTCCCTGTGGAATAGAAACTGCTTAGGAATTATTTTCTCACATTGATTCTAGAGGGCCACCACAGCTCTGCTCCAAGGGAAACGGGCTACATTTCCAACTGACAACAGAACTTGGCAGTGCTGTTCATGTGTACTGGTTTTCCAGATATGAGAGATGAAAATGTAAGGGGTCATAGAAGCGTGAATCAAAGTTCCCCAAAGCCACTAAGGACAGGCAATGTGTGGCAGTCAGATTCCCTGCACTGAATCCTTATGATGAAGCTATGAAGTGACACTCATGTGACAAGAGAAACCCCAGGGTGTGAGAGAGGCCTGGGCCATGGGCCATTCACTGAGGAAGGCTGCAGGGTGGAAGCAGGCAGCAGGGCTTCCCAGTGCTGCTGGAGCTTTGGTGATTCCACCGCAAGTCCCAGAGGACAGCGATGTAGCTACAGGACTGCCCTTTTAGCCTTCAGTCTTGTCCCCGCTCTGTTCTCCTTTCTGGTCCTCCCACGTCTCCTCTTCATTTTATATTGGAATCATACAACGTTTCCTTTCATTTCTTTTTCTTCTTTTTTTTGGTCTGTCTGTGAATAACATTTAAGAAATTGCATTGAATCAGAAATACTTCCAATGTTTGAACAGCCCTGAAAATGTTTGACTCAGGAGACCTTTACAGATAGACTAATGCATTTTGGAATATGAGATGAAAATCACACTTTAGGTGTTGGTATAGAATGTTATAATTTAAAGTGATGTGCTGGGTGTCAAGTTAATGGAGAGGGCATAATCTGTATTGTCTGCCAGACCGGATGTATAGTCATCCTGGAAACCCTGTTTACTGGGACTGTGTGGTATTTCCAGAAAGGCTTAAGTAAAGGAAGACTCACCTGTGAATGTGTATGGCATCATTCTGTAGGCTAAGATTCTAGATTGAATATAAATGAAATGTCAAAAAGCAAAAAGCAAACTAAAGCCCAGTGGTGGTGGAGCATGCCATTAAGCCTGGCACTCAGGAGGCAGAGGCAGGTGGATCTCTGTGAGTTCAAGGCCAGCCTGGTCTACAAGAGTTAGTTCCAGGATAGGCACCAAATCTACAGAGAGACCTTGTCTGTGATGGGGAGGAAGGCAAGCTAAGAACCCAATTAATCTCTCTCTGCTTCCTGACTGCAAGTATTGTCTTGTGTGGACTCAACAACATCTTTTGGCAGACTCATCATCTTAACCATCTTCCATCAAGGAGACCCTGTACTTGATTTAGATATAGAACTTTAGCCTGTGGTGGTGCCCCAGGCATTTTATCTTAGCACTTGGGAGGCAGTAGCGGGCTGATTGCTGAGTTCAAAGCCATCCTGGTCTACAAGAGCTAGTTCCAGGATAGACCCCAAAGCTACAGAGAAACTCTGCCTCGAAAAACAAAACAAAACAAAAAACCAAAACAAAGCAAAAATGAAATAGATCTTTAAAATCAGAGGTCTTTTTAGCTTTTTCTAAGTACTGTTTAGCCCCCTTCTAGTATTCTGAAAATGCCTATATGGCCTGCCTGCTTGTGAACCTCCATTATATGAAGGTAACCAACCACCTGCGGGTTTCTCTGGCAGCTATTAAAATGGGCAAACAGGATATTCCCTTTATATTTTACAAATATTGTAATGGCAAAGTGGATGCTTTCAACCTCATGCTTACTTATTTCCAACAGTGTTTCCTAAAACAAAAACCAAATACAGTGAAAATATTTAATCCATTCTGTAAAGTGCTGTAGTGACATTTGGTTTGAATCTTTACTTAAAAACCAGTTTCCCCATTTTGTTCATATTTAGTCGAAATCATCTGAGCTTCAGGTTGCGCTTTAAGAAGAGTGTGAGGAAGAATTCATTTTTTTTCTTGCCACAGAAGTTCCAATAGAAGTAGTGGAGGTGCTGCCAGGATATGTCTGTTTCCATAAAATAAGCAGAACAAATTCCATGAATCAAAGCCACTAAGTATAGTTTTCAGAGATTGTAGGACATAGTTACTTTCCCTAGAAAAATATCCCAAATGTAGGCACACCCATTAGCCACAGAAAAATGTTTGAATAAATGCTACTTCAAACCTGTACACTTCCCTTTTATGGAACTATTAAAGGGATAGTAATCTACTATAACTATAATCTTTTTCATTTTGTTTTTCTGTTTTCGACCTCCCACATGCTTTGGTTTTAGATTTTCTCACCGAGTCTCATTCTACAGCACCACCTATGCGAGCTGCCTCCACCATGACCGATGGCTTGTAGATAAACTTGTGATCCAAACCCATGGGCAACATTGTAAAATAAACATGAGGCATGCTTTTGATTAATCATAGAAAAAGGCACAATGATGTAGACCTAGAAAGCAGTTATTTTAAAAGTACTTCTTACCTATATTCCTTGAAACCTTTGGTATAATCTTTCAAAAATTCTTTTTATTGGTCTCAGATATTTTTAAGATTTTTTATCATCACTTGAAAGATTAATCGATTCCCTTTATTAAATACACGTGAGAACACATTGAGTGCTGTGTTAGAAAAGCAGGAGGGAGATCCTCATCACTAGCATAAGAAAATAACTCTCAATAGCTGAGTCCTAAGTTTATGAAATACCAGCTGCTGCTGAGAAATGGATTGGATTTCAAACTCACCTGTGCATTCAATTTTCTTTTCTGTCCTTGATAGGAGGCCTTGACTGAAAATAACAGAATTTAAAACTCTTGCATATTTCTAGTGATACACATTTTTAGTTAGATAGTGATTTATACATTTAGAGGGAATAAATATTTATTTAATAAGCTGTTGTTCCTCATGTAATCTAATTTTATCTTCATAACATGCCTCTGAGGTTGTAACCGTTATCTTAATTTTATAAATGAATCTTTCAAAGTCAGGTAACTTATCAATATTATACAGTCAGAAAGTAAACAGAATCAAGCTTGTCTCTTTCTGCTAAATACTGCATATTATTTTGCTTGTAAGTGAATTAATTCTTTTCCCCTCCTGTTTTTCTCCCTTCCACTCTCATGTCGGTGTATGCACACACATTCACACACATGCACACTCAAACATACACATCATTCTTCTCTTCAAATGGTCCTTGGAATATTCACACATCAACAATTTTTTTATTTTTAGTTTAGCCTTTATTTGAAAAGCATATGATACTTTTGCTGTGAAATACAAGTTAATTATCCCTCATTGAGCAAAATGAAGAACAGTTTTCTTAGTAAAGAACGTTATTGAGTCATTGAGACTAAGTATGTAGTATGCAACATTATGTAACTTTAGTTTAGGAAGCTATATACTATTTAATGAGTGTTGTTTACTTCATTCATAAAAGAAAATTCAGATACATGGAACATTTTTCTAGCAGTATATCATTCTTTTATAGAATGATATTTCCCCTTTATCACAAGATAGAACATGTAATTTAAAGTATGTGTGAAGTTTTTAATATTTATACATATTTTTATTTCATTGGGTACATTAACAAATATCATATTAGATGAAAAATTACTTGATAACACTGTGATGGAATTTCATGATAACTTAAGAACTCAACCATTAGTATTCATTAGTACTTTATTATTAGTAACTATTTTATTAGTATTTATCTAATAGTTTTCTTGTTTGATAATAGTGGTAGAAACTTTTCTGGCTCTCAGACATACACTTTTAACACTATTTTTTGGTGATTCAGGAAAGGGTAGGATATTGAATATAGGCAGTAGGAAATTAATTGATCAAGGTATGTATAGTGTTACTCAAGAAATTATGTCTAATGGTTTTAGTGCTAGAAATTTGACTTTTAGATATAAATAAATTTCCTTTTAAAATGGATTTATTGGGAGGAGTGATAAGTAGTGGGCTTAAAGATGAAGTAACAGGAGTATTACAGTATCAGATTTGTACTGAACAGGAAAGAGCCTTAAGAATAAAGCTGAGTCATCATTACTTCAAGACAGGGCTTCTCTACTAATGAGGGTCTGTCTTAGAAAAGTAAAAGCTCTTAGGTGACTAGTTCAAAGGCCATCTGAGAAAGTCTTAGGTCAAACAGGGTCAAAGTTCAGCACTGAACCAGCAAAAATGTGAGAGAAATAGTAGAAAAGGATTTTATGCTTCTGGTTAGGACAACAAATTAGAAGTAAACATAAGACCTGAGGAAAACAGAAATAATGAAAATAGAGGCATCTATTTATTTTAATATAAATACCATAACTATATCAATTTATGATATCATCCCATAAGTATTAATTTTTTTTGTTGTTTTGGTTTTGTTTTTCTAAAGGGAGTGCTTATTTTTGTTGTTTGGTTGTAAGCCTCTAATGGCCGATCTGTCTCTCAAGCCTTGAGTGTGTTTATTTTTTAAAAATTATACATAAAATGCTTGTGTTTTTTTCAGGTTTTAATTTATGTATGCTTTTATTAGAATTATATGTATATATTTGAAGAAATATATGTATGTGTGTATATATATGTATGTATATTATCTATCTATCTATCTATCTATCTATCTATCTATCTATCTATCTATAATTTATTTTTGTTAAGTGTGAAGGTTTGAACAGGCCAATGAGTATTCTCATCATCGAGGCATTTTATGGAGGCTCCCATCGACAGCTGGTAGACCTACTCCAAGAAGAATTAGAGAGTTGTGTCCTCTACACTCTTCCTGCAAAGAAATGGCATTGGAGAGCAAGGACAGCAGCTTTATACTTCTCACAGAGTATTCCCAGCAGCGAGCACTACAGGTAATGTGGCTCTGTTTTGCTTTTTAAGTACTATCAGGGTATTTCTTTGTGTCTTCTGGAATTTCTCTGACTGTAGACCTAGAAGATAGTAAAAACTTTATGAAATGCAGAAAATTTTGAGAAGAAAGTAGTGATTACATTTTCAGGGGAGAGCATGTAATGTGGAATACCTTGGAGGTATCTTTATTTTTCTTCTCTTGTACATGTGTTCAGTATGTTGTGCTTATACTCTCCTGCTCCTATGACACTGTCTCTTACATTTTTATAGATTGTTAAGTAGTGGAAAGTTATCTGAAAGTGGCTCCTGTATCTAGTGGTCTCACTATGCTGGACTCCTGTCTGTAGGATTATATTGGTCTAGTTTTGGTGAGGAGTGCCTGGGTGATATGAATGGAACTGAGCAGATAGGTTGTTGTAGAAAGGGACTTTTTATTTTTTATGAAATGAGTTAGTCACTTACTGAAGGATCAGACAGCTCTGTTTTCTTGGACTGTGCCCTAGATTAACATGAAGGAAATTTCATTCATTTTCCTTTTGTAGTATTGTCACAGAATTACATTATCATTGCAATTTAAAGTCTTGTTTTCACCCCCTCACATGCTTGAAATTCTGTTTGTTGATCTGTGTTAGCTAATGTGGCAAAGACTGATTGTTGCTGCTTCTTAGCCTTTCTTCCTGTTCAGCAGAATCACTGTTCTATTTGAGGTGGCTAAACATCAAGCAGGCTCAAGGAGTAGAGCATTTTTGACCTAAAATTTTCATGATGATCTCAGTCTCTTTTGTCCACTTTCCTGACTGTTTTTTGCAGTTAGAGTTGGTCAATTCTTGTATCATGATTAGTGTTGCGATAATAGAGGGTTAGGTTATAGCAGTACAATTAAAGTACATAATCTAAATCAGAGAAAATGTCGTAATGGAGACTATTCAATTAAGATACGCAAATGACGGGCTGGAGAGATGGCTTAGTGAGTAAAAGCATTGACTGCTTTTCTAGAGGACTTGGATTCAATTTCCAGTACCCACCTTCACAGAGACATACATGCAGGCAAAACACATAAAATAATTTAATAAAATAAAACATTTTAAAATAGAAAAAAGATAGACTAATGTCTACAAAATATAACATAGATACAACTGAAAGGGACAGCTAGTGTTCTTCTCTCTCTTTCCTTTCCAAATCACTCCCTATAATTGTGGTTTTGTCTATTCTTTTTTCAAAACTATTCTTCATTTTTTTTTTACTTTTTCTTTTATTTTTTCTTTTACTTGTATGTTGAAACATGAACATAGCACCTACTAATATGGTAGCATAATGTTTGATACATGTTTCATGTGCTGTTGTATTAGTTATTTTTCTACTCACTGGTATCAGTTGCATGGCGGAAAAGAGTGTCAGAAACGAAAGGTTAATCTAGTTTCAGAGAAGAACAGACCAACATGGCATAACATAGTGGCTGAATTGGTGGTTGGGACCCTGGTGCTAAACAGGAATCAGAGATGGGGCGTCCCCAGAACTATCCTAGCTTTCCATTTCCATTGGATAATGCCACCTTATTTAGGATGAGTCTTCCTTCCTCAGTTAAACCTGTTTGGAAATACCCAAGTGTGCCTGTTTAGTGCCTTTGACCTTCCCTTCCCTCCCTCCCTTCCTCCCTTCCTCCCTCCCTCCCTCCCTCCCTCCCTCCCTCCCTCCCTTCCTTTCTGCTTTCTTAAGTGTTTTTATTCTACTGATAGTGACAAGATTTAGGAATTAGATGGCTGAAATTCACCACTTTTACTCTTGAGATAAAAGCTGAAATCTATGAATGTTCATTCGTTTTATTTTGATGCCATAAATTGTTCACAATAAATTAAGAAAAATATTCAGGAATGGGAAAGAAAAGCAGGTAGGTTAATAAGTAAATAAGATAATTAGCTGCTACTTTGCAAACAAATTGCAAAACAGTTGAAATTAGGAGAAATAAATTTATCTTTCTTTGTTATGAATCAATATTTTAAACCCTATGTTTTGATGATTGAATGATACTTTCTACAATGCAGACTGCTCAAATGTCACTTCACTCATAGAAACATTACCTTAATCTCTTAATATCATCACAGTAGTATAAGGTTATTGCCTGGCTCTTTTGTTTTCTTATTGCAGGTTTATTAATGTTATATTTTGTGCTATCTTTGTTATTTGATGTAAATCTTTAGCAATAAAAAGCATGCACCTTAAAAAAGCCACAATGTGTATTTAGAAGGTCAGTATTTCTATTGTCTTCCCAATTTTCTACTTCAGTCTTTTATTGTTATTCACTAATCAGATCTTCTCATATCTGTTCTGACAATAATGAGATTTGAGGGATAAATGAAAGCATACCAAAGAATCCCATTATATTATACCAGAGAGAAGTTTTTTCAGTGATAAAGGGGTTTGTCGGTTCCTAAAGATATGTGACTTGCTCGAGTTGATAGGAAAATTGTTTAGTTTATTGCAGTACTGCATGACAAGCAGTATTTAAGGAAAACAATAGTATTCTGTTCTGTTGGTGAAGAATTAATTTCTAGAAAAACTGATGAAAATGTAGAAAATCTATAATGTCATTTAAAATCTATTTTATCCAGTGAGGTTGACAATGAAAATTATGTCATGATCTTTAAATTACATTTGATATATCTGTCTGTTTAAACCTTTCCCATTTCAGTGTGGTAGAAACATTTAGAGTACTTTATTCTTGATTCGATATAAGGGCCCTTAGTTCTCCTACATTATAACACCATAACAGAACTTCTTATTCCTGAGAAGTTTCTCTATCCATTTATAAGACTTAACAGAGTGGGGAAAGCCACATGACATTACTACTTGTCATTTTTGTTATAAAGTGGTAAAAGAATGAGACACTCGAAGGACATTCTGGGGACTATTGTGGCTGAATTAGTTCGCTAGCCATGATCCTTAGACCTTTCTTATTTCCTGGCCTGCTTCCTTTTAGTGATATATGCAGGGTTGTTTTTTTTTTTCTTCCATGGGCAGCTGCTTTACATGTATACAGAAAGGTAGGAATAGAAATATATTTTCCTTTCAGATGAACTGTTTGTGAAGTATTCACAGGAACGAGCTTATGAACAAACATTCCTGAACAGCCTTTTCATTAGAACACGTGAAAGCATAATTGTGATTAACTCAAGCATCAAAAGGGAAAACATCAGACAGAGCAAAAAGTAGAACTGATTATAAAGAACTCTTCTGTGTCATTGTTTGAGTTGCATCCACATCTATACCACTTTTTAAAGTTTTAGTTTTATTTTGCACCTGTTTTTAGTTGGTGTATACAGGGCTTTTCAAACCTTGTGGCTCAGGAAAGAATCTCTTTTGCTCGGTCTAAAATGTAAACTGGAAATGAAACAATAGCATCAATGGAAAATAGTGAAATTTAAAGTTTGTAGATGAACAGAAAGTTTCTTGAAATACTGCAATGGATAGACTGCAGTCACATTAAAGGCACACATTTTTGAAATTAAAAATATATAGCATGGGTTGATAAAAATGAGAAAAATCTGTCTTAGGTAGGATATCTGTAGCTGTAATGAAACACCATGACCAAAAAGCAAGTTGAGGGTGAAAGGTTTTATTCAGCTTACACGTCCACATTGCAGCTCATCACTTAAGGAAGTCAGGGCAGGAACCCAAGCAGGACAGGATTCTGGAGACAGGAGCTGTTGCAGAGGCCATGGAAAGGAGTTGCTTACTGGCTTGCTTGCTCTGGCTTGTTCAGGCTTGCTCACTTTGCATTCTTATAGAACCCAGGACAGAGGTCCAGGGATCCTGGGTGGCACCATGTACCATTGGCTGGGCCCTCACCCATTGATCAGTAATTGTGAAAATGCCTTACAGCTGGTTCTCATGGATGCATTCCCTCCTCAACTGAGGCTCCTTCCTCTGATGGCTCTAACTTGTGTCATGGTGATGCACAAAACCAGACAGTACAAACTATGAATGCTTTTTATACATTTGAAAATAGGCAAAATGGGCAATTCTTAGAAAGCATAACCTACAAAACTGTACTCAGTGTAGAGCTGACCATATGACTGAGGCAGGGGCCTGAGATAAGTTATATTTGCTGCATTTTTGTTGCCCTGCCTCTTATCAGATATACATTTGGTGAGTTCAGGCGTCTTCTCTTCAGGTTTGCTGCCTAGTGATACAGATTGTAAATGTTAATACATGTTGTGATTGTAATATCTTATCACCACATGAGTACTATTTTTTGGGTTTTTTTGAAATTTTTTTTTGTGTATGTATAGTGTGTACCTGTGTGTACAAATTTCTGTATGAAGGTGCTCATGTGGGACAACAGCCATGTAGAGGACAAACTTGACTGCCACTTCTTGCCTTCAACCTTGTTTGAGCTAGGGTCTCTGTTGTTTCCCTTCTGCAGTGTACACCAGGCTAACTGATCTTCGAGCCTTCAGGGCATTTTACGCTCTCTGCCTCCCTTCTTACTGTCTGGGTTTGCAGACACAATCCAATGTATCTGGCATTTTTCATGGTTCAGGGAATTGAACTCAGGTTGTCAAGATTGTATTGTAAGTGCTTTTACCTGCAAAACTCTCTCTCTCTTCACACATGAGCTTTTTAAAATGTCTGTAGTGGATAGGAAATACAATGAGGAATTTTTTTTCTGAAAATACAATCAGGAACTGTATTTTGCATGTTCTTTATTCCTAGAGTAGATGATGGTACACAAAAATATTATTTGTTTAGTGTCCTTAATAACACTATTCCAAAATTATCCTCAGTCATGTACACTGTGAAGTTCTCTGATGTACTTGACTAGAGGCAGTAATATTCTGTTACTGGCCGGTTCACTGGCCTTATACGAATTGTATAAACTTCTTTTGGGGAGAAGACTGGATGATGTCTGATATTACATAAATAATTTTGTTATTAGGCTGGATGTAGTAACATCCTGTAATTTTACCAGTGTTTGATCCATGGATGAGAACTGACTGATGATTCCTCATCCTTTGCTTTGTTGACCAGCTTTCCTCTCCTAACAGTCTTAGGCATTTTCTTTCGTCTTACCTTCATAACTTCTTTATCTATTTTATCTACCCTGCACACACACTAACCTTCTAGATGTGGGTGGTGCTTAAGGCATTCTGAAGAAAGTTTTATCTCCTTCAGGTCTTTTCTGATTCTTCAGTTTAAATACCAGGACTTTATGTTGAAAATGTTGCTGACTACATAGTAATACAGAAACAGAATACTCCTGAAAACTAAATAATAACTCAGTTTGTGCATATGTAGTCGTTCTCTCTCTCTCTCTCTCTCTCTCTCTCTCTCTCTTGCTCTCTCTTTACCTTCTTTTCTTTCTGTGTTTCTCCATCTCCTTCTAACACACACATACATGCACGCACCCATGCGCACAGACTGCTACTATACACCCTACCTATATAGTGTCTTTCCAAAGTTAGAACTTAACCCTGTCCTCTGTCCTACAGTGTGGCCTCCAGGGTTCATCTTTTCACTTGTTTTTTGTTTTCGTTGTCAGTTCTCTCAAGAAGTAAGATATTCTGTTCAGAGAAAGGAAAAGTTTTCTTGTTCTATGTTTGTAGTTTGTTCTGCCTGAAATCTGTAAGTTAAAAAATAGTTTATATAGTTCATAGTATGTGTATATATATATATATATATATATTTGTGTGTGTGTGTGTATGTATCTATATATGTACTGTGAAGTCACCACTTCCAAGGAGTTAAAACACTGCAGTGAAATTTTAACTATGTTTTTTATTATCCTTTCTTGCTTATTTTAAAACAAAATAAGGTGTCAAAGGTAAGATTCTACACGCTTTTCTCAGGTGATGGTTCATATGGATACAAGATGTTATTTCTAACAGACTATGCCTTAGAGACCTCTATGGTAAATCTACTGTATAAATCTTTGAAACCTGAAAGTTATATTTAAAACTGAACTAAGTATTTAAGGTACTTTTATGGAGAGGAGAAAAATCATTGTTTTTAATGAATTGAATGAAAAAGTAAAAAAAGAAGAGATCTTCCAATGGATGCTAAATATATAATAATTTTACCTTATAAATATCACTTTTTTGCACAGTATTGAAGCTTTTAGAGCAACTTTAGGGTACTTCTTTCTAGTCAAGCGTTTTCTTGCATGTTGAATGTTTCTATTATGGTTAGTCTTAATACCATTGAAAAAAATCATTTAGGAAATAAAAGACTTTAATTCTACTTGTATTGTCAACTTTCATTTATTGAGAAAGCCTTACTTGCTCTTAACTTGGAATCAGTTTTGGTTTACTCGACTCCTTTGGGCATATTGGCTAGTTCTATGCCTCTGTGCTTCATTCTTGGATATGCGGTCACATGAGGGACCTTCTGGTTGTCTGAGATACTGGCCCATAAGGAGAGCTGCAAGAGGAAGGATGTGAACTGATGTAGGGCCAGTAATTACTCAAACTATATATATCTCTTTCATACTTTAATATTTCTAAAATAGTCATTATTTTTGTGTATTTTTTCTGTAAAATCTCTCATGTTTTCAGTATTTTGTCATACTTCTGATGCAAAATTAATATTCCACTTCTTTAGGAGAAAGATAATGTACAGTTGGGAAAGAATTGAGAAGTACTGTGTACAATTTATTGTGGCTCTTGTAGTTACTTACTAGTGCAGGAGAATTGTCTGTATTCTGTCAATCATGTATTTTAGTAAAACGCTGATTGTCCCGGCAGGAAGTATAGGCGGGTCAAACAGACAGGAAGTAGAAGTGGGGCAATGAGAATGGGAGAAGGCTAGGGATGAGGAAGTTTCCTCTGCCATTCCTACGCAGACCACCGAAGAGGCAACAACATGTGAGCTGACAGCTGAAAGAGGTACCAAGCCATATGGATAACATAGATCAGAGTAATGGGTTAATATAAGCTATAAGAGTTAACAAGAAGCCTGAGCTAATGGGGCCAATCAGTTTATAATCGTATGGAGTCCTGTGTGTGAGTTTTACTGGGACTTGCTGGCTGTGGGGTACCATGCGGGAACAGATACCCCAACTAGCTGGCCCCTCATGTTACATATGGTCCCACATTGGGCGCCACTCTGTAAAAGGAGCGGTGGGCTGCATTTCCGCCCAGCTAGCTTTACCCGAAATAATTACATGGAAACTGTATTCATTTAAATACTGCCTGGCCAATTAGTTATAACCTCTTATTGGCGAGCTCTTACATATTGATTCAACGCATTTCTATTAATGCGTGTTACCACTTGACTGTGGCTTACCAGGACGAGTCTAACCGGGGTCCATCTCGGGGAGGAGAGCTATGGCGTCTGACTGCCTCTGCTTTCTTTCTCCCACAATTCTGTTCTGCCTACTCCACCCACCTAAGGGCTGGCCTATCAAAAAGGCCAAGGCAGTTTCTTTATTAACCAATGAAAGTAACACATAGACAGTTCACCCTCCTCCATCAACTTACATTATTCTTTTTCCCCCCTTAGCATTTATTTTAATGGTGTGAGTGCTAGAGCTGGTAGCATAAAGCCAAATTTGAAAACAAGGATCTATTGTGTTAGTCTGTAGTCCTTAGTGATCCTTGACTGATGTACCTATGTTCATTTATTAATTTGAGTATATACTTGATTAAATAATCCCTTTTTGAAAACCACCAGTGTCTTTCCATTGTATATGTAAACCCAGCATCCAGAAAAGTTGCACCTTTGGCTGACCACCCTGTCAGCATCCTTAATGTTACCTCCCAGTTTCCTCACATCCCTAACTTGCAATAGCAGCCCTGGCCTTGTTTATTTGTAGCACTGTCAAGGTTTTCCTTTTACCATACCCTGTTGTTGGACCTTTGACCATCCAGCAACATAAGAATATCCCTCTCCTATGCCCTTGTTTCTCCTCTTACCTTCCTCTTCCCTTTTCTCAGGTCCCAGCAAAGTTTCACCTTGTCAGACAATCTTTTCTTAGCATTGTATCTGAAGTGAAATTTCTATTTCTGCCACTTCTCTACTGTCTAAAATGATTTTATATAATTTAGGATTATTTTGATGGCTTTACTTATTTTCTATCCCTGCTTTTTGGGGTTTTATTATGACAAACCATATCTGTTATGTTGACCATCTTACCCATAGTAACACAAACATACTGTCTATCAGGTCAAATACTTGTATGGTAAATGTGACTTGATCAAGGAATGAATCAAGTTTGAAACAGCAGAATATAGTTGCTGTTGGTGTTCTAAAAACTTTGTGTGTGTGTGTGTGTGTGTGTGTGTTTTCTTTTTTTGCCTCTCTCCCTACTTTTCTTTTTCTTCTGTAACTCCAGTATTCCATATTTGAGCCATGTCTTAGAGACATATGTAGTGCTTAGAGACACTGAGTAGTCCATGTTAAATGAGTTTTATGGAGTTAGTAAAGAATTCCATATGTTGTTACTCACTTATTTTTATGAGGTATATTAGTCATACTATGAAAATAAATCATCTGTAAGATCCATTTTATAAATAAAATGTAATTTCTTCTATTTTCTCATCTAAAATTAAACATTTCTAGAAAAATACTTTTAGCTCAAGTAACTTTCTAGCATTTGGTTGTGTGTGATACTTTACAGAATATATGGTTGTATTTTTAAAGATTTGTGGTTTTAGCTGTGGCCACCCATGAACAGTGAACTTTTAATTTATATTGTAAAAGAGTATTCAGATATCAAGAGATTAGAATTTGGTCCAGAAAGTTTATTTTGCTTGACTATTGCTATTGTTTTAGCTTTTGAAAAGTGGTTTTAGATAGGCATTCTTTGAGTTAGTCATAGATACCAGCACTCAGTATTACATCTTCCAGTCCTTTGTGTTGTAGCATCTGATTTAGCATCTGTGAAATAATAAAAATTTAAATAATCTTTAATGAAATATTTTTTAAAATTAAAAACATTGTTTGTATGTGTGTTTGAGTTTTTGCACATGTGTGTGCTTTTGTGTGTGCATGCCACAAGTATGTAGATACTAGAAAACCAGCATTTGAGAGTTGGCTTTCAACTTCCAGTGTGGCTTGAGTATTGAACTCAGATTAGCAGGAATGCACAGCAAGTGCTTTTTCCTGCTGAGCCATTTTGCCTACCAGTATTTTCACTTGTGTATCTACATAAAAAAGTTACCTTAGTATAGTAGGAGGTCACTTGTTTTCTATTTCCATCCATTTGCATGCAAAATTCAAGATGTCATTGTTTTTTACCGCTGAGTAAAACTCTAATGTGTATATGTTCCACACCTTTTTTAACCATTCTTCTATTGAGGGGCACCTAGGTTGTTTCCAGGTTCTGGCTATTACAAATAGTGCTGCTATGAACATAGTAGAACAAATACTTTTGTAGTATGTTAGGGAATCTCTAGGGTATATTCCCAAGAGTGGAATTGCTGGGTCATGACGGAGGTTGACTCCCAGTTTCCTGAGAAACCGCCACACTGATTTCCACAGTGGCTGCACAAGTTTGCATTCCCACCAACAATTGATGAGTGTTCCCCTCATTCCACATCCTCTCCAGCATAGGCTATCAGTGGTGTTTTTGAGTTTGGCTATTCTGACAGGTGTAGGATGATATCTCAACGTTGTTTTGATTTGCATTTCCCTGATCGCTAAGGAGGTTGAGCATGATCTTAAGTGTCTTTTGGCCATTCGAAGTTCATCTGTTGTGAATTCTCTGTTCAGTTCAGTACCCCATTTTTTATTTGGGTTAATTAGAGTTTTAGTGTCTAGTTTCTTGAGTTGTTTGTATATTTTGGAGATCAGACCTTTGTCTGTTGAGGGGTTGGTGAAGATCTTCTCCCAGTCCGAAGGTAGCCTTTTTGTCTTACTGACAGTGTCCTTTGCTTTGCAGAAGCTTCTCAGTTTTAGTAGGTCCCATTTATTCATTGTTTCTCTTATTGTCGGCGCTCCTGGAGTTCTGCTTAGGAAGTGGTCTCCTGTGCCTATATCTTGTAGACTATTTCCCGCTTTCTCTTCTATCAGGTTCAAAGTGGATGGATTAATGTTGATGTCTATTTAGATTGTTCACCTGGTCTTGATTTAACTTTGGTAAATGGTATTTATCTAAAAACCAATCCATTTCTTGTACATTTTCCAACTTTGTGGCATATAAACTCTCGTAGTAAGATCTAATGATTCTCTGAATTTCCACTGTGTCTGTTGTTATGTCCCTCTTTTCATTTCTGATCTTATTAATTTGAGTGTTCTCTCTCTGCCATTTGATTAGTTTGGCTAGGGGTTTGTCAATCTTGTTGATTTTCTCCAAGAACCAACTTTTTGTTTCGTTATTTTTTGGATTGTTTTCTGTGTTTCTATTTTGTTGATTTCAGCCCTCAGTTTGATTATTTCCAATCTTCTACTCCTCCTGGGAGAGTCTGCTTTTTTTTTTCCAGAGCTTTTAGGTGTGCTGTTAAGTCTCCAGTATGTGCTTTCTCCGTTTTCTTTAATTGGGCACTTAGTGCTATGAACTTTCCTCTTAGCACTGCTTTCATTGTGTCCCATAGGTTTGAGTATGATGTGTTTTTATTTTTATTAAATTCAAGGAAGACTTTAATTTCTTTCTTTATTTCTTCCTTGACCCAGGGATGATTCAGTAGTTGACTGTTCAACTTCCACGCGTTTGTAGACTTTCTGGTGTTCGAATTGTTATTGAATTCTAACTTTATTTCGTGGTGATCCGACATGACACAGGTGATTACTAATATTTTTTTGTATCTGTGTAAGTTTGCTTTGTTACCGAGTATGTGGTCAATTTTTGAGAAGGTTCCATAGCTGCAGAGAAGAAGGTATATTTTTTCCTATTTGGGTGGAATGTTCTATAGATATCTGTTAAGTCCATTTGATTCATTACCTCTAGTAATGCTCTTATTTCTCTGTTGAGTTTCTGTTTGATTGACCTGTCCATTGGTGAGAGAGGTGTGTTGAAGTCTCCTACTATTAGTGTGTATGGTTTGATGACTGCCTTGATTTCTAAAGGTTTTTCTTTTACATAAGTGGGTGCTTTTTTATTAGGGGCATAGATATTCAGGATTGAGACTTCCTCCTGATTAATTGTTCCTGTTATGAGTATGAAATGTCCAGCTCCATCTCTTCTGATTGATTTTAGTTTGAAGTCAATTTTGTTAGATATTAGAATGGCCACACCAGCTTGTTTCTTAGATCCATTTGCTTGGAAAACCTTTTCCCAACCCTTTTCTCTGAGTAGGTGTCTGTCTTTGTGGTTGAGGTGTGTTTCTTGTAAACAACAGAATGTTGGATCCTGTTTTCTTATCCAGTCTCTTACTCTGTGCCTTTTTATAGGTGAGTTGAGTCCATTAATATTAAGTGATATTAATGACCAGTGGTTGTTGACTCCGGTTATTATTTTTTTGTGTGTGTGTGTGTAGTAGAGTTTGTGTGTTTCTCTTCTTTGAGTTGTGGTTGTGAAGGGTTACTAGATGTCTGAGTTATTGTAGGCAGTGTTGGCAATGTTGGATTCCTTGGGTTGCAATTTTCCTTCTATTACTTTCTGTAAGGCTGGATTTGTGGCTACGAATTGTTTAAATTTATTTTTATCCTGGAATATTTTGTTTTCTCCGTTGATAGTGAACGATAGCTTGGCTGGGTATAGTAGTCTGGGTTTGCATCCATGATCTCTTAGTTTCTGCAGTACCTCTATCCAGGATCTTCTGGCTTTCATGATTTCCATAGAGAAGTTTGGTGTAAGCCTGATAGGTTTACCTTTATAAGTCACTTGACCTTTTCCTTTGCAGCTCTTAATATTCTTTCTTTAATTTGTATGTTTTTTATTTTGATTATTATATGGCGAGGGGACTTTTTATTGATCCAGTCTATTCGGTGTTCTGTATGCTTCTTGAACCTTCATAGGAATATCGTTCTTTAGGTTGGGAAAGTTTTCTTCTATAATTTTGTTAAATATATTTTCTGGGCCTTTGATCTGCAGTTCTTCTCCTTCTTCAATCCCTATTATTCTTAGATTTGGTTTTTTTTTATTGTGTCCCAGATTTCCTGAATGTTTTGTGAAGAGAATTTTTTGGATTTGCTGTTTTCTTTGACCAGAGCATTTATTTTCTCTATGGTATCTTCAGAATCTGAGATTCGTTCTTCTATCTCTTGTATTCTATTGGTTATGCTTGATTCTGTAGTCTCCGTTCGTTTACCTAGGTTTTCTATATCCAGCCGGTTCTCGGTTTGTGTTTTCTTTATTGCCTCCATTTCAGTTTTCAATTCTTGGACTGTTTCCTTTACCTGTTTGATTGTTTTTTCTTGGTTTCTCAGGGTATCATTCACGGACTTACTTATTTCTTCAACCTTTTTGTTATATTTCTCATCCATTTCTATACTCATTTCTTCAAACTTTTTGTTATACTTCTCATCCAATTCTTTAAGGGAGTTATTCATATCCTGCTTAAGGGACTCTATTGCTTTCATAATGGCACTTTTTTCCACTTCTTCTGGGTTAGAGTGTTCAAGTCCTTCTATTGTATGGTTGTTGGGATCTGGCATTTTCATGTTGTTTTTCAGATTGTTGGAGGAGGTCTTGCCTTGGTGTCTGTCCATCTCTTCGTTCAAATGCTCTCTATTGGAACTTCTGGTAGTGGGTCAGGTTCCCTTGTTGAGCAGGGAATTCACTGATAGAATGCCTACCTTTCTTCAGGCAGGCTATTGAAGCACAGGCACTCCCTCTTTCCGGGATGTGCCTACAGAGCAGGCCCAGTGTGCAAGACAACTGAGCTGGGGAAATTTTATTGCCCCAGTGGGAAGGGAGAAATATAGGAATTTGTACCTGGATGGAAGCTGGGATGGCAGGCGGGAGAGCTTAGCAGGGTGGAGCCAGCACTGCAGGGTGACCTGGGAGTCTGTGGGGTCGGGGAAAGTCCTAGCTCCTCCTGGCAGGGCCCCTGCCGCGGTCCCGAGGCAAACTCACCCCTCCGATGGCCCTCTGGATGGAAGCTCATAGCTCTAACTTCTTATTGGCTAGCTTTTACATCTTAATTTAACCCATTTCCATTATTTTATATTTTACCACGAGACTCATGGCCTACCTGCAAGGTTTTGTCATGCCTGTCAATGGCAGCAGCTCCATGGCTTCTCTCTGACTCCATCTCCTTTCTTTAGTTTAGTTTTCCTCTAGCTTTACTCTACCATACCACAGGCCCAAGGCAGTTTCTTTACTACTAACCAATGATATTCACACCTTACAGAGAGGAGTCCCACATCACCTTAAGAGTTCTATAGTATTGTAAGGGAATGGTAGTCCCAGGTTTTAATCTAATATATGTTTTGTTTATCTGAAATGTACAATGTTGTAGAATTTCATTCAGCCAATAGCTTTGGGATACTGGCCCTTTGGGCATTGTCTGAGGGGCTATGTGTCGACTGATAAGCAGAGAGAAAAAGCTTGCTCACTTTCTGGGGGAAATCGGAGCAGAAGCAAGCTTGTGCTGTTGTTCACATTCTTCCAGGGTAGAGTGGTGGGATGTGGTGGCTTCCAACTGGTCCAGTATTCTGTGAGTCTCTGTTTCCCCTTTGAATCTCATTTTCTTTGTATCCCCGTAGTAAAGACAATTTGTAGCTCTCGCAATCCATATCATGTTAGTACAATATTTATTTTTCAGTTCATAATGGTAGAAAAGTTACAGTTATGAAAAATCAATAAAAATAATTTTATAGTTTGTAGTCACCACGTCTTGAAGAACTGTATTAAAGGGCTGTAACATTATAAAGGTATCTTTAGAAGGAGCTAAAGACAGGTGGAGATGAAGTTAAAGAATGTCATAGGAAGCGAAAGTATGAATGAAATTAATATGGGAAAAGTAAGGAGATGTTTGAAAAACAAAATTCGGCTTAACATGAACATAGTTTGAATTAGGAGAGAGCTGGGAGGCACACACTTTTAATCCCATCACCCAGGAGGCAGAGGCAGGTGGATATCTGTGAGTTTGAGGCTAACCTGTCTACAAAGTGAGTTCCAGGACAGTAAGGGCAGTTACATGGAGAAACCCTGTCTTGAAAAGAAAACAACAATCAAACAAAAGATTTAAAAGGCTTCATGAGAGATCAGGGAGATAAAGATGCGTGGACTTTGTCTAATGTATGTGTGTTGTTGAATTCAACCAACTCTAGTGGCACAGTCCTGTAATTGAGCTACTTAGGAAGCAGAGGCAGGAAGATTGTAAATTTAAGGCATCCAGGTTCTACTCATTAACATTTACATACATATGTCTTGTCTAGCAATTTGTCATACATATTTTTCTTAGCATACTGCCAAGAATGATTGTTTTTATATATATGGAATATTCCATGTTCACTCATTTGAAGTACTAATATATTTGTTTAAAATTGAATCTACAGGTTAGACACTTATAGTCCTACTAATCCTGACTTAACAAATACTAGCCAACATGGAGTGCATTTCTTCAGTGATTGACATTTCTAGGAACATGTGCTGGGTTTTGATGTTCACTATTGTCCTTGTCTGTATTTTGCATACTATTACATAGGAACTGGGAAGGATAGGTGACAATAGACTAGAAGTTACAGGAGATGAATTCAGAGTTTAGTTCAGCCAATTTTCTGCACTAAGAGGTAGTCCATTATCATTCTATATCTTGATCTTCAAATTTTCATTTGTTCTTATAAAGAACAAACGAAGTAATCTTTCTGGAATGGTGTGTAAGGTATCATCCTCCCTCACCCCGGTATGAAGGATTGAACCAAAAATGAGGTAGCTTCCTTATATTGATTCTTATCTCTAGCCCTGTTCTCACTCTTAAAATTTTTACAGGGGTTTTCTTAGTTGCCTGTGTTGTCTTGAAACTTAGTCTTAACCTTAAGAAGGCCTTCAGTTTGAGATTCTCTTGCCTCAGCTTCCAGAGAATCAAGAATTAGTGTCTTGTACCATCATGTTCTACAGTTTATAAATGTGACAGTAAAATATTGTAAAAGTTGCACAGTTTGCAGTAGAATTATTGTGCTCTTTTAAGTAACACATCTAAAGTTTCTAAAACAATGTATAATATTGATCTCTGGCTTTTCAGTGGCCTATTTTCCAATATGAACAAGAGAGGTGAAATGGAATAGATACTTTAGTTAGAAGATGATGTTTAAATAGTGCTTGTCCCATGGCCCTAGTGCATTATTCTATTTGTTCTTTAACAAGAGGTAGTTGAAAGTTGTCATAATTGAGAAGTAATAAAGATAGAGAGAATATTATTTATAGATTCGTGTTTTTCTTTGTCCTTGCAGTTGTGATGACCAATTTTAAATTTAGCTAAGTTGTAGGCTTTTTACAATGAGTAATAATAATAATAACAGTACTCCAATTACATTGTTTTGTATTTAGGAAAGTAAATTAAGAGTATTTCATTTTTTTCCAGCATTTTTTTCCAGATAGTTATGCTGTACCACCTATTTTATAAGAGACATTGATGATTGGCACTGATAGGAAAGTGTGGAAGATGATGATTGTACAGGGAAAGAAAAGCCAGGTAGTTCTACCGTGGAGCCAAGGCTTTAATGGCAGTAGGTGCCTTTTTTTTTGCATATAAAATAAAAACTTTTAATAAAAGGAATTAGAAATGCTTACATGATATACATTACAGATAAACCATTAATAACATTCCTATAATTTTAATGTCTTCATATACCAGAGAATTAAGAGTTAATAACTTTTTTGTGAAATAAGTACATTTATTTTAACTTTTCTATGCAGTTAGCAGATTTATAACATTTCTTTTTTTATTTATTTATTAAAAATTTCCACCTCCTCCTCACCTCCCATTTCCCTCCCACTCCCCCTACTCCCCCTCCCACTCACTCTCCAGTCCTAAGAACAGTCAGGGTTCCCTGTCCTGTGGGAAGTCCAAGGTCCTCCTCACTTCCTCCAGGTCTAGGAAGATGAGCATCCAAACAAACCAGGCTCCCACAAAGCCAGTCCATGCAGTAGAATCAAAACCGAGTGCCATTGTCCTTGGCTTCTCAGTCAGCCCTCATTGACAGCCACATTCACAGAGTCCGGTTTGATCACATACTCCATCAGTCCCAGTTCAGCTGGCCTTGGTGAGCTTCCATTAGATCAGTCCCACCATATTGGAAGTAGACAAGATTGCCAGGCAAAAGTTGGGTGCACGGGGGTGGGAGTGGAGTGGGTGTAAGGGGAGATGGGGAGGATTGGGGAGAGCTTGGGGGAATGGAATGGTTAGAATGGAGGAGGGGTGGATATGGGAGCAGGGAAGTAGATATCTTAATTAAGGGAGCCATTTTAGGGTTGGCAAGACACTTGACTCTAGAGGGGTTCCCAGGTTCAAGGAGATGTCCCCAGCTTGTTCCTTGGGCAGCAGAGGAGAGGGTGCCTGAACTGGCCTTGTCCCATATTCACACTGATGAATATCTTGCATATCACCATAGAACCTTCATCTGGCGATGGATGGAGATAGAGACAGAGACGCACATTGGAGCACTGGACTTAGCTTCCAAGGTCCAAATGAGGAGCAGTAGGAGGGAGAACATGAGCAAGCAGGTGTTTTTTTAAGGAAAAATACCATCTTAGAAATATGATAGAATAAATGATTTCTAACATCTATTACTTTCCTTATTCTTTAAGATTCAGAAAAAAATATTTATGGGCATATTTGAACATGAAGAAATTTCTCTCATTCATTTAGGTAAATAGAACAATATTCTAATTGCCAAAATATTAGAATATTGAAAGAAGTGTTCTAACATACTTTCTTGGAATGAATATACATTTTGACAAACAGACTTGGAGTTTCTTCTCTTATTCCCAAACGAATTTTTAAATAGAATAGAATTTGGACATTTTAGGTCATTTATGTCATATTCTATCATATTGGCACATATTATTTAGCCTGAATGTATCACTTTATTAATAATTTTCAAATTAATTTCTAATTCACAACTAAATTGTTTGAATATATGTTGTATAGTGTAACATTTTGCTAACTTTATACATTATGGGATAACTCAGGCTAACTCACATATTTATCACTTAACAATTTCTCAAATTTTTTTCGGTGAAAAGGTTAAAAGTTTGCTTTCACATTTTGATTTTATTAGTGTATTATTGTTAAATGTGAACACCATTCAGTGAAATAAATAACTAAAAGTAAACATTTTAGTATAATTGAAACTTCGTGTTTGGGCGTGTGTGTTCCTGTGCAAGCATATGTAAGTGTGCATTTGTTTTGTGTGTGTGTGTGTGTGTGTGTGTGTGTGCGCGCGCACACGCACGCATGCATGGATGGAGGTGTGTGTGTATGTATACTTGGGTAAACTTGAAATAAGCTGCCAGTCTTGTTCCATCTAGACTCTGAATCGCTTGTTCCTATGCTACTTTACACTGAGTTCTGTGCATTCCATTTTTAGCTCTACACATTGTATTATGTATCTCTAAAATCCTCAAATCTTAAAAAGTAATATAATGCCATTATTACTTGACTAAAACCCAAGTAATTTCTTACAGTCATGGAATACTTTAAAGTGTAAATTCTTATGTTTACTAGAAAGTACTGAGCAAATAACATGACTTTTTATGCATTGTACATAGTACAAGGCATTCTCCAAGGGTGCTGGTGTTATCTATGCAGTGGTTGCTCTGTACCTGCTCTTTGCCCACAGAGCATGAGAGGTTTTATTTGAGGAATGACTAATTGATGTTCATGTAGTACCTTACTTAGTGTATTCAATGCTTTGTATTCATATAGTTTGTAATGTGTCTCTTTTTAAAGATTGTGCTGTGTTATATGAATGGTGCATATCCAGTAGGGTGGTGAAAGCTGCTGTGTTCGTTACCACAGCGACAGCTCTGCCCATAGGAGGGCGCCGGGCTTAGTGTGTGTTTTAGGTGCCCTGCAGTAGTTTATAATGTGCAACCAGGGGTTAGAGTACTGTTTTCTCTGTGCACTACAGGCTTAAGATTAATAACAGCGTATGTGGTATTACATTTTATCTTTCCATATTGTAAGTATAAATATTGTAAGTATAAGTATAACTTTATACTTTATATTCAATATTGTAAGTATAAATATAACTCAGTAATATTTAGGTTTGTTTTCTGGATTTTTTCTTTTGTTTATATATATATCATATATATTATATATATAAATATAAAGTAAACATTCTGTCTACAAAAATTTATCAAAGTGGCTAGATATTCTTAATTAAGAAAGTTCTAATTAGAATAATTTTTTATTAATGATGTGTCACTGTGAGTAAATAAGATCACAGTAATATTGTCATGTATTTATGTTTTCACTGTTTAAGTGATTTAACTATTCAGATAGAATTAGGTTTTGAAGTATTTGGTTATGCTTTGACCAATAGGTCGGTTGGAGAAAGATGATAATTTTATGTGCATCTAATTCTCAGTTCCAGTTCACGTGCTACATATTTGATCTTCTATTATCTATTTTCCTATATGTGTATTTTTAGTTGTAATGCCATGAATTTTCCTTGAATGACTGTATGGGAGACTACTGTGGTAAATACCATTTCAATGAAATCATTTGGAGTCACTTGGTTTGTTTATTTCTAAAGTATAAATGCATAGTCACAATTAAGTGAAGTTTGATTCTTCATTCAAAAACATAACTTTTCAAAATCATAAAAGTTAATTTCAAGAAGTATTACATGTTGCTCATCTGTAGGTTTTCCTAAGAATACTTAAAATGTCTTTAATATCTTTGTTTGGCAGCCCTTCTCTAATGTGTGTGACTAACCCAAAGATGTTTTGTTAACAGAGCTAGTCCTCTCACAGAAGTGGAGGCTGGAGGTCCAACATCAATGTCTGTGAGGCCAAACTCCTTTCAAAGGCTCCAGGACAGTCCTTTACTGCCTATTGCAGCCTCTCCAGTTTTTGTAGCTGCTTCATTTCAATCTCTATTTTTCTTGTTGGATGCTTTGTCTTTAGTTCATTAGTACAACAGCAATAAGCTACTTCATGACAATCAAGGATCATTGACTTCTGAGAGCTAGGTAAAAAAAAGTTACCCATTTGCCTATTAGTATAAAATCTTAACCTATGCTTTCATTCTGTTTCTTCGCAACAATATTCTTTACTGCTAATATATTGCAGTAAGATGAAATGACAGTGGCTTAGAATTGTTAAATTCTTCTAATCAATCTCATGTCATTTCACAGTTGGACTGAGTGAGGTTGAATTGTTGCATTCTAGGGTTGATTTCCTGGATCCTCTTTGTTTAGAATCAAAATCTGTAAAACAGTTTTGATGTTAGCATATTTAACAGCATTTAGGAGATATCAGCAAATATTAATGACAGACTGGGAACTTCTACTGAAAGAATTTGAAATAACTTCAAATGCAAATGTAAGGAATGACTTACTAGTCAGTAATAATGCTCTCTTGCCCCTGAATGCATGTGAAAAGAAAGAAACTCAAATACGAAGGTAAATATATGCAGTCTATCTTTGTTATAATTTGCTAAGGATGATTTGAAGAGGAATAACTCATTCAAAAGAAAATATGAGCAAAACCCATGTAATTCCGTATTATAGTTTGCTCTTAACCTGGAAACGTCTAATTTTCATTTTTAATCCACTTGTGTTAATACTTTATTTCCCAAGTCAGTTCACCTCGTTGTTTCCTCCTTTAGGTATTGTTTTATCTTTCTTGTCCAAGAGGAGTAGTCTCTACAATAACAGTTTCTGAGACCTTTAACTTGCAGCTTCTCATTGCCTGAATTTTATGTTTTCCGATTAAGAAGTTGTATCTGAGCTTTCAGATCTTCAGTGATCAAATCCCAGCATGATATCCTTATCTCAGAATTCCCATAGGTGGATGGTGGTTGTCTGTTTCTACTAAAGTTTCTGATGCTTTCCCAAAGACAATGTGATACATGACATATTTTAGTATTTCCATTAGCTATGAATACACTCTTGTTTTCTAGACTTTGTTGAGGTTTCAGCTACTGTTGTCTGAGCCTGGTTCCCACAATCGTTCAGTTCAAGAGAAATCACACAGAGGTCTACATTAGTTATAAACTGATTGACCCATTAGCTCAGGCTTCTTATTAACTCTTATAACTTATATATCCCACTATTAGCCATTATTCTTATCTGTGTTAGCCATGTGGCTCAGTACCTTATTCAGCAGGTCAGTCATATCTTGCCTCTTCTGTTGTCAGGTCAGGACTGCCCAAGAATGGGCTTCCTTCTTCCCAGAATTCTCCTGTTCTCATCGACCTGCCTCTACTTCCTGTCTGGTTGTCCCACCTATACAATTGCCAATCAGCGTTTATTTAAAATTTAATTGACAGAATACAGACCATTTTCCCACACCACTTCTCCCTTTTTTTTTTTTTTTTTGAATCAAAAGAAAATATCCATAGTCCATTTTTTGGGAATGTCAGCGCAGATTTCCAGTGTACTTCCTTCTGGTTGTGCGGCGCTGATAATCTTATGGGGCCCTAAAGAAAATTTAGAATTATGATCAAGTCCTGATTGGAGTTTTTCTAGCTTCAAATAAACCAGTGTCTCAAAACATCTGAAAATAATTGCAAAGTTTCTACACTGTCGTGCCCATTGCTTTGGTCCTGTACTGCGAATTCGTGCATGCCTGCTGAGCACATTGATATGTATGCTCTTTTCTATAAGCTGTCCTTATATGTCTGTAGCCTTTCCTCATGATAAACATAAGAAATGTTCACCTTGTAAAATTTTTGTTCTGACACAAATTAACAAAAGCTAAAAACAAAACAAAAATCACATAAGGGAACCTCCCTTATAATGGTCTTAACATTACATGTAGCTTTCCTTTTCTTGGAGAGGAAAACAGTTGGCAGAACGTCTGAAACTTTTTCCTAATATATCAGCTTGTACCTTCTGTATTTTTAAGAATTGTTTTATTTATTATTAGCCATAGATTTATTTTCAAAATAATGAAGCATCTCTGTCAATATGAAAATATTTTGATAGGTTTTTAAGTTTATCATTTATTTCAAAATTTGACATACTATGTACAATATTTTACTAACAGGAACAAATATTTTAATTCACTAAGAAAAATCACAAGTTTTTTATTTATGGATTTGGTTCGTGTTTATTAAAATTAGCAAACAGAATATATATTTGTTAGTATGGGTGGCAAATACTTCCTCTGTAAAAATATAGTTCAAGTACTCACCTTCCACTCTTATGCCCTATAATGTAACAAAATTGTATAGTTAAAATTGAGCTTCAGTGTTTTTCTATTATGTGTGTGAGTGCAGGTATATATGTGCCACAGTAAACATACAAAGGTCCAAGGTCAACTCCTAATGGCTAAGCAGGATACTGATCTGTGAGTATAGTAGATTCTAGATAGGAGCTATTTTATTGCTATGCTCCTTTAGCAGAATAGTTGTATTTTATTTTTCCATAGGTCCATGGCCTGTTTCAGGTTCGTGGCTACCCAAACAGTAAGAATTTCACGTGTTAGCCTGAGGACTGCATTTTCTCTGATGGCCAAACAAGTTAGCTATTGCCTTTTATTAGAATAAATTTATAAGGATGTAGACACAGGAGATTATCTCTGCTAGTTCAAAAATAACATCTATCTAAGCTATCTGTCTAATGTGTCTGATGGAAAAGTCAAGAGAATTACTTAATTATACTTTGTAGGTGATTCACATCTGTTTGCTTTAAAAAAGACAGTTAATTGATAGTTTTGCAGACCCCTCATTCGATGGTTATAAATTTATATGAACATTTATATTCACATATATCCTAGTGTATATTTTGAATTGCCATTATTTAGCCATAAGATTGTGATAGTTTTCTTGTTACTTAAAATGGGATGGCGTTAATATTACCTATTATTCTGATGTTACTGTGAAGATGAGCATAAACCAAGTTAGAGAAGGTACCTGAGAAGCCTGACAGAGTAACACAGTGTTTGTCACCTCAGTGCTACAGTATTACACTTCTTCCTGTCCTCCCTCTGGGGCAGCCTGGCTGTCTTCATACTTAACTGGTAGTACAAGTATACAGCACATGCTTTTCTAACAAATTATATCACTTTCCTTCCAGATGAAACTTCAAAGAGGTCAGGAATAGTAGTACTAACAAGGAAGTGAGTTTTGTCCAGTGTCTTCTGTATTCATTCAGGAGGCTCTTATCTGAATTCTAGACAGAAGCATCAGCTTTCACTACTTTAAAAAAAATGTATTTTACATGTAATCGAGGTTTTATCTGCATTAATGTGCACTATGTGAGGGCCTGGAATTGGAATTAGTCAGTTGTGAATGATGCTGTGTGTTAGAACTCAACCCAAGGTCCTCTGCAAGAAACAGCAAGTGTTCTAACTAACCACTGTGCCCACCCCCTCTCCAGGTATTCCTGATATGGAAACATGGAACTTCCACCTTCTCTTAATATCCTAGCCACAAGTATTAGGGTTAGGGAGCAAGTGCTTTAGTGAAGATTCTGGAACTTTCAAGCTTGTATGCAAATGAAATGACAGATAAATAAAAAGTAATTTAAAATGATAAACATAAAGTTGAATTTTTTATTACTTTCTTATAATTTTTTAATAGTCACATTTTCTTTGGTGGTAAATTAGAAACTTTTAAAAAACAATCATTTCTAAAAGAGTAAAATCTTTCTGAACTAATTTTTTCTATTCTAGTTGTTTTTTTACCCCATCAAAGATAGCTTTTGCTGCAAATTCTATGTTGCACCTAATGATTTTGTTGAATTTCTAAGTGTATATAGTACCTTAGTTTTTGTTGGAGGAATTAATTTTATTGGCATGTTCTGGTGAATCTGACATTTCAGGTATTATACTTTATCATAGTGCTAGATAATCTTTTTTACAAAGCTGTCTAAAAGAAATCTTTCCAATAATTGTTAACAATCATATAAAAGCTTGTGACAAAAAGAGTTGGAAAGTATTCCTCTCCTCTACCCTACCTGGATGTGAGGAAAAGAAATTCTGGCTCACGTAAAATTTCTCTGTAATGTGTGCTCAACTTAGTGTTCCTCCATCACTTCCTCCAATGTAAAGGACTTGGACAGGTGTTATTAATAAAAAGCAATAATAAAAACTCTTCTATTTTAAATAAGGTTGCTATTCTCCCAGCTTTGAAGCTTGCACATACTCTCTAACTTATCCCAGCTTTCGCTCATCTGGTCTTTAAATGGCTCCTTTCATGTGGTTGGCCCACGAGCCGTGCGTACTGCCGTTCAATCACGCCACTGTACGTTGCCATCATGAGGGTGGTTTGCATGATTTGCATTTCCTGTGCTGTTTGAGCTTCAATGAGCTCCGAGCGCCACGAAGAAGAAACCACTGCCAAATAATGCAGTGATTTTAGTCAAACCAGATGAGCTTGTACCAAAGTCAGGCTACTAAGTCAGTTGGGGGTTGGGAGGTGTTGTCAGGATATCCTGTTAAAAAAGGATACTTCAAGATGTCCACACATGCAAGCTGTAAGTTCCTATACAAATCTGGTCCTGCAGTAGAAGCAGGTTACATTCAGTATATTAAGTAAAGTAGTTGAAATAAATATGTGTACGTTATTCTTAGAAAATTTAGTTTTTCATTTTAGTATTATGTCATGCCAGTGTAATTTTTTATTGTGACAATAATAGATTTTAGTGATATTAATTTCCTAACCATATGGAATGAAATTTCTTTGGAATTAAATTATATACATTGATTACTTGTCCCCTTGTTCTCCAACAGAAAACTTACTTTGTATTAAAACATGATCAATAAAAGCTGACCAAAAAGTAATAGAAAAATGGCATAGTAATGGGCCTATGCACAGCTACTAATGTGAGGAAGAAAAAAGAAATATGCACCAGCTACTAGTCTTCATGAAAAACATAGACAGATGGGGAGACAGACCTATATGGTGCCACAAATAGACGAATATCTTGTAAGGATTTCAAACAAATGTTGAAAGAGCCACAGAAATTTCAAAAGTTGGTTTAAAAGTATCATTTGCTTATAAATATGGTGTATTTATTCTGCTCACCTGAAACCTAACCTTTAAATTGTTATTAAAATATTTTATCAATATTAAAAACAATGTAGACTAAACCTACACATAGATCAGAAAATTAAAATAAGTTTCACTGTTAGCAGTGTATATTTTTAGACATTTTAGACTCAGATCTAGTGTTATAGTGCTTACAAGAAAGATTGCAGTAGAAATCTTGCTAAATGTTGATTGATAATAGTGTCAAAGATTTCCTATTCTGTGTACAAACAATTGAAAACTAGTTATGCTCATAAAAATAAAGCTGACAAACTAGCTGTGGATTCTTGTAGTTGATTTGATTATATTCTACTGACCAGTGCCTGTTTGCATGTTATACACGTACTGATAAAGCTTTTTAGTGACACTTACTGAAGAAGTTAATATAAATGGTATATTAAAAAGGCGTGAAATACACATTACTACAGCTACCCAAATGTGGTTTTATAGTTTGCATGCATTATGTATAAACCTAAAAACCTATTTTTTGTTTTACTCGTTTTATTTTTTGATGGGTGCTGGCTTATTTATGGACAATGTTCTGTTAAATTTTATGTATATTTTGATCAATAATTTTCAATTTAACATAAACCTAACTTTAATATAGCTTAGTTCTCAATTTGGCATATGTATTGTTATTAGGTTATCTGTCCTGGAAATGTTGCTTCAGGCAGTAATATTTTTCAATTTGATCAAAGTGATATTTGCCTTATTTGGCTTTCTCACATCCTCAGGTTGGTGTGGTCATTGGTACTATTTTTAGAGTAATGGCACAAATGTCATGTCGGTATTAAAAATATTGTTGCCAGGTAGGTAAACTAAACTTCAGAACACGTCATCAAAACAAACTGTTCACACCTCCGAGGAACAAAAGGTTTGATATGGTGGAGCAAAGTATGAGTAACTGTGGCCTAGGAACATGCATCATTAGGTCTCCCTAAACATAATGATCCAACAAAGAAGCAGTTTGTTGGAGTTTTTATAGTAACAGAACAAAGAAAGTTATATAAATCAAGGCATTTAAAAAACACATTGTCAGAAACAGATGTACAGCACTGTGCCCTGCAAAGGAGGCAGTTATAGCAAGATGGGGGAAGCTGTCCTTATTCCTCAGATGCCATCTGATGACAGTCTTGAGTTGTTGGAAGCTAATGATCTGCTAAGTTAATAAAGGTCTGTGTTTGTTAATCTCAGTATGTTAGGCAAGGGGCTAAAGCTAACCCAGTCAGACCCCGGACCTGCAACATCCCAACCTTTCCTCATTATTGCTGTTTTGATCATTCAGTCCGTTCATCCTTACAGCATGGCTTCTTTCCAGAAATTCACAGTTGTAGACATTGCAATAAAGTTTAGAGATTTAGTTTTATGTAAATAAATTTGAAAAGAAGTAATATTGGAACACCTTTTCTTTGAGTATTTTTCTTTGTTGCTGAAATGTCTGCTCTTGACTGTCAAGTCGAGTACATCTGGAGTTGACTAAAACCCAAGCAGCTAGGTACACTTGTGAGGGATTTGTGTTGAATTGAGTTATTTGAAGGAGGAAGACCTACTTTTAATCCAGATCTTTTGAGGTGAAAAGACCCACATTTAATCTGGGCACAGTTTCTGGTGGCAGGCTATTTAAAGGGCATGGAAGAAGGAAACTTTTATTCTTTGCCTGCTTGCTCTCACTGACAAGTCCACTCCTTCACTGACATTAGAGCCAGTTTCTTCCAGATTTAGGATGTACTGAAGACCAACTAAGACATCTAGCCTCATGGACTGAACAACTACTGGTTCTTGGCCCATTTGTTCACAGGCAGTCATTGCATAACAGCCTGTGAGCCATTCTGATAAATACCCTTTATATATATATATATATATATATATATATATATATATATATATATATATATATATATATGAACATATTTCTCCATTCGTCCGTCCGTCCGTCCGTCTGTCCATCTATCTATCTATGCATTTCGTAAGTTCTATTTCTATAGAGAACCCTTCATTTGGAAGAAACTATTCTTGAATTGAAAATAAATTTTATTCTTAACTGCTTAATACCATGTGAGTAATGAACACATTTTGCATTTGTTGTCTTTATTAAACATTTCTATACTGCAATTTGTGCATAAATAATGAACATCACTGGCACACATTTTTCTGACCTCACAACATAAGCTGTACTCCTTTTGCAATCCTAGCAAATGTGTTTATGAAGATTCCAGCAATAATAGTCTAAATAAGAAACAGAAGCTAAAGTTATGAGCCAAACAGATACCTATCAGTTTCCTTGAGTTTAATCTGATTAAAATATGGATCTCAAAAACATTAAATACAATGTCATGTTAGAGAGGCAATGTGTGATAAATATAGTTCATGACAGGAACCTGTTATTAGATCAGCATTACTGGTGACTCTGTTATGGAAATTTCCTTCTAATTTAGTTAGGGTTCCCCTATGTTCCACTCAGTGCATCACTGTACTTTTGTCTTTAATATCAAATAGATCATTTTCTGTTGAATGAAAGGCAATTTTCCTACTTCCAAATCTCATAGACTGTATTGTCATCACTAATCAAACAAGTCATACAGGAAACTAGCTATTTATTTCAAATAGGAAAACTAATATGCAACATAAAATGAATTCATACTGATTATTGCATATGAAGTTCTATAAATATCATACCTAAAACTACCTCACCCTTACCAAGAATAGTCAGTCATCCCTGCCTCTTCCTCCTCCTCCTCCTCCTCCTCCTCCTCTTCTTCTTTTGTAAATGTGAAAGACTTCTACTTGGCTTGAAGAAATAGACATAGAAAATTTACTAGTGTAACCTGTTTATTTGTAGCCAATATCCAGATACTTATTTTATTTTTAAAGATTAGAAGGCATTTAGAAAAATATTTTTAAAAGGCAGAAAAATTATTTGGCAGATTTTCATTAATGAAACATTTTAGCACATGAGAAAGATTTCATTGGAGCTCTTAGAACCACTTCCACTAAAAACATGGTTTTCATTTAAAATGTCACCAGTGTGGAACAAAACATCAATTAAATAGTTTATCTTCACTCTTAAAAGAGTAAAAAACAGGAATGAAAGAGAAAGAAGGGACAGCTAGTGCATTGTTGATTCTCCTTAAGGAACTCTTACTTGCTCTATTGTGAGTTACTTATGGCTGATGGAATACTATTTTTTGCTTCTCTGTTTCATCAGGGGTGTGTGTGTGTGTGTGTGTGTGTGTGTGTGTGTGTGTTTCCTTTTCTTTGAGACAAGGTGTGTTTGTGTGTGAAACTAGCCCTGTAGACCATCCTTGGTTTAAACTCACAGAGATTTGCCTATTTCAGCCTCCAGCATGCTGGGAATAAAGGTTTGGGTTACCAACACAGCATGATGGCAGATTTTTTCTTTTTTGGTTCCATTAGATGTTTATATTTTTACAAGGATAAATCCACTGAGCAATATACCTAATTTCATGGTCTCTAAGCAGACATTGCGAATTCAGTTTTGTAAATAAGAACTTCTTCAGAAATTATTTTTCTTCTTTGTCCAAAATTATTCTTAAGCACATGTTAGAAGCAGAATGTGTCTTCATCCCCCATACACTTCACACAGCAAATTGAACTCAGGTTTTTCTTAGACAGTTGATCCAGTGAAAACCTGTGTGTAAATTACAGCAAAAGCATTGAGTTCCTTTTAGAATTTTCTGGGATGTGAATATGAGATAGTAAGTTGCTTTTGTCTAGCTATGCTCCGTGAGTACTGGATGTGGCTCTTGTCTAGTGCGTCTGAGGCCATTTCTAACAATTTGTATTATTATGTTTTTGTTCTGACTACACCTTAGAAGGATGTTACAATCCAGGATCCTCTCCTGCAGAAGAGGTGACTCTGTTTCCACTGTTAGGTACCTTTAGGAACATCCAGTGCAACTTAATTGTGTGGTGCATGTGCTGTGCTTTAATGTATTTAAAATAAAATAGAAATTCCAGGTCAAACAAAAATATTGATATTTTTGTGCTATTATGTGCACTGCTTTATATTAAAAGCATGAGTTTTGTAATTAATAGAAATAATTCATACTAAAAATACCACCAATATCTTATAAGAGAGTTTTAGTCTGTTCCTTACAATTCATGCTGGAACCCTGATAGTAACATTCTTGTCACCTAGAAATGCTGTCTGTACCTGTTTTAGCTTTCATCACTGTGACACAATTTCTGAGAGAGTCACCACGTCTGTAAGGTGGAACAGCTGATTTTAGTTCACAGTCTGCGGCCTTTCATTCTGTGACTAGTTGGACTTTTGCTTTTGGATGTGTGTTGAAATAGTATTTGTCTTGGCGGGGTACATTACTGTGGAGGGTATTCACCTTATAGCAGGCAGGAAGTCTAACATTGTGGTGTCCATTATATTGGCATGCCTTCATTTACCAACTTTTTTTCCTCTAAGGTACCAGCATTTCTCATCATATTACATAAGCTGGTGACAAACCTCTAACTCATGTTCCTTTGGGTTCACCTTTCCAAACTATCACATTACCTAGGTACAGCATTAGTGAGTGTTCCTCAGCAGCCAAGTCAGCAGAGCCTAATTTAATTCAGCTAACATTTGGGACACTATCAAGGGAAATTGTTTACGTAAAACTAGGCCACTTTTAAAACTAAGTTTTCTGTTTTATATTCTTTGTACCATATTATCAACAAAAGATTATTGTTTCATCTAAAAATGACAGGATTGTTTTTCTTAGAAATTACATAGGTATCCCTACCCTTTGAACAACAACTGCAACAAAGGTTTTTGCTGCTAATGTTCCCTTAATCTACGAGGTTCTAATTTTAGTTTGGGTACTATCACTGGGCTGGTTGAAGATAGTCTGAAGGCCTATGTTTATGTTTCCCTATTCTAATATGCATAACAAGTTATCTTTATGAAAATATAATTCCTTTGACTCTTCTCCCTTTTTACCAAGAACTAGAAATTAGTAACTTGAGAAGAGGGAGAGATGTGAACTGAGCACTAACCTCCATGGTAGGATGCCAGTTAAGGGGGACATGCAGTGAACCTGGGGTTTAGCACTTTAATTTCAGATCCTTTTCCATTTCTCTAAGTACATCTGAGGAACTTCTTAGAATTTCAGAGTCCATACCTGTAGCATGATTTCTAATTTATCATAATAATAAAAACCAAGAGTCATGTTAGGGTAAATGCTGAAAGATCAGAGACAAAGGAGCAAGCAAAGGCAACCTCTTAACCTTGCCAACCTCTCAGCTGAAAAGGGGCCCTTCCTTATCACTTTCTCTTTTTGCCTAACTTTAATCATTTCCGGTTTACTCCCAAGTGCTAGTTGGGATTATAGGCATGTGCCATCACTACCTGGTCTCTATGGTTAACTAGGGTCTTGCTCTGTATGCCCATCTCCAGACAGACTTTGTTAGAGCACAAACAAAGTATGTCCACATTTCTCTTTTTTTTTTGTCTAAAACAGAAAAAGGTATAACTAATATAAAAAACTACACAAGTACAGTAACTATATATAATATATATAGGCAATAAATATAACAACAATGTCTAGTCCATTTACATTTGGCAGATTCAGAGAAAATACTCCATTATTTGCCCTTCTTGGTGAGTCTAAAGGTTTGTACCTAATTCACCTTCTGTCCTAATTTGCAATACCAAAACTATTTTTTCATGACTCTATTTAGTGATGTTCTTCTATGAATCTGGTAACAAGGAAAGCTATTACTATAGCAATAACTATAAAGTTTTCAACTCCATCAGAGACCCGAGAAGTAAATAATATTACCTGAGTAATCAGGAAGTGCAAGCAAGTGACTCCCAAAAATTGTGATAAATGACATAAACAGCTGGCTTTTTGGACAGTCACCCAAGGTTCCTTTGCAATGCTGGAGCATCCATCTTTGGTGTCTGTGAAGCAGGATATACTGAAAGGCTGTCCTACCTTGTCTTGGCAAAGTTCTGCAGTTCTTTTTTGTGTCATGCTTGTCCAGTTTTGACAACTTACTGTCAGCAGTAACTCAAGGGCACTTTCTTACCTAGTGGCTTACTTTTACCACAAAGAAAGTAAATTCCATATGGAGTCTATTCAATGCCTATTATCTCTCTGAAGTTGATTGGTGCTGCCAGGAGCAGACGTTTCTCATAGTCATGAAAAAAAATCTATGTTATTAAAATATGTTTTTTTATTCAGTTTTAAAACTTATTCTCTACCAAATAGTTTCTGCTCCCTCCTCTCATCCCATTCTCTCCCCTACCTCACTTCTAAGTCCCTTGCCCATTGGTCCATTTAGATGGGGAAAGGCCTTCCGTGGAAATCAGCAAAGCATGACATATCATGTTGAGGCAGGACCAAGATTCTCCCCCTGCATCAAGGCTGAACAAGGCATTCGACCATGGGGAATAGGATCCAAAAACCAATTTCATGCATTCGGGACAAGTCCTGGTCCCTCTTCTAGGGGTGCCACAAAAGTCCAAGCTATACAACTATCACCCAGATGCAGAGGTCTTAGGCCGATCCCATGCCATTTCCTTGTCTGTACATCCAGAGTCTGTGAATTCACACAAGTTCAGGCCAGCTATCCCTATGGATTTTCCCATCATTATCTTGACCCCATTCCTCCTTGCTCATAAGATCGTTTCTCCCTCTTTTTCAACTGAATTCCCAGAGCTCTGTCTAGTGCTTAGCTGTGGTTATCTGTATCTACTTCTATTAGGTACTGGATGAATGCTCTATGATGGCAAGGTAGTCATCAGTCAGATTAAAGGGGAAAACCAGTTCAGGTACCCTCTTACATTATTGTTAGGAGTCTTAGCTGGTATCATTCTTGTGGATTCCTAGAAGTTTTTTTGGCACCAAGTTTTTCCTAATCCCATAATGGCTCCCTCTATCATGATATCTTCTTTATTACTCATCCCCTTGGTCCTGCCACCAAAACGACTATCCTGATCCCTCATGTTCCCATCCTCCTATTTTCTTTCCTCTTCTCTGACCTCCCAGTTTACCCAAGACATCTCATTTATTTCCTCTTCCCAGGAGAGATCCATGCATCCCTCTTAGGGTCCTTGTGCTTCTCTGGGGCTGAGGAATGTATTTTTGTTATTCTTTGCTTTACATCTAATATCCACTTAAGAGTGAGTACATATGGTGTTTGTCTTTCTAAGACTGTGTTACCTCACTCAGGATGTTTTTTTCTAGTTCCATCCTTTTACCTGTAAATTTCATGATATAATTGGTTTTTTTTTTCCCACTGAATTTTACTCCATCATGTAGATATACCATGTTTTCTTTTTCCATTCTTCAGTTGAGGAGCATATAGGTTGTTTCCAGGTTCCTTGGAGTCTATTATTATGTTCCCCTTTTCATCTGATTTTGTTAGTTTGAACATTCTCTCTGCCTTTTCATTAGTTTATATAAGGGTTTACCTATCTTGTTGATTTTCTCATAAACCAACTCTTTATTTCTTTGATTCTTTGTATTGTTTTCCTTGTTTCAATTTTATTGATTTAAACTCTGTGTTTGATTATTTCCTGTAGTTTGTTTTTTCTTGGTGAGTTTGCTTCTTCTTATTCTAGAGCTTTCAGGTGTTCTGTTAAGTTTGTGTGTGATTTCTCCATATTCTTTATGTAGTCACTTCATGCTATGAACTTTCCTCTTAGCACTGTTTTCATTGTGTCCCATGAGTTTGAACATGTTTTGAATTCATTTTCATTGAATTCTATTAAGTTTTTAATTTCTTTATTTTTTCTTTAATCTAGTGGTGGTTCCTTTGAGAGTTGTTCAATTTGCATGCATTTGTAGGCTTCCTGTAGTTTGTGTTGTTGTGGAACTCTAACTTTAACCCATTGTGGTTCAAAAAATACAAGGGATTATTCCAATTTTTTTATATCTGTTTAGATTTGCTTTATGACCAAGAATGTGGTTAGTTTTTGAGAAGTTTTCATGGGGTGCTGATAAAAATTTTTATTCTTTTGTGTTTCAGTGAAATGTCTTTTAATTCCATTTGAGTCATAACACATGTTAGTTCACTTGTTTGTCTGTTAATCTTTTGTCTGGCAGATCTGTTCATTGGTGAGAGTGGGGCGTTGAAGTCTTCCACTATTCAAATGAGAAGCGTTTGTTAGTCCAATAAGTTAGTTTAGATTGAACCGCTCTGCTGTTTGATGAACTATCATATCTTCTAATTAAGAGATCGCTCTCATTCAAATCTAATCTTTGTAATATTTGCTATATGGTTTCTCCTGAAATTTTTGTTTTATCTTCTAAAACTTTTCTATCATCCATAACAGCATGATTTTTTACAATAGACATTAGATTCTTTAATTGTTCTGGGAAGTAGTTTCTATCACAACAACAGGAAATCACTGAACTGAATTTTGCATGGGTGCTTGCAAGAGACCCCTCAAGGCGTTTCCCAATGGCAAAGGGTTACCTTGACTTTTCCTTGTTGATCTGAATTCATTAATTCAATGCCTGTCCTTGCCACACCTTCTGCATAATCTAGAAGGCAAGGGCATTCTCTTTCGATTATGCTTAGAAAAAACATTATTTCTAAGAAAACTGTGTTTGCATTCCCTTTTTACACTTGAGAGTCCCATTTTTCCAACCTCTAGAAATCACCTCTCATATCTAAACATTATCAAGGTCATGAGATTCAATACTGATTCCTTTCTGGGATCCTTTCCTCCAAGGGTGTTTTTCTTGCCTCTAGAGACCTAATTACCCTTCTGCATTGTGCATCAGCATTTTAAAAAACCAGCGATTCAGTTATTATTTGTCGAGCTTTGAATATGGTATCATTCTATTTACTACTGAAATTAATATTTGTAAGAAATTTGTGAGGTTTCTTTTGGACTCTGTATAACTTTAGGAAATGACTCAATTTTCTTTCCTGCTTCCTCAATTCTGTCCCAAGCATTCAAAGTTACTGTGTGGCATAGATCTGAGATGTGATCATCATATATTAGCATAATCTGTCTTCAAGAAGTTGATTTTGGGACATTTCCACACCACCTACTCCACTTTGTTGTTCAATGGTCTTAGTTTCATCTTTCCACAATGTTCTCTATTGTAATTGAGGACCAGGCTCCTCAATTACACTGAGTCTCTCTAGTCTTGACGAATAATTCTATTACAAGTTGACCATGAGTTTAACATCTGCTTCACAAAAGGTGAACAAATGACATATAAGACTATCACTTCCTTGAATCTCCTTAAATCTAACATTTTCATAAAAGTCCATTCAACTCTTGCATAGCCTTTGGGATAGTTATCATTTGGCAATTACTGTAAGGTTATTGGATATGGATTAATTAAAATTGGTTGTTTGCAAACCTTAGACTGTTTCTCTGTAACCTTAATAATGGAACATTTAAATTGGTTCTCCTTTAAATTCCTCTGTGTGGATTTGAATATCTCTGTGATTTGTTTTAATAATTTTTTCTAAGGCCCATTTCTTGCCACTCATATCAACTAACTTTTAAAGAATAAACCAAGAATTATCAAACCAACAGTAAAGATTATCAAAATGTTAATCAACATTATGTCAATTTCAGTTAAGTTGATTATCTTTTCATTTTCTTGTTCCAAATTTAAGGCATGTATTATGTAATCATATAGAGACCTAACACTCTCCCTCGTAATAGTGTTTCCATTTTTAACATGGGGAAAAAAACTCTCTTTTAACTAGTTCTTCCTTTTAAGAATTCCCAAATTACTCATCAAATCTGCTGGCGATGACAAATCAGATGTTGGTGAAATGTGAGGCTGACTGCTGCTGTGTATCACAGTAGAAACCCGTTGCAGGTTTTCAGGTAGCTACCTAGTTTGGCAGCAGCCTGAGAAGGGGGTCCAGGCTTTTCTCTCATAACCCAGTGGGAGAAAAGAAACCTAAGAGCCAGCAGTCTGTAAAGGGGAAAGTGTGAAAGCAGCTAACTCCTGTAGCATTTGGAGCCCAAGTGCCTGTGGAGTTTGCTGCAGATAACCTGCAATAGAAAGAATTCAGACCCACTCAGAGAGCTTGGGAAATACAAGAAAGGGAACCCTAACAGGTGTGGCAGTGACCCCACCCATGTGTGGCTTTGGCCAGTGCCAGTGGCACAGGAAAGTGACATTTTCTGAATTTGTGCCTTACAAAGTTGGACACCAGATGTAGCACAATTTCTTATTGGTCTTAATAATAAAAACCCAGAGTAATATTTCATGATAAATGCTGAAAGATCAGAAAGAGAAAGGAGCAAGCCAAGGCCATGTCTTACCTCGCCAACCTCTCAGCCGAAAAGGGGCCAATCTCTTGTGTCTGCCCTGCCTTATCATTTCCTCTCCACCCAGCCATATCATTTCCTGTTTCCTGTCCCCAGGTGCTAGGATTAAAGGTGTGTGCCACCACTGCCTGACCTCTGTAGTTAATTAGAGGCTAGCTCCAAACTCTGATCTCCAGACAAGCTTTATTTGTTAGAGTACAAACAAGCAAATTATCACCACACATTTTTTTTGTTGTTGTTCTCTTCTGGATTCCTTTGTAGCCAATTCCTGACCCTGGAAGTGTGGTATGCTTTTACAGAGTAGATGCTACAAAACAAGTTAGTGCCTAGGCTTTTCTCATCAAGGTATAGAGTAAAGGCTCCTATTTGCAGGGATCTGAAATGTATAACAAGATATTGAACATGGATTTTATTAGAAAAAAGTTAGTGTTCCAGGGATGAATAGAAATTGAATTACCACAGAGCTTCAGCTGCTTGTGCAGAAGTAGGGAAGAAACTGGTGATGGAAATATAGGCAGGAAGATGCTGGCTTCAAGTGATCATGGGGATAGAGCTCTTCATGAAAGTAGTGATAGGTTCCTGTGCTTCCCAGATTCCCAATGTCTCTATGATCTCATTTCATATTATGCAGAAATAACTTGAAGAAAGAAATCTTTTACAGAATATTTTTAAAAAAGTTGTTATTTTTCCACTATGAAATTTTATTCAATACTTGAATCCATGACTTCTCATGTAGAAAATAGGTTTGTGTCTCATTTAGGGTGCTTTTCATTCTTCCCCTGTTCTCCCTGTGTCTCACAAAAGCGACTAACAATCACCAGGAATGTATTGGTAATTAGTGAAGGACACAGCCCTGCTCCTGGTGTGCTTGTGAAGCTAAGTCTGTTTTCTATGGGGACCTTGAGTCCTCAGCACACACTCAGGACTCAGAATAGGATGCCAATGGCAAATGAAAATATGTGGGTAAAAAAATTAACTCAAGTACATATCTTTTTTTTTTCTTTTCAAAATGTGTAGCCCAGGCTGGCCTCAAACTCGTGATCCTCCTGCCTCTACCTCCTTCAGCAAATCCTACCGGTGTGTGCCACCACTACCGGCCATATCTTTTTTTTTTTTATTCCTTTACATGAAGAAGCAGCGAGGAGAATAAGAATAAGAAACAACAAAAGGGGTGATCTCCACAATGTTTTAGTTTTTAGAGACATAGTTGGAAAATTCCATAGGCAAAGACAATGATAATATGCATATCAAAATCATAAACAAGGTAGGTAGAACCTGATAAACCAGCACTGTGGAACAGGTGGCACTACCCAGGAAAGCACTAGCATTCAAGGGAACATACCTGACATTCCAAACTATTAGATAAGGTTGCTAAATAATTGTCCATGCATCCTGGATTTACCCATTCTCCTTATCCAATCTCTTTGGTGGTAACCAGCTTTAGGGACACCCAGATTTGTTTGTTAGCAAAGGTGGGGCATGGCTGCCTTCTTACTCAGTGCTTGTCTTTAAACATTTTTGTCTGATCTATTAGCAGGTAATTTTGTGGAACTGACTCTATGTAAATTTAACTTAGAACAAAGAGTGAATGTTATTGTTCTAAGGCCTCACCCTACTCATCAAAGCTGATGTTCTATTTCTTTCTTTTTTTTAAAAAACAAAAACCAAAAAAATTAAGAAAGAAAGAAAAAAAAAGAAAGAAAGATAAACAAGAACCACTTATACAACCTTCCTCCTCCCAGTTGGAAATAAAAGTAAAAAAGACAAGTAAAACCAAAAAATGTTCAAAAAAAAAGCCAAATGAGAAAAAATACAGTCTATAAAAACACTCCTGAGTTCATTTCATGTTGGGTAACTGCTCTTGGGTATGGAGCTTGCCCTGAACAGTGCTTAACATACCCAATGAGATGCTTGGAGAAAAATGAAGTTTCTTATCTAGTAGGTATCAATTGTAGCTAGCTTCTTGATCAGGTTTGGAAGACCATTTCTATTAGAAAATTTTAGTGGCTACCAGAAAATTTAAAATTTTATGTGCTACATTTGTGACTGATATACTTCCATTGGAAGGCAAACTCTGACCTCTGAGGAAATTATTTTTTAGGGTTCTTCAGACTGCTAATGCCTCTGTATTTATTGGTTCCTTGTGTTTGTAACACTGAAACATTTGAATGGTTTGAAATTTATTTTGGTGTGTGCTGTTCTAAATTAGTTTTTTACCTCTTTCTGTTTAATGGATTCAAGTTAACTCAATATCATTTATTAGGATTTCCATTTTTTATTTGAGAGTTTACAGATTTATTTATGGTTTGGGTGGTTTGTGATGATGGGTTGATTCTTTGAGGGCATTTTTCTTTAATGATTTTAGATTCGTTACTTTAATCTTATGTGTTAAATAGTTTTTTTTTTTTGTTTTGCTTTCTCCTATTAACAAAGCTCTCCAGGTGGTTGTAAATATTTTGTAAACCCCCTCCATTGTTTACCTTTATAATTAGACTTTTTAGATAATCTAGGTGTGTTTTTATTTTTGTATCACTAAAGATTCAATATAGTAGAGCCTGTTCATTCCAGGTTAGCACTCAACCACTGAACTGTAGCCCTCACCTACTACATCTTTCTTTCTGTTTTCAGACTGTTTCACTCTGCTGTCCATGCTGGATTTGAGTTCATTCTATAGCCCAGACAGGCTTTGAACTTGCAATTCTCTTGCCTTTCTCTCCTGAGCAAGTGAAATTATAGATCTGAACTACCAGATAGCTTGTGTTAAATCTGTGTAATGACCGGAAATCAAATTCATGTTTTTTCAGTTTTTGACCTTTTATGTTTTCTTTACCATCTTTTATTTAAAGTTATTAACATTCATTTTTCATGTTTTTACATGAAAATATAAGTTTTTACCTATATGCTTTTTAAATATCTGTATATTCCATTGCTTGAAAACAGTATCCAGCCACTCTAGTTGTTATGATTAAGAGAGTATGTAATTCTATTCCCTCTCCAAAATTTATGTTAGGTTCTCCTAACTGGAGTCATATTATGCCAGTGTAGACAAAGCAAGTATGTTTTAGTTTCTGTTTTGCCACCCTAATACCCATATTGGATTTGTTTTTTCATTTGTGGTTAAATGCATTTGTTGGAAAACGTCAGCTTTTAAACAATTAAGTAGTAACAGGAACTGGATTTACTTTTATATATGAAACCAACCAAAAATCCACAGATAATATGAACATTGATTTTATGTTGCAAGAAGACAGAAGAACCAGTTCTTCAAAGTGATGAAAAAATTGTTCACCCAGAATTTTATATTCCATGAAATTACCACTCAGAAACAAAAAGGAAGCAAAAGCATTCTGATCAAGAGAGAAAACAAGAAATACCGAGAAAAGGAAGCAGGAAACTTCACTTGGTCCCTTCTATGCATTTTATACCTGCCTTCTTATACTACCCTTCTTCAAACCTTTGATTCTTCTTTGTTCCTGGTCTTTGTATTGTTTTGTTTGTTGAGACAGGGTTTTTCTGTGTATTGTTGGCTATCCT
This sequence comes from Myodes glareolus, assembly GCF_982192425.1. Classification (NCBI taxonomy): domain Eukaryota; kingdom Metazoa; phylum Chordata; class Mammalia; order Rodentia; family Cricetidae; genus Myodes; species Myodes glareolus. The sequence continues at coordinate 28,230,231 of NC_142046.1, read as the reverse complement.
TTAACTTGCTCTATAGACCAGGCTTGCCTCAACTTGGGTATCTGCATCCCAAATGCTGAGATTAAAGGTGTGTGCCACCATTTTAAAAAAAGACATTGAAGACCTCTAAATGTCAGGTGGTCATCTAGATATCTGTGCGTTTATACATTTCCTATAGGCAATGGCAATTAGATTTCAAATCTTAGTACTTCTGAATAATTTTACCTACTATTCTTTTCTTTTATGCAATAGTCTTTCAAAATGCTAATAAGCTTCCTGAGTGAAGCTTCTTAAGAAATCCTTTATCTAGAGAGTAATTTCTCAGTGACATATTTAATTGAGAATGCTATACTAAAATATTTAAATCATTTAAATTTTAATACCTCAAATTAAAATTGCTTAAATTGAATTTCAATAGTTTAAATTATTTAAAATGATATTCAGCAATGTGATTTTAAAATTTTTAAATTTAGTTATGGGTTAGTCACAAGAATATTTTTATTTTGGTGTGGTATCAGCTCATGTTCTTATCAGAATGCCTGTGGAACAGATGATACCTGTGTATTTCATCTCATAAGTTCTTACAATCATTAGTTCCATGTTTATACATGGAAAAACTTGGAGGACACACACAATCATAAGATTATAAAGTATATCATTTAGCATCCTGATACTTTTAATTTTCTCCCTGATGGGGAAGACTTTTTGAAACAGTTTTCCTCTCTAGTTCAGGCCAGTGTACCCTCACAGTATGATCTAGGCCCATTGCCTCAAAATCCTCCTGTGTGCTCTGCTTGAAGGTCTAGGTTCAGATGTAATTTTTAACATGTAATGTTATCCTTTTTTTTTCAAAATGTACACTACTAAGATGTTTTGAAATACATGTCTGTATTTGGGAAAATTGTACATTTTAAGCATTTGAATCATTTTAGCCAAAGGTTCCTGTTTCAGTTATTTGGGCTCTGTTTGTTAAGTGCAGTCCGGGATCTTTTGGTGCCCCTCTTATTTACCACGGTATATTCTGTTATTGTTTTATTGGTTTGAATGACTAACATTTCCACTCTGTTGACATACAAGTTAGGGAAAATACTGAATTAAAAGTATTTTGCCCAAATATTTAAATATCTAGAACTCTTCTATTGAGTAACTCTCAACAAAATTTTTTTTATTTTTTCCTGAAGAAAATTGCTTCAGTTGTTTTTTTATTTTTTTGTTGTTTGTTTTTATATTAGGAAGTAATATGTAAACATCTGTATTTGTTATTTTCTGTGTTCAAGAGGGATTATTTTGATACCAGTGAAATAAAGAAAATTAGAAGTTTTTGTAAATGGTCAAAAAACAGCAATTAATATGAAAATTAAAAGCATCATTATATACAACAGACATGGTCAATTCAAACTTCTGAACATAGTAGGTAATTAAGAGTTTCACTAAGGAGAATAGCTTGAATCTTCTTAGAAGTAGTTGAGATTTTCTCTAAAAGGTATGTTGTATTAAGTTCAGTATTCATATTTAACATATTTATCCTAAAGAATGTAGGAAATTATTTTTCCTGGATTCTTTAAATTTTATATCTTGCACACAGAAACACTGAATGAATTTTGTTCTAAACTCTTATCAAAGACGTTTGAGTTTACAAACAGCATTGGGATATAAAGACAGTATGTCCTTTCAAATTTGATATCTGGTTTAGTAACTATCTAGTATAAGACTTGAATAAAAGGTTGTACTCCTTGGTTTGTATCTCATTATAAAGGATTTGGGTTTCCTAAGCACAGCGTTTCTCAACTATGATATAAACGAACTGCTAAAGTATGTTCCAGCGTACCTACTGCGTGATGCATGAGCCTCAGAGGCCTTGCGAAACAGACCTGAGAGGGCCATTTTGTCTGCATGGTAGCAGTGTCGTCTCTTCAGACACTGTCTGGGGCACTGGAGAGCTAAGGTATTAGTTTGTAAACATGAATATTTCTGAAAACTTTCATCATTGCTGATGAATGAATGGTTAGAATTATCAATAAAACATTATGAGTAAGAATTGTAAAGCAATTCAATTATCTGATAATTAGGAAACAGTTTTATAAATTATAGAAATTTTATATAGTAGAATATTAATTTTATAACCCTTAAAAATAATTCTATTAAATGTTTATGGATTTGGTTACATACTTAATAATATTAAGTAAAAATTATATTTCCAAAGTGACACATATAATATAATTTATATTTTATAAAATATGAGTACATGTTAGAGATGAAGGGTATCTATCTAAAATGCAAAAAGCCCTCTTATTTTTAGAATATAGAATTATAAGTGATAGCATAAGCTTTCATGTTTAGCAGTTATTCATTTTAAAATTCATCATTTACAATTAAATTTTTAAAGGTTTTTTAAAAATTATTTAATGTAAAATAAAATAAAAACTTTTTTTTGTAGTTTTCATGCTATGTATCTGGATCCTGCCCATCTTCCCATCCCCCTACATCTGTCCCTGCCCTTGCAATGTCCCCCAACACAAAACAAAGTTTAATAGAAAATTTCAAAACCAAACCAGACCAATAAAATAAAACAAAGAGAAGCAAGGAAAGAGAAAGAAAGAAAATGAATTTTGTTGTGGAAGCTGTGGTGTGGCTTCACCCTTTATTTCTTTAATCTTCACTGCCATGAGTCATTTCATTCCAGGCCTCTGTGCTCTGTCACACTATTGACAGTGGACTCTCCTGTCAAGGGGTGAGGGATAGAGACCATCTTTCCCTCACCTTTGTCAACCACATGACAGACGAGGGGAGGCAAGGTCAGCTGTCTTTCCCTCCTGCCCTCAGGGTTTCTTCACCTGCATCAGGACCAACAGTGTCAGTTCTAGTGTATGGCCCAGGCAGGATGCAGGGCTCACTCTCCAGTGTATTGCATCTGGTGATTGACAGGGCCAGTTCTCCAACTCTTATGTTCCCCAGGCAAGCTCTCTTGCCCACTGACCTCTGGTAGCAAGAGACAGGGAATGCTCAGTTCTCTGCTGCCCACTAGCTTAGCCCCGAAATAGCCACACGGAAATTTTATTAATTAAATCATTGCTTGACCCATTGACTCTAGTTTCTTGTTGGCTAATTCTTACTTCTTAATTTAACCCATTTCTCTTAATCTGCGTATCACCACGTGGCAGTGGCTTACCGGGTAAATCAGCACATCTATCTCCATCAGCTTGTGGCATCTCTATCTGACTGTGCCTTCTTTCTCCCAGCATGCCATTTAGTTTTCCCCACCTACGTAAGTACTGCCCTATCAAAAGGCCCAAAGCAGTTTCTTTATTAACCAATAAAAACAAAACAAAGAAAAAGGGACCTCCTACCCCTGGTTGGAGCTATCACCATCTCAGTATTCAAGCTGTACTATAGAGCTCTAGTAATAAAATCATCATGGTACTGGTATAAAAACAGATTTATTGGTAATGGACTAGAATTGAGGACTAAAATATAAGCCTTACACGCTTACCGAGTTTTAACAAAGATACTTACAGTGCACATTAGTGAAAAGATAGTTTCTTCAACAAGTGGTGCTGGTAAAAATTGATAGCTACTTGTAGAAGAACAAAACTATCCTTATGTCTTACCCTAAAATTTAAACAAAATGCACAGTATACAGAATATGAGAAAGATGTCAGAAGGGAATAATCTTAAACTTTTTTGTACAGGAAAAGATTTTCTAAATAAGCCCTTTATAATACAGGCATTATTATGACCAACAGCTAATAAATAAGTGGCGCATCATGAACATAACAATGTTTTAGACAGCAAAGGACACTGTCATTTGAAGTAGAGGCTGCTTTTAGAGTGAGAAAAATCTTTACCTCCTCTATAACTGACAGAAAATTTGTATTTATAATATACATAAGAACTAAACAACAGTGTCCCCAAGAAACAATTCAACTAAAAATTGCAGAAGGTATCCCATTCCTAGGTTGCTAATTGAATTGTTGGCCAAAGGTGTCCAATGTTAGTATACTGGGTGTAAAAAAATGGCATTTTATTTAAGTAGGTATTTCTTGTGGGCCACAGCAAATAGAGAACCAAGTTTCAGGTAACAGGAACACTGCAGGTCCACATTGGAAGATCAATTGAGAAAGTACAGGATGACTGAGTTTTCATGGAAAATACTTGTATTAAGAGTATGGCTAGATGAATCATTTCAGTAGGTCCAGGGGATGGGAAAAGGAATAGTGATAAATTAAGCTACCATTCATTAAATCAATACTTGTCAAACACCAGTCGCCTAGCATTTTAAATGGAGAGAAGGGTGAGAGCTTAACACGTACAGTGGAAGCAAAGGCGAAAGAAATACAGTGCCATGCCAGAGATTATGTGAAGAGGTAGGTGTAAGTGAAGATTAAATACCGTGATTCATGATGGCCAGGGTGGGCTTGTTAGGAGGTAAAGTATTTTTCAGAATAAGATGGAATGTCATATTTCATTCACAGGTAGTGCAGAAATATATGAGGAGTCTTTTTCAATGGATGCATAGGTTACAGAGTGAAAAGGACTAGAAAACCACATGTGGAGCCTGAGGCATGTTAGATTTATCATTACTATTTTTTATTATGGGCTTTGAACCAGAATCTTGAACATTCTAGGAAGCGCTCTCTATGGAGCTACGTCCTTCATCCTTTAAGTTCTTTATTGACATAGACAAATCAGCATTTTAATTTTCACCATAAATCAAACAGAGAATGGACAATTAAAAATTTTCTGTTCCATTTATTAGGCAAGTACTGCAAAAAGTATTTGTTATATTTAGTTGTATTAATTGCCATTCATTAATTCATCAAAATATGATGTGTGAGAATTTAAGTAACATTAAAATGCAATAGTTATCAATATACATGTATATACACACAGGTACATTCATTCTACATGTATAAGACATTGATTGCTAAAATTGTGCAACAAACATTGCTGTAGTACTTGACCAGAAGATTAAGTTTGGATCCACATTCCTGAACCATCAACATATAAGCAGCATGTAAATCCTAGAAAGTGCATTGTTCTTATGCCAGAATTATATTAGTTATTCTTTTGGATATGTTATATACTGAACAGATGAATTTAAGAGCCAGATATTGACAGAAGTCCTCTTAAATTTGCCTAACTTGTTTAACTTTGAATTGATTAGAAACATTCCTTAAAAAGTAATCTCCCAGTCTAACCCAAGTCTTTTTAAAACATTATGTATTTTTCTAAGAATATTAATCTAAGTAATTTATAAAAATATAAGGAGAACTGAATTGTTAAATCACTTACAGTTCTAAGAATTATATAACTAGTATGTGTACGGCAGTCTATCTTGTGCAAGAGACTATAGACTTCGTACGGAATGATTTTAGTGAATAAAAGTAATGCCACCTTTTCCTTTGTCTGCCCAAGCAGAAGTAATCCAGGGACAGGAAATGTTCCTAGATCAACTTTCAAAAATTAAAAGAATATTTGGATTCTTACCGAAGATATTTGAAACAATGGTTGATCAAATGTCCTTTTAGTAGATTCCAGAGAACAGGTTTTACTGCAGTACCTCTGAAAAATAGTTATTGTCTAAAAATCATATCCAATTACTCAAATGTTATACATGTATAGAAGTTTTTTTTTTAAACTTGTGAAGTGATAACTTGTGTGATGAAGAAGAAAATGAGAGCACTAACTATAGAATGGTCAATGAAGAAACTTGTATTTTGAACTTTGATTTGTTATAGGATTTGTTTTACAAAAACCAGAACTGATTAAAGTCTTAGTTAGCCTCAAATTGCCATTATGATGGTCACTGCTTAGCTCACTTTAAACATTACCTTTGAGAAGTATATACTAACAGGTTCTACTTATCACATGAAGAAATGGAAACAGGAAATGAAGTATGTTAGTTCCTTTTTTGGTTACTCCAACAAAATGTTTCACAAAAGCAATTTAAGAGTGGAAATTTATATTTTGTATCACAACTTGCAGTTACAGTTCTTTATGGTGGGGAAGATAAGATGATGGGAGAATGACACTTTTCACATTATATCTGCAGTCTGGAGGTAGATTAAGATAAATGCTGGTGTTCAACAGACCTCCTTCTTTCTATTCATCCCTGATCTCAGCCCCTAGAAAGGCGCTGCCTATGTTCAGCTGACTCTTACCACTTCAGTTATCAGAATCTAGAAAGTCTCTCAAGGCGCTGCCTATATTCAGGTGACTCTTACCACCTCAGTTATCAAAATCTAGAAAATCTCTCATGTCCATGTTTGGAGGTTTGTTTCCAGGGTGTTTTTAGATTCTTTTTAGTTGACAATATTGACCTTGGCAAGTCCACTTGTACTATATCTCCAAACACAAAATTTGTAAGCTGTTATCTCTACTCCTTGTCTCCATAGGCTCATGAACATCTTTTAATGAAAAATGAATTCAGTTCAAATTGTAAATTTAAAACCCACAATTTCTTTCAAATTTTAGTACTGTTAAAAAGTTCAAAGACGACTCCAAGACTCTAGACACTCTTAACTATGAGCTCCATTACAATTGAAGAAACAAACAACATACTTCCAGGATAAATAATAAGATCTGTTGTAGTTACTTTTACTACTTACTTAATATATTTTGATACTTTTTATTATCTAATTGGGCTAAATTTTTTAATTCACAGTTTGTATAAAAAAGAAAAAGAGAGACCATGCTACCATGTAAAAAGTGTTAGTCACTTGTCTTTTTAGCCCTGGGAATGTTCAGTTCCTCTTCCTACCTCCTGGTCATATATGTAACTATCCATGTTTCTCACAGGATTAGAAAACAAAGCACCTATTACAAAAAAAATTTTATTTAATCACCAATTCATTGAATTTTGTTTGCTTGTTTATTTATTTACTTATTCATTCATTTTGATTTAGGTTTTTATTAAATTTTAGCTTCCTCATATTATGCTGTTCTTTTATATTTTTGCAGATTCATTAGGGGAATGATATGGCATAGTTAGTTTCTTACAAGATGTATTGTAGTCGGAGGCTGCTTGTTTGTTACCTAGCTTCCCAGACCCAGAATAATCACACAGAAACTATATTAATTGCAATACTATTTAGCCAAGAGCTTAAGCGTATTATACCTAGCTCTAACATCTTAAATCAACTCATTTCTATTATTATCTACTTTACCATAAGGCTCTTGATTTACCTGTATGATGCGCAGGTGTCTCTCTTCTCTGGTGGCTACAGGATGTCTTCCTGACTCCACCTACTCTCTCCTACTCTATCTGCTTGGAATTACTGCCTTGCTGTATTCTTTGCTTCAATAGGCCCAAAGCAGATTCTTTATTAATCAATGGTATTTACAGCATACAAAGGGGAATTGAACATCAGTGTACCAGACGAGGAAATCCTGAATGAGAGTATTAAGAAGAGCAGATGAGCACAGACAAGTAACTCAACTAAATATGGCTTTTAAATGTGCATGCAGTTGTAATTTCCAGACCTGCCTACGGTATGAGTGTTAATCTAGGAACAAAGTAATGAAGGATCCCAGCAAAGACAACCTAGGCAGTAGATAATCTAGACAGGCTAATCCTTAATTTTAAAAAGTATATTCTCAAGACAGGCCATGGTTGTGCACACCTTTAATCCCAGCACTCGGGAAGCAGAGGCAGGCGGATCTCTGTGAGTTTGAGTCCAGCCTGATCTACAAGAGCTAGCTCCAGGACAGGCTCTAAAACTACAGCAAAACCCTGTCTTGAAACCCCTTCAAATATATAAATACATACATATATTATAAGAATTTCTATCTGCACCGGACTGAGCCCCCCCAAGGTCCAAATGAGGAGCAGAAGGATGAAGAAAATGAAAAAGGAAATCAGGACTGCGAGGGATGCTATCACCCACTGATACAAGGGGACGGATCTAATGAGAGTTCACCAAGGCCAGTTGGACTGGGACTGAACGAGGACACAATCCAACCAGATTCTCTGAATGTGGCTGGATTCTCTGAATGTGGCTGGCCCAGAGTCTTTCTGAAAAGCCATTGACTATGACACTGGGACTTGTTTCCTCTGCATATACTGGATTTTTGGGATCCAGTCTGGTTGGATACTCACCTTCCTGTACCTGGAGGGAGGGGGGAGGAACTTGAACTTCCCACAGGGCAGGAAACCTTGACTGCTCTTAGGGATGGAGAGGGAGGAGGAGAGGGAGTGGGGGGAGTGGGAGGGTGTTGGGAAGAGGGGCGTAAATGGAAACTTTTATAATTTAATAAAATTACTTTCTCATCGAAAAAAAATGAATTTCTATCTGTTCTCTGTATTACATGGTGTTGCCTCAGATATTGCTCAGTATGTACAGTGGGAATGTTTTCAAGAGGAATAGCTAGATGTTGCTCTTAGGTTCTGAACTCACAGGGATTTCTGCACCTTTTACATGTTAAGGTTTATCTAAAAGTTTTATTATTATTATTATTATTATTATTATTAAACCAAAATGTATTTTCTTCTTAAAAGTTTGGAGCTCTTCCACCTGTCTCTCACAACAGAAATGCCCATTTAGTGTTGTCCCCTGGTCATGACTCCTTGATCATCTGCTGAACTTCTGAGGAATCTATCTCTATAGTACTGTGTATTTGTCTCTTATTTTTGCTTTCTAATACTTTTCACTTTACTCTTCTTGTTTTCTTTAACTGAATCTCGACTTATGTATGAAAATGCCCAAGTCTCTCTGTCTGACTTTGCATTTATTACCTCTGTAAGCTTATGTAGAGTCCTTCTTCTGATCTTTAGCTTCATTATCTACACAGCTGACGCCATTACCATATATGTCATTTAATAGGGTAATTGTCATTACCCTATTAAATATATGGTGAGTGGACAATCTTTAATTTATATAAATATAACAAATATTTTTAGTGCAATAATCATTAATTTTAGTATTATATTTCTATTTATTTTTTAAAGAAAATGCATGTTTCTATATCATCTGGTCCTTTGATGTACTAGTTTACTAAACAGTACTCAATCATTTCTCTACTTTACCTAAGATGCCGACATTAATGTCATATTTTTATCAATGTCACAGTTTGTCCAAATTCATTGCATTTCAAAATCATGAACTGGGACCTAAAAGATGGCTCAGTACGCTGAGATGATTACCATGTAAGCAAGGCGATCTGAGTTTGATTCTAGGACCTATGTAAGGTGAAAGAAGAGAATGGGCTCTACAGTGATGTCCTCTGACCTCCATATGCACATTTTGGTGTAATACTCCCCCTCTATAAATCATACACATAATAATAGCAGTTTCTTAAAAACAGACGAGAACTGTTTAGTATCTAATCCTCTTATACCTGAGTGTTGCAGGGTTTCTTTGGTATGCCTTGTTTGTTCCATTGATGTGTATGGAAGACCTAACCTTTTCTGAATACAAAAGGAGGGAGGGAGGGAGCTGTAGTCTGGATGTTAAAGAATGTCGCATGTTTTGTTGTTATGCCTTTTGAATGTTCTTTATTTTTTTAATTTGCTTTTGTTTCTTCTGAAGTACACAGTGGCATAAAACTTTAGCATCTCTCTCTTTGCTTTAAAAATTTGTGTGCCTTGCATTGAAGATGCACTGTAGTATATCCTTCATATGTACTTTTCCTTTCACAGTTCCTCCTTGACCCCTCTGTCCTTCACTCCAGACCTCCAAGGGGTCTTGATCACCTTTCTTCCTAGGCTTTCAACAGCCTCTTCTGTATCATTTTAACCAGCCACTGTTGTAGTGAGGCTCTTGAGAAGTGCCCTTTCATGGAAGAATTCGTGAGTTCTTTTCACTCCACAAAGGACACTTACCTTTGGCATCAACTATCTCTCCTCTTTGTGTCTGCACTTTTCCATGTTCCCCAGTCCTTCCTCCCTGTGTGAGTGCAGTTACTCCTTTCACTGCGTCTCTTCATCTGTGTTTTCTGCTGCTGAGTTGTGGAACCACGTTTGAATTGAGTTCAGCTATGTGATGAAGAATTGGTTGTTGACAATAATGCAATTTCATTTAAAATTTTTGTCATTCTATGTTTCATGTGCAAAGAAGGAAAAGTGGTTCCTATCATTTCTCCTGTATTTGAAATCTGGGGACCATTTTGATACATTCTTTAATAAGCTGTAGGAATATGTGTTGATTGAATTATTTTATTTATTTTAATTTATAACAAGGTTAAAATATTATTGAAAGTTATTACCCTCTAATAACAAGCTAATATTTACATCAAAGTGAGATTATTTATTGCTAAATGAATGTCTCTTCCATTTTTGATTTCTAAATTAATCTTTGAAGGTAAATTTGTCTTCAGTTGTCTTTATTTTGTGTTGTTTTTCTTCTGTTTCATCAGAAATTACCCAACCTTTTTCTATTTTAATGTTACTAACCATTTATATTCATTTTTGAAATGCTAGAAATGCAAAGCCCCACCTTATATTAATGTAATTTTACAGTTAAGATTTTATGTCATAGAAGTGCAGACACTTAAAGTTATAGTTCCCGGAAGGATTCTATTTCAGTCACATTGTACAAACTGATATTAAAGCTGAAATGTATCATCATTACAATAACGCAAAATACTTATACATGCACGAGGGTACAGTTATAGTTGTTGAGGGAACCATAATTTTGCATTTTCTGAGTTTCTTGCACATATATATTTGGCCATAATTTTAAGTTACTGAATTTTCTTCATTGACTCTAAGGTAATGTATTTGTGGCTATGTTTATCTTAAATATAAGTTTTCATTGACTTCATTTTTTCTTTCATATGTCTTTAAACCTGTACTCAGATATGCTATCTCTACAAAGAAAAGTAATAAAGGAATACTTCTGTACAAAAGTAGTTTTAAGCTTGATGTGCGGTGATATTCTCTTGGCAATCTCCCCCCCCCAAATGTGTGTGCGCACATGCGCGCACACACACAAACACATTCTCACATACTTATGTTAGATTCTGGCACATTATAGAAGCAGGTATCATATCACTACCTGCTGTTGAAAGTGTTGATGATACTGAATTATTTATTTTATCTTCTTCTACACTATCCAAAATCATTTTGGGTACTTTGACACATTTTGGTCTCTTCCATATGGATACTTCATGGTGGCAGAGTTGCCAGATGCTCAGGTTTTGTGACAGTCTTAGATTTTCAAGGACTGTTCTTGAGAGAATCTCGCCTTGTTGATTCCTATGGAGTGGTAAAGTATGAACATTTATTTTAAAGTGCTTTTCAAAGCAATGAATTATTACTGTGAAAAATTCACTAGACTGTCCCCCTGGAGCATATGAACGTTGAGGCCTTACTGAAGGAACGCTTTATCATTCAGATGCTTGGTGTCATGTTTAAAATGAGTAACAGAACTGCATGTATATTTGGGGACTAAACAAATTTGGGCATCTTTCACTTTCACTATTTGAGATATCAAAGGTTTGTTGTCAGCATAGCTTCAACTGTTTATTTATATTTCAATTTCCAAGAGGCAAAGATAAAGAATAGCATGTCACTATAGTTTAACTTTTTTATTAACCACACAGACTTATGTGTGTGTGTGTGTGTGTGTGCGTGCGCGCGCGCGCGCACGCGCAGATGCGCATGTGCATTTGGTCACATATATGCTATGCATAAATAAATGTGTTTATGTATGCTAAATATTCACTCAATTAATAGAATGTAGACATCCATGATCTAAGGTAGCTTTCCCTACTCTGTGTAGATACTCACATCCTTCAAGTTTTTAGCACTTTACTGTCATTGCACACTGAGATGTTTTTCAGTGCCTGTTTCAAGTGTTTCTCTTCTATGCCAAGTCCAAATTTATATTTCCCTTTTTCTTCTTTTATTACAGTCTGCTTATTTCCTGATACTTGTAGACTATGTACAGGTGGATAAAAGAAAGATTGTTCACTCAACTTAGACAGAAAACTTCTTGTCTAGGCTAGATGTCTCACATCGCTGAGGTGGCACATGGCTGGATTACCATTATATGTCCTTGTGACACATGGCCATAAGTTGTGTGTATCTTCAATGTAGGCATTGAACTACTAAAATTACTTGAGTTGTAGAGTATCTTCGTTCATAGTTTTGCTCATATTCATTGTGTGTGTGCTTTGTGAGAAAGAAACCAAGACAAGTGCTTATAGCTTTTTTTCTTGATTGAATGGAAGTGGTTTTTCTCCATGCATAGACTAATTTTCATCCATACTTCTAGCTTGAAGTTGTGTGCAGGATTGGAGCTAAGCACCCACGCTTCAAAACTCTGCCTCTATACTGTCTCTGGAACTACCTCTAGCTGACTTAGAGCAGACTACTACATTTTACACTCAGTCACTTGTATGAAAACATTGAGTAGGAAACTGAATTCTTTCTGCTGAGATATATTTGATGATTGTGAGATATATATATATATATATATATATATATATATATATATATATAACAGATAGAAAAGAAGAATCCTGTATCTGAATTTACTATGTAACTAAGATTGCGTTGAGTGACTTTCATGCTTATTTTAGATATTTCTAATTTTATACTGTAGTGTTTTATATATTTCACCCCCAATACCTATATAACTACTACTTAATTTATAGATAAAAAGAAGTCAGTTATTTAAGTTGTCAATTAAAATGATAGGGTTTTTTATTTGAATATATGTACAGACCCTTTCCATTTTCAGTTTATTCTATTTGATCTCGCAAAGACTAGCTTTTGAGTTTTTCCTCTTTTTGACATGAACTGAGGAATTTATGTTAGAATTTTCTCATGAAGGATTCAGGAAATCAATGTTTATAAAAATGTTTGTCTTTGAAATGAGAACATAAAAGGTCATCATCTTGGAATTCACACCTTTAGGCTTTTTCTGTTGAAAACAATAGACTACATCACTAAACATTTTTTAAAAGTTTATTATTCTTACTATTTTACATCCCGACCATTGTTTCCCCTCCTTCCTCTCCTCCCAGTCCCTTCTTCCCACCTCCCTTATGCAGCCCCCCATCCACCCCTCATTCTTTTCTAATGAGAAAAGGGCAGGCCTCCTGTGGATTTCAACCAAACTTGGCATATCAAGTTGCAGTAGCACTAGACACCTCCCCTTGTATTAAGGCTGGGAAAGACAACCCAATATGAGGGAACAGGTCCCAAAAGTTAGCGAAAGAGTTAGAACAGCTTCTGCTCCCACTGTTAGAAGTCCCACAAGAAGACCAAGCTACATAAACAATATATATGCAGAGAGCCTAGGTCAGGCCCAGGCAGGCTCCCTGGTTTTTGGTTCAGTCTTACCTCTTTGAGTCCCTATGAGTTCAGGTTAGTTGATTCTGTGGGTTTTCTTGTGGCGTGGTTGACCCATCCATCTCCTACAATCTTTCAGCCCCCTCTTCTGCAGGATTCTCCAAAATCTGCACAATTGACTGTGTGTTTCTCCATCTGTTTCCATGTTTCCATTGGTTGCTGGGTGAAGTTTTTCTGATAACCATTGGACTAGGCACCAAACAATCTGAGTATAGCAGAATATCATTAGGAATCATTTCATTGATTTTTTTTTTTTTTGCCAGTCATATTTCATTCTATCCTAAGGCTATCCAGCTTCTGGTTCCTGGCTCTCCATGCAGTGTCAGGGTTGGGTTTCCTTTCATGGCATGGGTCACAAGCCGAACCAGTCATTAATTGATTGCAGTTTCTGTGCTACTAGCACATCTTATATGCAGGGCAAATTATAGATAGAAGCTTATATATTTGTGGTGGTGTTCCTTATCCTCCACTTGAAGTATTGCTTGTTTACAAGATATGGCCAGTTCCAGCTCCGTATCCCCCAGTGCTAGGCTTAGCTAGGGTCACTCTTACAGATTCCTGGGAATTTACATTACACTAGGTTTCTAACTCTTCCTGGAGATGCCACCAGATTCCAGTTGTTTCTCTGAGTTGTCTCTTCCTCTCTCCCTTTATCATCTCCCAACCTGATCCTTCCTGTTACTGTCTCCTCCACCAGCAATGTCTATTCTCTTTCTTCTTCCCAGAGAGATTCATACTTTCTCCTCTTTGTTACTTAGTTTTTCTGGGTCTATGGATTGTAGCTTGGTTATTCTTTACAGCTAATATCTACTATAACATGAGTGCATATATTGTTTGTCTTTCTGGGTCTAAGTTACCTCACTCAGGATGATTTTTTTCTAGTTCTGTCTATTTGCTTGCAAATTTCTTGCTGTCGTTATTTTTTAACAGCCAAGTAGTACTCCATTGTGTAAATGGACCCAATTTACTTTATTCATTCTCTTTTTTTGTTTTGTTTTTTAAAGTTATTTGTTTATTAAAAATTTCCACCTCCTCCCCACCTCCCTTTTCCCTGCCCCTCCCCACCTCTCCCTCCCTCTCTAGTTTTAAGAGCAGTCAGGGTTCCCTGCCCCATGGGAAGTCCAAGGTCCTCCCCCCTCCATACAGGTCTATAAAGGTGAGCATCCAAACAAATCAGGCTCCCACAAAGTCAGTCCATGCAGCAGAATAAAAACCCAGTGCCATTGTCCTTGGCTTCTCAGTCAGGCTTCATTGCCAGCCACGTTCAGAGTGTCCATTTTGATCACATGCCCCAACAGTCCCAGTCCAGCTGGCCTTGGTGAGCTCCCATTAGATCATTCCCACCGTCTCAGTGGGTGGATGCACCCCTCGCAGTCCTGACTTCCTTGCTCATATTTTCCCTCCTTCTGCTCCTCATTTGGACCTTGGGAGCTCAGTCCAGTGACCCAATGTGGATCTCTGTCTCTATCTCCATCCATCGCCAGATGATGGTTCTATGGTGATATGCAAGATATTCATCAGTGTGAATATGGGACAAGGCCAGTTCAGGCATTCTCTCCTCTGCTTCCCTAGGAACAATCTGGGGACCTGTCCTTGGGCCTGGGAACCCCTCTAGAGACAAGTCTCTTGCAAACCCTAAAATGGTTCCCTTAATTAAGATATTTACTTCCCTGCTCCCATATCCACCCTTCCTCCATCCCACCCATCCCATTCCCCCAAGCTCTCCTGAATCCTCCCCTTCTCCCCTCTCTCTACCCATCTTCCCTTATATCCACCCCCCCGTGCACCCAAGTTTTGCCTGGAAATCTTGTCTACTTCCAACATCCAGGAGGATAACTACATGATTTTCTTTAGGTTCACCTTCTTATTTAGCTTCTCTAGAATCATGAATTATAGGCTCGCAGTCCTTTAATTATGGCTAGAATCCACTTATGAGTGAGTGCATACTATTTTCCTCTTTTTGGGTCTGGGTTACCTCACTCAGTAAAGCATTTTCTATTTCCATCCATTTGCATGCAAAATTCAAGATGTCATTGTTTTTTACCGCTGAGTAAAACTCTAATGTGTATATGTTCCACACCTTCTTTAACCATTCTTCTATTGAGGGGAACCTAGGTTGTTTCCAGGTTCTGGCTATTACAAATAGTGCTGCTATGACCATAGTTGAACAAATGCTTTTGTAGTATGATAGGGCATCTCTTGGGTATATTCCCAAGAGTGGAATTGCTGGGTCCTGAGGTACGTTGACTCCCAGTTTCCTGAGACACCGCCACACTGATTTCCACAGTGGCTGCACTAGTTTTGCATTCCCACCAACAATGGATGAGTGTTCTCCTCACTCCACATCCTCTCTAGCATAGGCTATCATTGGTGTTTTTGAGTTTATCTATTCTGACAGGTGTAAGATGGTATCTCCAATCCATCCAATGTTTTGATTTGCATTTCCCTGATCGCTAAGGAGGTTGAGCATGACCTTAAGTGTCTTTTGGCCATTCATAGTTCTTCTGTTGAGAATTCTCTGTTCAGATAAGTACCCCATTTTTTATTTGGGTTAATTAGAGTTTTAGTGTCTAGTTTCTTGAGTTCTTTGTATATTTTGGAGATCAGACCTTTGTCTGATGAGGGGTTGGTGAAGATCTTCTCCCAATCAGTCGGTTGCCTATTTGTCTTAATGACAGTTTCCTTTGCTTTACAGAGCTTCTCAGTTTCAGGAGGTCCCACTTATTCATTGTTGCTCTTATTGTCTGTGCTACTAGGGTTCTACCTAGGAAGTGGTCTCCTGTGCCCATGTCTTGTAGACTACTTCCCACTTTCTCTTCTATCAGGTTCAATGTGGTCAGATTAATGTTGAGGTCTTTAATCCATTTGGACTTGAGTTTTATGCATGGTGATAGATATGGATCTATTTTCATTCTTCTACAGGTTGACTTCCAGTTATGCCAGCACCATTTGCTAAAGATGCTTTCTTTCTTCCATTGTATAGTTTTAGCTCCTTTGTTGAAAATCAGGTGTTCATAGGTTTGTGGATTAAGATCTGGGTCTTCGATTGGATTCCATTGGTCAACATCTCTGTTTTTGTGCCAATACCAAGCAGTTTTCATTACTGTAGCTCTGTAATAGTTTGAAGGATGGTAATGCCTCCAGAAGTACTTTTATTGTATAGGATTGTTTTGGCTATCCTGGGTTTTTTGTTTTTCCATATTAACTTGATTATTGTTCTCTCAAGGTCTGTGAAGAATTTCACTGGGATTTTGATGGGGATAGCATTGAATCTATAGATTGCTTTTGGTAGAGTTGCCATTTTTACTATGTTAATCCTCCCAATCCAAGAGCATGGGAGATTCTTCCATTTTCTGGTATCCTCTTAGTTTCTTTCTTCAAAGGCTTAAAGTTCTTGTCAAATAGATCTTTCAATTTCTAGGTTAGAGTTACCCCCAAGATACTTTATGTTATTTGTGGCTATTGTGAAAGGTGATGTTTCTCTGATTTCCCTCTCTGTATCTTTGTTCTTTGTGTATAGGAGGGCAACTGAGTTTTTGAAGTTGATCTTTTCTCCTGCCACAGTGCTAAATGTGTTGATCAGCTGTAGGAGTTTTTTGGTAGAATTTTTAGTGTCACTCATGTACACTATCATATTATCTGCAAATAATGAAAGTTTGACTTCTTCCTTTCCAATTCAGATCCCCTTGATCTCTTTATGCTGTCTTATTGATATTGCTAGAACTTCAAGCACTATATTGAAGAGGTATGAAGATAGTGGACAGCCTTGTCTTGTTCCAGATTTTAGTGGGATGGCTTTGAGTTTTTCTCCATTTAATTTAATGTTGGCTATCGGCTTGTTGTATATTGCCTTTATTATATTTAGGAATGAACCTTGCATCCCTAATCTCTCCAAGACCTTTATCATAAAGGGGTGTTGAATTTTGTCAAATGCTTTTTCAGCATCTAATGAAATGATCATATGTTTTTTTTTCCTTCAGTTTATTTATATGATGGATTTCGTTGATAGATTTTTGTATGTTGAACCAGCCCTGCCTCTCTGGGATGAAGCCAACTTTATTATAATGTATAATTTTCTGGATGTGTTCTTGGATTCTGTTTGCGAATATTTTATTCGCTTCACTGGTCAGCATTTCCTTAGATATGTGTAGATGTAGATAACACTGGTAGTGCTGTGATGGGACTCGCATCCTTTAACTTATATCTACAATCTTCTAATGTTAGAGTGTTTAGAAATGAACACCAGACTCTTGAGGGAATGAATTAAAGGGCAAAGAACGTTCCAATATGAAATATTGTATGTGTTAAGGAATAGTCATCATCTATAGATTAATCAAGATTTGAATTACAAATGTTTTACATACTAATTATATTAGTTTATGGAACTAAAACAGTATATGAAGTGTTCCCAGAAGGTTCTGTTAAGTTAGATGTCTTTGCATGTTAATTGACTGGTTTCTTTAAGACCGACAATCAAAAATCCCTGAAGTGACAGAAATTATTATTGTTATTATACATTCCTTATCTTTATACCAAGTTGACTCCCAACTTTGCCCATGAGTTACTTTTCTTTGGATTACATCTTGCATACTTGATCTATTAGAATGATGAACTAGAAAATATCTGAAGCATCATTTGAACTCTAAGAGAAAAGGAATGGGCTCATTGAAAACTGATATCCAACAACATATCCAAGAATTGTTTTGGGTTCTTAAGTTTTATGGGTAATGGTTGTTTTCAGGCTTCTTTTAATGTTATCAGTGACAATTACATTGAACACTTTGAACAAATAATCAGCTGTTTTTGGTTTTCCATTGTCACATAGGGAATGAATGAATGATTGACTTATTCAAAAGTGAATATTAAGAACTGTTAAAAATAGAGAATAAGAAAGATTCAAGGTGTGCTATATTAGGGAAACCATAGGCTTCTGAAGTAAATAGTAACAAGTGTAATGTGTCTAAAATAATAATGTATATGTTTGAATGGGAGAAAATACGCTAACATAAAATGTTGGAGAAACATTTAGAGAATGTAAACCAGTAACATACATTCTTTAACAGATATATTTGATTACTTGGGTCCTTTGTTTAAATCTTTAATTTTTTTCTATTATATGGCCTCACTTATAAGCTGGCATCTTCTTATATTCAACATTTCTAAAACAAGTTTCTTTATTCCTGTACTCATACACCTGTGATTTGTTTTTATCCTTGATTTGGTAATGTGACCATTACCTATCTGCTTATTCAAGTTTTGAGTCATGTAGGTGGCCTTTGCCTTTTAGTGGCCAAGCTAGGCATATTTCTCTTATCATTCTCAATGTCAGCCTTTCTTTTGTAGCCCAGTGCTCAGTTCTCTTCCTTGGGATTTAGTAGGTTGACTTCTTCATTGGAATAGGGGCTTCTGTGTAGTCAAACTAGTTATATTCTTCTGTTATTTTCTTTGTTCTCTGTCATAACCCGTCATTGAGTTTACAACCTTGCAAAAATATCCTTTGGCAGTCTTTGCCAGCAGTCTTGTAGTTCAGTCACTCAAGAAATATGTGATGAATGAGAGGAATTACATTTTTCACATTAATATGGGTTTTTAGATATAATTTCTCTTCTATATCTCACATCAATTGTAATGGGTAACATTGACATAAAAATATTGAGTTCATTCTAATTTTAGATGATTAAAAATAAGCATCTAAATGGTGGAAAAGGGTGTAGGTCCAGAACAGCATAGTCTTGAGGCTCACCCTTCCCTTTTCCTAGCTGTCCTTTTGTTCTCGTTTAGTGGCAGCTCTCTTCCTTTCCATCTGACATCACTCTAGGCAAAGCCTCTTCACCACAGTTGCTGATTATTTTTTCCTTTTTCTTATTTTTTTCCTCGAAAGTAGGAAAGTAGAAAAGTTGTCTGGTGTGTAAAGTAGTCTTAATTTCTCTGGTAAAATGTTTAAATTAAAGAAATATAAATATAACTGATATTACAAAGGAAATCCCAACATTTATTAGGTACCTGAATATAAAAACCCTGCTCTAGTTAAAGATACTACAGTGTTCCTATTAATAATAAAAAAAATCAATCATTCTTTCGAATTTTTTGTTTTCATGTGAAAGGGCAATTTCTTGCTATATTGCCTAGACTGCCTCAAGCTCACTATGTAGCACAAGCTGACCTAAAACTTGTAGTCCTGCTTCTGCCTTCTGGATGCAAGTATTGCAATCATACAATACCACCCTTCTAGAAGTACTTTTTAATGTGGTAAAATAATGTGTTGTTAAGTGTTAATTCATAAAGTATAAGTCTGCAAAAAGTTATTTATATTTACTGCACACTGAAAAGAATGAAAAACCCAAATCATTTTCTTAAAATCTTTCAGTCTCTTGTTAGTCTCTTCACAAAATAGAGGGTTATGTTTGTGTCTTTTAAAGATCCATGCACCTTCTCATCCTCAGTTTTTTCCCAATTGAGCAAAGTGCTGCACTGTCCTTGGTTGCTGTGTAGTCAAGCTAGTTATATTCTTCTGTTATTTTCTTTTGTTCTCTGTCATAACCCGTCATTGAGTTTACAACCTTGCAAAAAAACAGCTAAATGATACTTGTTGGATTAAGCTCTATTTGGAGTGATAATAGGTGATATTTGTAATTTAGTATTTAGTAATTCCCAATTTTACCTGGGATGTATCTTCTTAATCATCAAGAGTGGGGAGGGTGAACCACATATTGTCTCATTCCAGAATTGAACAGCCCAATAGATGAAATTCAATTAATTAATATGATCTGAGAAATTAGACTTTCACCACGCAAGTTAAGAGATTGTTTAGGAAAGTCCATCTAGGTAAGCAATATTATCTACATACCCATAAATGAACAAGTGTAAGTTTAGAGAAAGATGACCTGTTTGCATAATGCAGCCAATGGCCTAATAAGGCTATTCAAATCAGTCAAACAGTTTTACTTATTGATAAGTACTCATCACTTTATTTGGATGATCATATGTTGATGATACAGTTTTAGTTCTTTTCTTCTCTATCACTACAGAATAATATTTGGTACTAAAAATGCATAAAGCTGCAGAGTATCTATCAAGTAGCAGTAGCCTAAAAGTTGGAAGAAAAGAACAAACATTAGTAATGATAATTTAGTATAGGGATCACATCACAAAAAGAGTTTTCTTTTTGTCGAAGTTCTGCTGAAGCTACATGAATTCTATTTAAGAATGCATTTAGTCATAAACATGTTTGTATATGCATATGTATGTAACAATGAAGAAAAAGAGGATGGGAATTTGAAAGAGAACAGAGTTAGGAGTTCAAGGGAGGATTTTGATGGAGGAAAGAGGAGGGAATGATGGAATTATGTTATAATCTTTAAAAATTTAAAAATTAGAAATAATATAAATAAATCAGTACTGGTAAATCAAATATGCTGGATTACAATTTACTCTTGAGTTATCTGTAATAAAAGCATAGATTTTTAAAAAAAGTGAATTGCACAGCCAAACTGGTATCTCTATTCAATCTTATTTCCTGTTATATGGTAACTAATTGCAAGTATAGAGAAGCCTGCTGGGAAGATTTTTATGCTTCAAGCTAGAGAAAACAAAGTTCACTAGGGTTCACATGTGGTGGCCATGACAATGAAGGTAAGCCCTCTGCTCTGTATGTCAGTGCATATCCATACTATCTAAGATGCAAAAATAGAATCTCAAAGATCATGCTTATAGGTGAATTTCAGCATTTTCTTGATAAATAAAGAAAAGAGAGTGACAAGTATATGTTTTTTATTTAAACAACAGAAAATAATAAATTCTTTATTTTCAAATTCTTTGCAGGTATGAAGCAATGAAAGCATGTATATGGACATGATTTGAAATCTATGAGCTGATGTTAATGTGCTTATAGCATTGAGCCATTTTGGTTAAACAATTATAATAGCAACTTATTTGTACTTGGGCAAAGTGGTAATCTAATGATGTAGTCGTTAATTTGAATTTAGTAGACATTTTAAATATAGGGTTCTTTTACAAAGATAAAAGTTGCAATTTAAAGCTCTTTGGTGGTCTAAAAACAGCTTAATTCTGTAGTAGCATTGTAATAGGCACTAATCCAGCTTATACAATGATTGTAGTATGTCGTGTTTATGAACAATTGTCCAACTGCTTTCTCTGGGCTTTGTGTTAATTTAAAAATATTAAGCATAAAACCTTCTAAGATCTTCCTGCTGAGATAAACTGTTCAATGTAACTTGTGCTCAAGCAGCAACTGTCAGAAATTATCTTGCTCCTAGTGATTTTTGTTTTCACCTTACGCCTTTTCCTGCTAGAGTCCTACTGTGGGATGATAAAGTTTATCTTATGAGGCTTTATTATTTAAATGGTACCTGAAGAAAGATTAGCGTGGGGAGCTGAGGGTTAGTTCCTGACTGAATGATGTCTTTCATTATGTAATGACCAACTTTTAAAAATTGGCAGTTTGAACCAAAGTAAAAAAAAGTCTATGGATTGTAGCTAGCTGTATTCTTTTTGTGGGCATTCTCATTACTTAGCGTTGTGGATAGAGCTAAAAATTCAAGGAGTTGCCTGTTCAGCTTGACAGTATATAAGTGAAAAAACAGAGAAATACTTAACTCGTAGATAGAGATAAAGGAATACTGTTTCAACATTTTTTTGTGAGATATAATTGATTTCTTAATGATTAAGCACACTAAAGGAAATGTTGGTGTTGTGGTGTCAAGTTAAGACTGAAATCTCATTGACATTTTTATTTTGACTGTATTGATCTATGCTGAGGAAAATCTTCCTGTATCAAAGTAGCAGCTGAATTATAGCTGGATAATATCTAAGATGATAGACTTGTTGTTTATGGAATGTTAAATGAATTTTTTCTTTTACTTAGCAATATTCTTCCAAATCTGTCACTTTAACATATAGAACTAGAAAAAAGGACTTTGAATGGCATACACCTAATTCAGTTAAACTGAATTCCTGTTTATGCTACATAAACTTAGTAATAACCCTTGCTTTTTTGTGAAAGGCTTGTGCTGAGATTATGTAAACACATCAAGTTAACCATTTGGCTTCTCAACAAGGGTGTTTGTAGTCATAATAATAATCATTTAAGTAACAAGGATGTTATTTCGTAGTTAAGTCTAGGCCAGCGTAAGTATTTGTATGGTCAGTCATCCTCCAGCAGCTGTAGCTGCGGTGCAGTTAATACATTGTGACAGTCTCTGCTCTGGCACTGACTACTAGTGTGAATGTAGAGAAAACTCAGTTTTTCTACACCTCAACTTTTTAAAATTACATTGGAAGGGTTATCTAAATGTCCTCAGCTGTCCAGGTGTTGCTCCTTTTTTGTCTCTATATGTGGTAGGCATCTCAACAGGGAGCCATTTCCAGGCTGTCTAAATCTCTTAATACTTCTTTTGTGTTTGTTTCTTTAATGCTGTGTGTATCACTCCGTGGAAGTCAGCATTCATCCTTCTGGGCTGTCTCAATCAACATTCTTGTTCTTCTCGGCTTGCCTCTGCCACTGAGTAGTCATTTAAGTAAATGTAGAGTGTGAACAAATAGGTATTTTGACTTATTTATAAACATGGTTAGATAAACTTTCAGTTTTTTCTATAATAAACCATTTATCAAATTTTATTTGGTTTCTATAAGGGGTTTTTCATATCTAGTGTCAGCCACCAGCAGCCTAGTAGTAAAGAAAAATATATTTATTTTTCTTACTCTAAGGATTACAGGATACTTTAAAGGAGACTTTGAGAAAACATGCAAAAAGAAAAAACCGCACTACATAAATACATTGCATAAATCAAAAAGGGTTTTGTCAAAACATGAACACGTCCCAGTCCTGCTTTTGTATTGAACTTCAGTTGCTGGTCGCAAGGAGTCAAGAGCACTGAAGTTGGCAGCAAATGCATTCCTCATCCGGCCTCCTCTTGGTTCCTTTTGGCCTTCACATAGACCTCTTCTTGTCTTTTTATACAATCCAAATGGTATTCTTTCTTTTTTTTTTTTCTTCCTTTCCCTCAAAACCTGAGCTGAGCTGAGACCAATGAAACCTGAACTTTTATAGTTCCTAGTAGTTGCATTTTAAAAGGTCAGCACTGAGACTTCTTCTGCGTGGCACTAAGGCAAGCATATGTGTATCTTAGGAGGGAAAGAATCGGGGAGAATAATGGCACAGGGTGGACCTTTAGGCACATTTAGCACACTAAACCTTTTTTTCTTTCTTAGGATCCTTTTTGCAAGCTCAGTACTTAACCTGGCTGAACTAGCTGCCCTTCGGCCTGATCTGGGAAAACTGAAAAAGATCTTATATTTCCATGAAAACCAGTTGGTATATCCTGTCAAGAAATATCAGGAGAGAGATTTTCAATATGGATACAATCAAATTCTCTCATGGTAGGTATTGATTGTATACAGTTTGTTGTTTGCCATCTTACTCCCTTTTTCTCAAAACAGGTTTATGGGGTGGGGGATGCATGCACACAGGCCAGAGGAGGACAGTGGGTGCCTTCTGTCCTTCTCTGCTTGTTTCTTTGAGACAGGGTCTCTTCCTAAGTCTGAGGCTCCTGTTTTTCTATGCTAGACTTGAAACTGGCAAGTACCTGACCTCCTTATATCTTTGTCCTGATAGGAGCTGGTATTATAGGCATGTACTGGGTGTCCAACTTGCTATGTGGGTGCTTGAGTCCGAACTTGAGTCCTCGTGATTTTGAAGCATGTTATTTTTACTAATGGGATATCTTTCCAGTCTCTATATTTTCCATTTTAGATGGCTAGTCTGTAAATCTAAAGACTACAATAAATCTTTAAGTATATTAAGGCAGGCACAAGTATTTAAATATTGTTTCCATAATATTATTATTTGTACTTTTGCAGAATTTATAATAGCATTGCTATTCATTTTGTGAAATATATTCTTACATAGACTAATCATCCAGTTTTACCTTGAACCAGTTATCTTACTGGTTATTTTTACCAGTTATTTTACATAATGTTCAGAATAAAATATAAACTACTGACAAGGATCTTTACCCCTTGATTCCTTAAATTATTATTTATAGAAAAATGAACATGTTTTTTACCAACTACTTTCAGTATGTTCAGCTATAATTTAGTAAAGAAATTAAAATTTAATAGAGCAATGTTTTTGTAGCTCCTATTTTTTGTTATATTCTTTATTTTTGGCCTGTGTATTTAGTTGCATCTAAGGCAGAAACTTTAGAAAATAGAATGTTTCAGTGTTTTTCATTGCTTCTCCCACTGAATCTTCTGAAAAGACAGTCTGAAAATAGCTGCCATTTCAAAGGTGAAAACCTTTTCTATTCTTCCTCCAATATAGTGTCTCTCCTGATGCTTGCTGAAAGAAATTCATTAGCAACCTCATGCCATCTCTCCTGCAGAATCCTGTTGCATCACAGCGCCAGTCACATGGAATCAATTTGGAAGTGATTGCATACATGTTATTCACCGTTTTTAGTAGTTATTAGCTACAGAGATTGATAATGTGTTTGAACAGACCTTGCTAGTCTGTTCCTTAGTTTAGTTGACATAGAAAAACAACTCTAATGCTACTAATTGTTTTGAGCTTTTTGTAAATGTTTTTCTGCAGTCGTTTTTACAACCCACTTCTATTGTGAGGGAGCACGGCTATCAGAACAGTGGAACTGTGCAGTCAAATGTCTCATAAAAAGCACCCATTCTAAAATCTTATAGGAAATTAAAATACTTCATTTTATCTTAAAATGGCAACAGGAAAATATGTTTTCAAAATGAAAATGAGCTGGAGAGATGGTTCATAGGTTGAGAGCACTGACTGCTCTTCCAGAGGACCAAGGTTCAATTCCCAACCTCCACATGGCAGCTCACACCTATCTGTAATTCCAGTTTTAGGACTTATGACACCCTCGCTCAGACATACAGGCAGGCAAAGCATCAATCAATGAACTGAACATAAAATAAAAATATACTTTATATTTTTAAAAATATGAAAATGAAATTTCTTTGTACATTTATTAATATGTAAAACATTGATAATATTCTTGTGGTTTCTTGAATTAGTAACATTTTATTTTTCAGATTCTGTGGTTTTATTACCCTGAGAAACCATAATGGAGGGATTAAATATCTTTCCCTTTATGTGTGACATTAATGGAAGTTACACCCACTCATATCAGGGAGGAAATATGTGAGAAAGTATATTTCTGTAGACCAATATGAATCTTTAACAACATAGACTAAACGTTTTAGATTAATAGTAGTTGGGTGGTGTGCCTGCTTCAGTCAGATATTAAATAAAGAAAATAGGTCACCCCGCTTTTTTTCCTTTATGAAGAATTGTTTTTTCTCATAAGGAGAGAGACTGAAAACTTGCGTATGATTTTTCCTTATTCCTCCACTCAAGAGGACAAGCTGATAGACAAGCCTGGGGAGAAATAACTGGAATGCATCACCATTTGGCTTTGTAATAGGAAGAAAAAGTTGTCCAAAGGAAAATAGGAATGTCAGAGTGCAGTTCTGCTCCAGCTTTGAAAAGTACAGCTTCTTCTTCAAATGCGTCTTCAGCATTCTTGCTGATTTCTGCTTTTGCTGACACTATCAGCTTTCATTCTGGACTGTGTAGCAGTTTAGGATTTTAAAGATGACTGACCTATGCCATCACCTTAGAGGTTCCACTAATCCTCTGATTTACGAATACATGCTGTAACTATGTAGTGTGACCCGTTGGTCACTATTACAATATGTGACAAATGGTGCAAACGGATGAGCTGTAGAACGATCTTCAATTTTTAGTCTATTATTGTGCTGGCTTCCTCATTGCTTAGTTTTGTGTCAACTCTTCTGTGATATTCATTTGTGGTAGCTGTGTTGTTGCTGTCTCCATCCCCCAAATTTTCACCATGTTGGAGCTGAAAAAGCAACAAACAAACAAAACAGGCAAAAGCAGTTTTAGAGGGGAAGTCAGTGTGTCTACTGTTGGGATTTTGTTCTGTTGTGTACTAATAATAGCAAAGCTATCTGTCTTGGTAAGTATGTTTTAAACTAAGCCAAGTATTATCTTTGGCACTCATTTTATCTGTAAATTCTACTCATTATGATGTTTTTATAGCCTTATGGACATGCGTGCTTTTTCCCAGTCTTACTAAGGTATCATTTCTAAGATGGAATAAAACTGTTTTGTCCTATTTGCCTTCTTATAGAATTGTTCAATAATGCTGCATTATTGGTGAAAACAAATAAGATGTTCTGTTGTAAATATCATGACCAAAGCTATTTGGGGAGAAAAGGGTTTATCTTCTCTTACCACTCACAGTCCATCACCCAGTAAATCTGGAGAAAGACTGGAAGTAGAAACTGAGGAACACTGTTTACTGGCTTGCTCCCAGACCTCCTTTTACATAGCCCAGGCCTACCTGTCTAGGGATGGTACCACCCACAGTGGGCTGCACCCTTCCAGGATCAATTAGTAATCAATAAAATGCCATGTAAACAATGTTAATGGGAAGTCTGATGAAGGCACTTCTTCATCTGAAGTTTCCTCTTTGCAGGTGTGAAAAGTTGAAAACCAAGATAGTCATCATAGACATTTTCGAGAATCAAATCTTATTAAATCAGTTCTATTCATGTTATATTTCTAGATTTTATCTAGCGGATGCACAGTTACCATTGTTTTTCATTGGTGCTGGAGACAATGCAATAACCATTAAGAAAATTATTTATTTATGATACCTAAAACCTGCTTTCACGTTTTCTTTAATCAGTGTGTATTGTCTTTTAAAAATACTGAAGAAAAACAGTACATTTGTCAAAATCAATTATTAATGGTGTAATTCTTTTGTTTTTTCTAGAGATCAATGATTGCGGTTAGCTATATATTCCTTTTATATAATAAATTCTAATAGTATGGATATCTGGATGCATTTCACTATTTTTTCTACTTTCTTGACTGTCCTAAGCGTATTACAATACTGAACTAAATTCCATCATTCCATGTAATGCCAGAACCTAAAAACAGTAAAATTTCTTCAAACAAAAGGTTAAAACTAGAAATGGACTTTAACTGAATAGTGCTAAAGGTATCATGACCCCATAGGAAAAGCCTTATGGGAGTTAGTTTCCTCAGAGATGAGGAGGAAGCTGTAAACCTGTCCTCCGTAGTAGACTTCATAGAGACATGCTTGGGCTTGCTCTGCTTGGTAGTGATAATGTGACAAGTTTATGATGTATGGGGAAATAGACATTAGTTTGAAATCTTATTTGATTTCATTCAACTATCTTATTTCTCTCTTGCCTGTCTTCCAGGAAGCCAGCAACCCAACCATCTGTGATGGAATTCTAAGAACTAACGTCCCTGTTAGCAGCTTCATCTATACTAGTGTACAGTGTTACTTGCAAACCTGTGGTAGAGCAGAGTCTGATTAGTATGCAAAGGTCTTAGGCTTTAGAATAACTCTTCATGAACTTGCATTTGCCTTTTCTCTTTACAGTTTGGTGGCTGATGTGGTGGTATTCAATTCCATTTTTAATATGGAATCATTTCTTACTTCCATTGGAAAATTCCTAAAGTTGATTCCTGATCACAGACCTAAGGATCTGGAAAGCATAATCAGACCCAAGTGTCAAGTTATTTATTTTCCCATCAGGTTTCCTGATGTGAGCAGGTCAGTGTGTTTGACTGTATTTTTGAGATTTTATCCTAAATCAAGTGTCTAGAAATTGATATTCTTTTTGCTGACTTTGACTTTTCATTATAAGTATAGTTTAATAGAACTCAGTAGAGTTCTGTCTCTCCATAATGTGATTTATAAAAACTTTTGATGATCAACTTTCCATCCTATCAGGAAATCATTAGTCTAGGTATTGAATTTTTTTGTTTCTTTACTCTTGTTTATTTGTTTGCCAAAGTAGGCACTATGGGTGTAGCAAAAACTGTTTTACTTCTTTTGTGTTACAGAAGTAATTGCCAAGCACTATTTCTCAACTTTTGCATCCAGTTTTGCCCACTGTTTATAATGAATAACAGTAACTCCTTTCGATAAATCTGTATTAAATATCATTTTCTTGGTGATTTTAATGTCTCATTCTGATTCTTTGTTTCTTTTTCTTCATTTTCACAGTTTATATTATTTTTAAAATGAACTAAATGTGGAATTACTGGATTGCAGAAGTACTAACTGTTCCATTTCTTTGTTTCTCTGTACACTTTTCTAACCTGTGCTGCTGGTCTTACCTTGAATTAGAGTGACTGTGTGGTGCAAAGGGAGCAGTGTAGAGCCCTTTGTCACTCTCAGTTAAACTTAGAACAACCTGTGTATACTGCTACTGGAGTGTTAGGAAGTTTTCCTCTTCCCTGGGACTTACGACAGCTTAGGATGCTTGTGTTGTGTAATTGCATCCTTCAAAGGCATTTAGGAGCAGCTCAGTCTCTATAATATTACTTGTTATATGTGCGTTTTCAGGGCTGATCATCTAATTTTTAAATTTTATTTTTAAAAATATTTTTATATGATATATTTTCTGCCTACTTCTATCAGATCCTTTGTGAATTCATGTTCTCTCTGTCTCACTTTCTTAAAAAGAAAGAAATAGGAAAGAATCAAAAGAAATAAAAACCAATGAGATAAAAATGAATTAATTTACAATTGAATATATAAATAAATAAATACTCAAGCAAAATAAAAAGCACAAAAATCTTATAGAACTCATAGAATGTGGTTGATATATTCAGTGTCATTGCATTGGGGAAAACTGGTTTTCCTTTTACCATATTGAATCTTTCCTATGTGTTTGGGATGAAGCTGACTGGATCTTGTTGTATAATATTTTTTATGTGTTTCTGAATTTGTTTTGCAAGTATTTTGTTGAGAGTTTTGCATCTGTGTTCATATGGGATATTGGTCTATAATTTTTTTTTTCTTTTCTTCTTTTCTGCCTCCCCCCTCCCCTTTTTTGTCTTGTTGCATCTTTGTGTAGTTTTAGTATCAGGATAGTAGAGACTCCATGAAAAAATATTAGTGAACCTTCAGTTTCTATTTTGCAGAATACTTTACCAAGTATTCACTTTAGTTTATCTTTGCAGGTGTGGTAGAGTTTTGCACTAAATCTATCTGGTCCTTGGCGTTTATTGTTGATTTGGTTTGTTTGTGGTTTGGGGCTTTGATTAGGAGATTATTTTTTTTAATTACTGTTTTTATTGCTCTAGGGGTTTTGAGTCTATTTAAATTCTTCATTTCATCTTGATCTCACTTTGGTAGGTCATGTATGTCAAGAAATTTGCCCTTTTCTTTTAGATTTCCATCTTGGGGATATAGATTTTAAAGTATGTCCCTAAGTATGTCCCTACAGTTCTGTGAATTCTTTGAGTGTCTACTGTAATGTTTCACTTTCATCTGTAATTTTATTGATTTGTATTTTCTCTCTTTTGATTAATTTGATAAAAGATTTGTCATTCTTGTTGATTTTCTCAAAGGAAACCTTTGATTTTATTGATTCTTTGAATTTTATTTTTCTAGTTGTTTTGGTTTCATTAAATTTATTCCTAAGTTTGATTATCTTTTCCTAAATACTCTTTTAAGAAATTATCTCTCATTTTCATATGTCTTTCAAATATAATATTAAATTGTATGAAGTCTCTCTAGTTTCTTGATATATAGACACTTACTGCTATGAATAACCTTCATTGTTTCCTGTAGGTTTAGGTATTTTGTGATTTTGTTTGCAATCAATTCTAAAAACTTTTTAATTTCCTTCTTGATTTTGGTCATTCAGTAGTGAGTTATTCATTTTCCATGATTTTATATGCTTTCTGCCATTTCTTTTGTTGGTATCCACAGTTACATCTTTTAATATCCTTTCTTTGTTTCATACATTTAGTATTTTGATTATTATGTGTCTAAGGAGTTTCTTTTATGTTCCTTTCTAATTGGTGCTTCACATGCATATTTTATCTTGATAGGCCTCTCTTTAGATTGGAGAAATTTCCTTATGTGGTTTTGTGAAAAATATTTTCTGGGTTTGTTCTATCCCTATTTTTTTTATTCATAGGTTTGGTCTTTTCATAGTCTTCCAGATTTCTTGGATTTTTTTTTTTGCCTGGAATTTTTCACATTTAACATTTTTCTTGAGTTAGCTACCTATTTCTTCTACTTTGCTTCCACAACCTGAAATTCTCATATTGACCTTTTAGTCTGGTTGTGAGGTTTACCTCTGTACTTAATACTTGACATCCTCAATTTTTTTATTTTGAGTTTTATTTAAGTTTGTGTTTTTCTTCACTATCCTATTTGTCTATTAAATTCTACATTCATATCTTGAATTGCTTTTGTTAATTCCTTCAACTGTAAAGTCATATATTCATATCCTCTTAAGGTCCTTGAATGTATTTATAATTGTTCTTTTGCAGTCATTGTCTTGTGTTTCAGGTAAATAGTTTTTCTCATGTACTATTAAGGTTGCTGACTGTTGGCGGAGGTATAATGTCTTGCTTCTTCATGTTTGTGGCTTTTGCTCTGCAGTTTAGCCATTAGGAGTTTGAACATTTGAGGTGTACCTGGTTTTGATATCTGGTATTGCCTTTGATAGGTGGTTGTTACATTTTTTGGTTGTTGATCCCAGTCTGTGTATCCCAATTGGCTGTGGGTCCCTAGTAAGATTGTTTCTGCATGTATGTTGGATGTCACTAAGGAAATGGTGATGGGCTAAAAGGAATGGTTGTGTCCTAACCAAGTGTGGTGGCTGCATGGTACTTGTTGGAGAGTCTTTCTGGACCCAGTCACATATGAAGGGCTAGAGGAAAGGCTGAAAGGGGCAGCTGTGATAGACTAGGAGAACCCTGAACTTAGAGGCCAGTTCCAAGCGCTCGGAAGTTGGTTGGGAGATGTTCAGGCAGGAAAGTGGCAGGTCTAAGAGTAGTCTGCAGAGACAGAGATGGAGGAGGCAAGGAGAATAAAAGAAGCTTACTTAACACTAGTCAAGTATTGCCTCAGGTGGGTTCCAGGAAATGGGAAGCTCTGTGAATCAGCAGGGAATCAGATAGGAATGGAGATAGGTTAGTAGGAGAGGGTTTAGTTGTGGGGGGCGGCAGGTGGGACAGAAGGATAGCTAAAATGTCTGTACCAAGGGTTGAAGGTGGGCAGGGAGGAGTGGCTCAGGTGTCTGACTTCTGATTCAAATTTCTGTTTATAGTTCTTTCAGTCATGATAGATCATTTTAAAATTACTGTTGATAGTTCATTTGCTAATTCAAAAACTGTATAGCTAATGAAACTTAGGTCACAATTTTCAAGTATATGTACATTTTCTTGTATGTGTGTGTGTGTGTTTGTACGTATGCTCATTCACTGTCATGTCTTCTTATTCATTTAGAGGTAGTTCTGTGACATCCCAGGGATATAAAAATTTGCACATGCTAAAGTTTCTATAATATATAATATTTTAATTTAACTTATGTACATTTACTGTATATTTTAAGTATTTTAGATTACTTAGAGACTAAAATAATGTCAATAATGTTTATATAGTTTGTTGTAAGGTATTGTTTGGGGAATAATGACAAAAAATGATAAGTTCAATGAAAGCATACACTTTCTCTTCAAATGTTTGACCTGTTGAATCTAAGAAAGACGAACTCAAGAAAGAGAAAGTTGTATATATGTATATATATTTTACAGATACATATTCTATTATGTATAATGAGGGAGTTTTAACTTTTCAAAGATATAATTTTATAGTTTAAATCTGTTATAGTGAGAGCAAAGTTATATTTAGAGTTTCAGAATATAAGCATTGTTTATAATTTTGATTTTCAAATAACCTTTGAAAAATTTACATATTTGAATGAATATGGGTAGTCACAACTCATCTCAATCTGAGTAGATACTTTGTTTTCAAATTCTTTTGCATCATGTATAGTCCAAAACATCTTATATTTAATGCAGTTGTGACAATCCAATAGCTTATTAATTTTGACTTTAAAGAAATTTTGCTAAATAGAATTTTTGCTAAATTGTATTGGGACCAAGATATTATTTAAGCAGATCTTAGTCCAGAGTGTTATTTATTTTTAAAAAGTAATTTGCCATATACAATTCAAACTCATATAGGATAAGTTATTGTTTGCATGAATGACATTCAGCCCAATGTCTGCAGTCTTCAAATTATTATTTGTTGAGATGTTGAAAAATATTTAGCAATTCCAATGACAAAGTGTCCAATAATTAAATGATTCAGGGGTACTCTTCCTTAAAGACTGGCAGAAAAGTTCTGTATGTGTTTTTCTGGTAGACAGTAATTTAGGACTCAAGTTTAATGAAATATCTCTTTTTGTTTCTGTTTTTCTGTTTTCCTTGGCCCCTTCTACCATCACTTCCTGCTTCTCCTTCCTCTTTGTCTCCCTCTCTTCCTTTCCATCTATACACACATACACACACACACACACACACACACACACACCTCTCCCTTCCTCCTTTTTCCTCTACACATGCAAACCCACACTTACATGCAACTTCTCCCGCTCCTTTTCCCCCTGTGCATACACAAACTTTCTCTCCCTTCCCCCCTTTCCCCTATACACACACACACACACACACACACACACACACACACACACACACCATTAGTATTTGGTTTAAGTTTGATGTGTTCTGGCTATTTAGTTAGAGATGAACTAGATTTCATATCTCCAAGTCAAGCCAATACCCAGCACAACTTGCTAATTCTGTTTCAGAGGTTTTGTTTATCTGATATGTCAGCTGTCAGCTGACTAGCAGTGTGAGAAAGGCAGACTCACTGACAGAAGTAAAACATGACAACTGACTGACAGCTTGACAACAAGGGAGGAGGGAGATAAATGATCTTAAAATTATACATAAGCACATTATTCATTCGTTCATATATACATACATACATCTATACATAAACATACGTGAGAAGTAAAAATCCATGGCAGTTTGGAACTATTCTATGGTACATAAGGTAACGCCACACCAGATAACCCCTGCAGAATATCTTCAGGATTGCCAATTTTTACAAGTAAAGAATGACCATAGTTTACGGAGAGAGATTAAATGGTAACAGATAATGTTCATTTTTAAGAATGTAGGAAGATACATTGGAGAAGGATTGAATCCCATCATGTGGAGGTAAATAGTATCCTGTTTTTATAGGGTTTGCCTGAGCTGTTTTCACCATCTACTCTTACTCTCCTTGTTCAAATATTTAAATTCCCTTATACCAAATTTGCTTAAATTGTATATTTTTGTAAAATAGTCACCTGTAGATGCCTAATTGCAATAGTATTTCAAACCTAGAAATAACCTCAACTCCGCAAAATTATTCTGAATTTAGCAGCAACAAAAATTGTGTTTTTCATTATATTAGATGGCGATTAACCTTTCATTTACTTTTCTCATTCTGTTTACATTAAAGATTTGATGCTTGTTTTCTTTCTAGTTTTCTGTGGTTTTGTACTAAGAAATCTGGGAGGAGAGAAACAAACTAACAAGTAATCCAGAATATACTATGCTGGATGAATTGTCCCAAGTGAATAAAGGAACAGGGCTACAAACTAATGATGGTCTTTTGATAAACTCCTATGTTCCTTTAGGGAAATTGAACAAAAGGTTTGCTTAAGGCCTTTCCCCTTTATCCTGGTCAGAGGGCATTACTTAACTTCTCATGGCACGATAACATACCAGTGTAAGGCTATGAAGGCAAGATAAAATTTTATGTTATGTTGCATGAGGGTTATGAATAATGTAGTAAGGTTTCCAAATCATTTTGGTGTTTGAAGAATTGTTTTTATTTATTTTGTAAGCAGTTCCTTATTCCAATGCTTCCATTTTTGGTAATGCTTAGCAAAAAAATGAGTCAATAGTATGCTGTGCAGGGATTGCACTTTGACTTGCCAATTAGTACCGTTCTCTGTTCCTCTTAAGGGGATTTTTCATGGAATTTGGATATCAACCACCTTAGGCTTAGTATTAGGATCAAGATGCTTGTTATATAATTTGATGACTGACTACAGAGCCAAAAACCTAACACGTTTTATATAAATATTAATGACTTTATAAACACAAGAGCATCTTGGCTGTTTATTAATTTATTTTTTTGGGAGCCTTACCCATTCAGTGTGACCCCAACATTAAAAGTAAGTAAGCAGTAACAAAATCGTGAAAATACCAATAAACCTACAGAATACAGATTTAAAGCTAACTGATAGTTTAAAGACTAGATGTAGGAACAGAAATTCTATCATTCATATGTTAGCAATCAAGTAATTACTTATCATTTAGCAGTATATGTTCTATATTATATGACAGAGAAAGCCACACATATGCTGTTCCCATCAGCCTGTCATGTTCTTCACTAATGGTTGCTATTGAGTAGAATGATCAGTACATGAATAATTTTAGTTGGTTTTAGTTGTTCACCATTCTATTTAAAAATTCTGGGATCTTCTAGAAAGTTTTTCATTAAAAATATAAACAATTTGATAGGTACCTTTGAGTAGTAGCTAACTTAATAATCTCTTACTCAAATGACTCACCCCCTAAGATATTCTGCATAAAAGACTGTCATCTAAAAAGTTCTTCTCATTATTCTTTGAAGATACAACAATGTACAGTTATTAGGAATTTATGTTCACCTAACATCTGCTACAACTTGCCGTTTGTATGACAAATGTAGCAGGTCTGGTATGAAACAGAAAGAAAGGCTCCTTGGTCTTAGTCTCGTGATTTCTGTAAGTGCAGTGTGTATATTCAGGTGATTAAGACAAAATCGAAAATAAAAACCATGCAGATTGCATATTTGGCAGGTTGACATGTCAACTTATTGAATGGAAGAGCTCTAGGAATGGTCTGAAGTACGGATTGTGCTGGTTGGGACAGTATGTGTACTGAATTGAGAAACAGATTTGTGGTGTAAAATTGGTGGTTTCTGAGTTGTATGGATTAAGTCTGAGATGTTGGCAGCTCTGTTCAGAAGGGACAGATAAGTGAGAATTATCATCTCACACCTCAGTGCCACCCTTGGGAGCACAGTGTGTTGTGTTGGCCGGTGCTAGCAGAACTTTTGGTTGTATGTTCTTTGGCTGTGATATGGTTTATTTTCCACAAATAAACCTTTTCAAATAAAACCAAGCTGACTATTGTTTGTCATTTGTTACTGTCTTATGAAAATTGAATGAAAAAATTAAAAAGTCACATATTTTTTCATCTATTTATTTGTGGTTTAAGAAAAATATACGGAGTAATATTAGATATGACCCTGAAAGTTTTAATCAGAATCCTAGCACTTGTCAGGCAGTGTTCAAGGATAATTTGGTCTGCATAATAACTTCCAGCCTACCAAGGCTATGTAATGAGTTTCTCTTTCTGTCTCTGTCTCTCTATATATTTATATATTCTACAGAATATATTATATATGTTTTATATTATATATAATGATAGATACTACATGTACATATACAGTATATATAATCTAGTATTTGTCTATATATACATTAGGTATACATATACTAAATAAACACATACATATTACTGTAAATTTTTTACTGTTATGAATAGTATTGTAAATATGTGATATGTAGGATTCCTGATGTGTGGCTCCCAAAGGGGATGCCAACCCCAAGTTGAGAACCCTTGGTATATGCTGTCAGTGTTTCGATGTTTCCTTTTAATTTATGTCCAGGCTTTCTTTTGTTTAAACAGTGTTGCTTGTAACAGTCCTAACTTATGTTTACCACATTAGACTGAGTAACAGAAATCTAGAGAATATTGCTAGGTATATTAAAAGGAGGTGGTATTCTATATGAAAACTCTGTCTTTGGAATTTCTGTGCATTTTGCTCATGTGGCAAATAATAAGATTTTCTTCTACCTGACAATTTCTGTAATATTACTTTCTACAGAAGGGCTTTGAGTGAGTAGACATAGGCAATGTGGCTTTAGTTTTTCTGTTGACTATTTTTGACTGACATTACCTATGAGTTTCACATGTCTATGTCTGTGCATGTGAGTTTATGTGTGTGAACATAACCACATGTGTAGTTTTGAAGATAAACTTAGTTGTTGGTCCTTCCTTTCCCCTTGTTTGTAAGAAGGCTTCTTGTTGTCCACCACCATGTGTGCCAGGCTAGCTGTCTGCAGCTATGAGGGATTCTCCTGTCTCTGCCTTCCATCTCACTGTAGGAGCTTTGGGGTTACAGATGCACACTACAGGGTCCAGCTTTGCATGGACTCTAAAGTTTTGAATTCAGATTTTCATATTTGCGCTACAAACACATTCTCACTCAGGCACATCCTCACCCAATAATTTTTTTATGAATAAATGTTTCGATGGAACTAATTCTCTATTTTATTATTTTCTATTTATTAGAGTATCATTTCCTTTTTTTAATTCTTTTTTTTTTGAGCTATACAGTTTTTCCACTCCCCTTTTTTCTCCCCTCTCCTCTTCTACCCTTTCCTGTGACCCCTCATCCTCTCAATTTCTTGAGGAGATCTTTTTCACCTTACTATATAGATCCATATATGTGTCTCTTAGGGTCCTCTTTGTTGTTTTCTTTCTCTGGAGTTGTGTCATGTAGACTGGTTTTTCTTTGCTTTATGTCTAAAAGTCACTTATGCATGAATATTTATTATATTTGTCTTCTGGATCTGGATTACCTCACTCAATATGGTTTAGATCCAGCAATACCACTGTTGGGTATATACACAAAAGACGCTCAATCATACCACAAGGACATGTTCATAACAGCCTTATTTGTAATAGTCAGAAACTGGAAACAACGTAGATGCCCTTTAACTGAAGAACGGATAAAGAAAATGTGGTACATTTACCAATACAGAACTGCACAGCAGTAAAAAATGACATCTTGAAATTTGCAGGCAAATGGTTGAAACTAGTTCTCTATTTTTGTTTAATAGAGTGTCTCTTTATCAATAAATCCCTTTAAAAGTCTTTCTTTCTACAAGAAATGTTTAAAGGAAGTAGGCAATTAAAGAGGACAAAAATTTAGTTCCCTATTTTTTTAATTGCTACTTTATTTTTGGAAGATTAGAATATTTTACATCAGTAGTATTAAATATGATCCTTTAAAAAATTTGCTTGTGACCACAGTGAGAACATAATGTGGGAACATCATGTTTTGTTTAATAAATGCCAAGCTTAGTAGTTGCACAAATACTGCTTTCAATAGGTCCACATTTTCTTGCCTGTTGTTCTTAACTGAAATTTTAGTCCTATTTCTTTGTTTGCTGTGAAATAAGTTTTTCCTCACTTACCTCTTGGCTGCTCCCTGAAATCTCTTCTGATAATTATATTTCAAAGCAAGAAATAGCATTTTAGCGTCTCCTTTTTAAAAATTTCTCTTGAGTGTATTCTTTTTTATATATAAGTAAAAATTAAAGAATTTCTGTTATTTCTTTAGACGGTAATACAATTACATCTTTTCTCCCCTTTGCTTTTCTCCCTCTAGAATGTCATAACCCTCCTGGCACTTTTTCCAATTCATGGCTTCTTTTTTTATTATTTTTTGTTACATTTAACCACAATTGATATAAATACAGAAATATAGCTTCAAAGCCTGTATTATGTTACTTGTATGTATGTTTTCACGGTTTGACCACTTATTATTGAATAACAAATTGGTATGTTCTTCCCTGGGGGAGAGTCTATTTCCACTCTCAGCCTTTCTTAATTGCCTGTAGTTCTTTATGTAAGGTTAGGGCCTTCTGCCCCCACATCCACATTAGAATATCTCTGATTGCTGTATATTTTCAGCTCACATTTGGGTATTCATGTTGGTGAGACTTTATGGGTATAGCCTCTTACATTACTATGAGACATGATCATTTAGCAAAGTCCCTGATCCTGTGGATCTTAAGGTTTTTCTGCCCTTGCTTCAGCACTGATCCTTGAGCCTTAGATGCAAAAGTTGTATTATAGCTGTATCTATTGAGATGAGATGGGGCTCCATAATTCTGCATTTTGACTCACTTTGGTTTTCTGTAATGGTCTCCATCTGTTACAAAGAGAAGTTTCTTGATGCGGGGGAACTTTTCTCTCCCGTACACTGTTCGTGCACATCCCTTCTTTAGGAGGAATTCATGCCCACTGATTCCTATCCTATTATATAGTTCCGAGTTCCTCAGTGTGACCTGGAAGTCTAAATTCATACACATGTAGAAAGCCAGTGCGTCTGCTTTGTGTAATCACATCTAAGTGTGGGCTGGCTCCCTGAGCACGCATAATACTTAGGGAGCAAACTGGTCTATTCTAAGCCACCACATTCGCTTTTATGTGCCAAACTCGTTTGATAGCACTAAATCCTTAAGTGCTTCTTACAGTTGTCTCTAACTAATTGAAGAGGGGGCTGTCTCAGGCAGTGAGAATGAGTTTGAAAAGACATAAACAAGAGTCATAAAGGGGAAGAGTAAAGAGGAAAAGTGGATAAAAAAAGCTTTTAAGTTTTTCATATCATTGTATTAGTAACTGAGAGAGTAAAATTATAGAAAAATGTCTAATACATTTCCATTGTAGGCAAATCGTTTTATTTTCAGATTTAGTTCTTGTTATATTTGTCTCATGAAAGAACAAATAATAATTCTTATTTAGTAGATAATCTGAAATAGAACATTAAAAACTATTCTAGACCAGTTTCTTTGTTGTACAGCTTGGGAAACTGAAGTAAAAATGTTTTTCCTGTGTTCATTGTGTAGTAAATCAATAGGTTCAGAACTTAGAAATTAGTTTAAAAAATTACACAGATGAGTAAAAATCTGGAGTCAAAAGTGTTGATTGTATTAGTAATTACTAAATAGGATTAACCAATGATGATTGGCAGCTTTGCAGTTTATGAGAACAATAGGTAGTGCCAAAGGTTTCTTAGCAGTCTGTTATTTCAGGTGCCTTAGATTTCTTGCTCTTTTCCTGGAAGTATCTCACATTCTGAACTGCAGCTACTAGGACTGTAAGGGGAAATAGTGATGACTCAGCCCACCTACTTGCTTGTTTGTTCCCAGTAAATACGGGGCTACTCTTTAAAACTCATTCTGTGAATAGGAATGCCAACATCTAAAGCTCAGCCTATCATTTTTCATGTCCCTTTCCTAGGACTTGATGTCAGAATCCCCCACCCTAGCCCCTGAGACAGAACCTTTCTTTATAATCCTTGACTGGCTGAAATTCATGCCATGGTGGCCTCAATTTTCTCCTGTCCTGTATGGGCTGGATTACAGCTTTTCCTATGCCATTTATCAATCAGATGTGTTTACTTCTTTAAATTTTTAACTATTTACTATTCCTGTTTTGAGTCCTGCTTTAGAAGCTGACTGACATCACTCGGGAGTGGATTAAAATCTGATCAATCCATAGCATATAGTTAAGAAAGAGCGCAGGTGTGGGAGCAAGAGTGGAGTAAGTGTGAGAGAGAAGTTTGTGTGATGTAGACCTGGTTTGTACTATTCGTTCTGATGCTTTATATATGCAAGATTTGTTCTAGCACCTTCCGTTTTGTTGCTTAGTTTCCCTAACATTTAATCAGAGTGGTAAGGACTGTGTGAAGAGAACAGGAAGTGTTGGATGCAATGTGCAACTGACATCCTTTACATGTTCTGCCTTCCTCTGTGTGAGATCATATCTACTATCTTAACCTTGATTGCCACTAGCAGGTTTCTAAACTTGACATTCAACTTTAAATGATTTATGAAATTATTAATTATGAGTAGTTGAGTTTGTCTAGAATGTCTAATCTACAGCCTACTATAATACTTAGCTGGGTTTTCCCCGTATCTTCTCTTTGTTCTAAATTCATTCACTTAAATAAGTTTTTGTAGCATAGGTTCTTAGTTACTCCTTCTAAAAACCTTTGCATATATTACGACCCTTACTGCCTTTCATGGTTATTTTCCCCCTGCTTTGTTTTGTTTCCCTCTTATATTATGGTTTGCTGCTATATTTCAAGGTTGGCACTAGTAGAACACAGCTCTCATCAGCAATGAAAATCAGGATGGTGGTGCAATCCCAGCACTCAGAGGGCAGAGACAGGTAGAACTTCTGTGTGTGCAAGGCCAGCCTGGTCTATAGAGTGAGTTCCAGTACAACCAGGGTAAAGCCTATCTGGGAAGGAAGGAAAGAAAGAAAGAAAGGAAGGAAGGAAGGAAGGAAGGAAGGAAGGAAGGAAGGAAGGAAGGAAGGAAGGAAGGAAGGAAAGAAAGAAAGTCAGTAAAACTTGCTGTTTTCTAGATAGTCAGTTACTCTCAGCACTTTGTATGATCCTTGAGTGTTTGCTCTTACTCCGTGCAGTCTGTGCTCCTCTCTGCTGGGGTTTCCTGCATGCGTCCTGCATGTTCAGATCGGTTGATGCAGTACTTCTCCCTGATATGATAGGTAGAGGATGGTAAACCTTGCTGTAGTAATGGATAGTTACTTTTTTTTTTAGCCAGAGTACTTCATATGTATGTGTTTGGGAAAAAGCTGGTGTAAGGTTTTGTAATTTACTGTAGCCAAATTGCAGCACAGATAATATACCCAGAACTAAAATTGTGATCACGAACATTTAGTTTTGATATCTGCTTTAGAAACCCTTCTTGTTACTACAGGAAAAAATGTGTAAGGAATTTGGACTTGTAGAATTATAGTCTCTAAATGATCACTTCAGATTTGATGAAAAATTGTTTCATAAAGTACATCTTTGGGGTCTAATTATGTAGCCTGAATTATCAAAGAATGCTGAATCACATTCCATCAAATTGTATGATTGGGCATTTTTCCCTTAAGTAAATGTCCGTTTTAATAAAAATGAAACCAGTCACGCCACTG
Source organism: Myodes glareolus (assembly GCF_982192425.1). NCBI lineage: Eukaryota > Metazoa > Chordata > Mammalia > Rodentia > Cricetidae > Myodes > Myodes glareolus. The sequence continues at coordinate 28,189,135 of NC_142046.1, read as the reverse complement.
ATATAACTAAGTTGGTAAGCATGAGCTTAAAAGTGCTAGCTTTTCTGTGTTGGCTGTGTGTTATACTCAACTAGGAGTATATGTATAAAAACAAGCAACAGCTGGAGAGCTCGTTAGTGGGAAAAGTGCTGGCTGATGCGTGCATGAAGATAGGCCTTTGAACCCCCTGTATGTGCAGAAGAGCAGAGTGTGGTGGTGAGCTTCTGTAGCCCAAATACTAGGAGTAGGCGAAGAAAGGAAGATCCTTCTAGCTCCCTCTACAGTCGCCTTAGCCAGTCAGTGAGCTCCAGGTCCAGGGAGAGACCCTGTCTCAAAAAAGATAGAAAACATTATAGAAAGACACCCACAACAGCTTCTGGTCTATACATGACTATGCACATACATACAAACACAGACTATATGGACACCAAAAAAAATTAAAAAATAAAAAAATAAATGTATATCTTTAAGGTTAGCACCAGTTTTTTGTTTGTTTGTTTCCTTTTGTTGTTGTTATTTTGCAGTGCTGGAGTTTGAATTGAGGCTTCATATGTGTTAGGCCAGTGTTGTTTCACTGAGTTATATTCCTAGCTCCCTCTGCCCATTTCCCATATTCTCACTGTATTCTGCTGTGAAGACCCGGAGAATGATGGACTGGGCATATTCCTACCAAATAAACTACAAATGGGATGAAGGTATACAGTAACTGCTCCTAGTCTTGCTATGGTACCTTCTTTAGTATTGCCAAAAATTATGTTCTTATGTACAAGTTTCCTTGAGCAGACTAGTATACTTGCATGCCTGTGTGTTGATGAACATGCACAGTTCTCTATCCCAGTGAAAATAAGAAAAAGTTAAAAATTCTATTTTCCCCTGAACTCTTTCTCTGTAAATGCTAAATTTTGGCACTCCTCCATTTCCCATTGACTTAATGTTCAAGTTTTTCTGTTCACTGTTTTTCTTGGGTGACATTGGAAATTTTTACCATCTGATGAAGACAGATGTATTTTCAAATAAAAATGTCTGAAGCATTTGTTCTTCCTACTATTCCTTTCTTTGGCAGAATATTCATATAGTTGATAAATAGTTTGCTTTCTTTAAATACCTTTTCATATAATCTCATAGCATGTTTCATGGATATTTTAACCTAGTTTTATGGTCTTTCACAAAATAAGGTATTTTCTAAATATGTTGAACTGAATTTAACTGAGCTAAACAGTTGTCCAATGTGCCTTTAAAATTATGATGATTTCTTACATTTTTAGGGTAACAGTTTTATCATAAAAGACTCCAAAGCATACATAGAGAATGGTTACAAATTATATGGTGAAACAGTCTCCATTATGAAGTGAAGCATGGCAGCTGTTTAACAGCTCATCTGACACTACACAGCAGGTTAGGGGAAGAAGTGAAAAATAATACTGGATTCACTTGAAAGAGTTGCTAGGGGAGGTGAAGTGAGCAGAATGCAATTACCTAAGTTGGAATTTATCCAGTACATAAGACTCACACCTTCAGTCTCAGAAGGGAACACCCTGGGTCTTTAATAACCATGTACTTGTCTATGCAACTGAACTGTGAAGGTGCTTCTGTCTTCTTCAAACCACCACCCTATGCCCTCAGCCACGTTCTAATTGAGATGGAAGGAAAACAGAAGTCCTTTTACTTTGTGTGTGTGTGTGTGTGTTTTGGGGAGGTGTTCATGTGGAGTCTCTGATGCTGCTCTTTATAAACTCTCTATTTTTTATCTATCTTATCTATCTATCTATCTATCTATCTATCTATCTATCTATCTATCTATCTATCTATCTATCTATCCATCCATCCATCCATCCATCCATCCATCCATCCATCCATCCATCCATCTATCTATCTGTCTTGGGGGAGCTCCTAAGTGGATCTTTAGAGGATCATGGTTCAGTTTATTGCACCCTTGATGGGTTCACAACAGTCTGAAACTTTAGTCCCAGGAGATCCACTATCTTCCTCTGACCTAAGCAGATCCCAGGCATGGTTTAAGCAGGCACTCACATGTACACTTCAAAGAAAATAGAAATTTTAACAAAATAGTGATACAGTGTGTCAAGCTTAAACCTGTCAGACTTCAGAGGTTTTGTTATTAGTAACTACATGGCACAAAGTCACAGAAGGCTGAATCTTGCTTATATGTTTATTTTAGCACTTGCTTCAATAAAGCTCAGTTACTATGATGGTCTGATGGTTTAATGCAAAGTTGAAAGGGAAATTTAACATAGTTTTTAATAGTCGGCTAGGGTTTGGATAAACTAAGGTTATTGCAGATGGAAATGTTATAAATTATAGACAGTTTCTTTGTCCTGTTTGTTTGCTTCCTTGCTTAGTTGGTAGTATTTCATATTTAGAGAAATTACTTGTATTCCTATGAATTTGGCCAAGATGACTTGATTTGCTTTAAATTTTCTTAATCTCTGCCATATTCTCTATTTGATCCCTCTTACTCAGTATTGTAAAAGGTTATAAAATACCTTCCTCAGGTCCCTTAAAATCTGATTGAGTTAATAAGCTTTTTCTTGTCAAACATTCACACAAAATATAGAATAATCTGAAAAATAAGGGGATAAAATTATATCATATTTAAGTATATACTATTGGATCTAAACTCTATGAACTTTAACTTCTTTAAATTCTTAGTGAAAAAAATAAAAAAATAAATTCTTAGTGATTTTTTAGGAAAATGTATTGAACTGAAAATGTTGGTTAAACAACCTAATAAACAGGCTTAATCTATGTAATCTTTCAAACAAAATATCTTTTCATTTTATGACAGAGCATGTAGAAAAAAAGTTTTCTTTATTACCTTTTTACAAAAATAATTGTAATACTTAAAAGACAGTAGCTAAAACACAGTTTTCTATCTGTGGTGTTGTTATTAAAGTTTATGTCAAAAGCAATAAATGTTTGGGTTATAATTGTGACAGTGCTAATACTGGAATAGCTAATAGACCTTTAGTCATTGTAACATTATATCATCTTTAAGCATTGGGCAAAACTGGGCATGCAGGTGCATTTTGGAATAGTTATCTACCATGCTCGTGCCCTGAGCTATCACACTGAAGCAAATATCAGCAATAACAGCACACCCAATACAAAACATAAATAATATGCAAGCTGTTATTTATTGCTGCCCTGTATTATAGAAAATTTATATCCTACTACGCTAAGAACAGTCTTGATAATATCATTGGAGGAATGTGAAAGACATTGATATCACCTGTATACGTTTGACCAGAAAACATCTTGCTCTGTGGTTTGCTATTATGGTGATAGCAGTAGGTCAGAGTCCACTTATGCACTTATAAAGTCTTCTAACATTTTATTTGAAGATTTATAAATGTTGAAAATAACCTTAGTATAGTGACATATAAATAATTTATAATACAGGTTATGCTTGTCTTTCTTTTAGAGTATATGAACCATAAGATAAGTATATAAGTGTAGGAGAGGGAGGGAGGCAGGGAGGGAAAGAGAGAGAGAAATTTTGTATACTCTGCAATGGTTCTATTGCTTTATTATGCTGGCAGTTTGTCCATGAATGAATATTTGAATCTTGTTAAAAATCCTTTTGCTGAGGCAGCATTCCAGGACAAATAAGTATGAATTGAGTATAAGACCTAGGCATAGGTGTGTCTAACCTTTCACGTATATAATAAAATAAATGACTTCCTGGTAATATCTTTCTTACTTGAGCACATGAAAGAAAAATCACAGTAAAGATGGAAGAAATGTTCTATTCATTTAATGCTCATGAGAGTTTTTAGAGCAAGGTGGTAGGATGGTTACTGAAATGATGTGACTAGATGGATCATAACAGTAGAGAAATTCTAGATCATCATGGAATTATACTTCATATTAGGTTTGTCAGAAATGTCTTTAAGTGAAATAAGTAGAGAAAGATATGAAAACACCTACAATTCACCCGGCCACTTGAGCAGGTCTGCTTTCATGGACTCTAGCTGCTAGCCAATTTATGATTTGAATCTTCATGATTAATGGCTCTTAAAATATTTTTTTCTGAACTGATATTAGCTTTACTTACAACATTTTTCTTCTAATGTCTTACCCTTATAAAGTAGCACTGAACTATTTTTCTCCATAAACTGTCCTGACACATAGCCCCACAGATTAATTATAATTGCAAAGATGTGCTTCCCTTTGTAGGTTTGAAATGTGTGGCTTTATCTTTTCCTTCTCCTTCTCTTCCCAAAGTAAATGGAATATGGAGCTTAAAGAAACCTGCTTTACACGGATTTTCTCCGTAGTCTCTTATTTTCAACAATGGTACCATTAATTTTTATCTTAGACTCTGATTCCTCTTCTATTTTCATCATTTTTATTATAACTGAAAAGAATCATCTAAATACTTATAAATCCATTTATTTTGCAATATTCTGTAAGCGTCATTATAAGGAATAATTTTTTTTCAAATACTAAATACCGTTTTTATCTAATGTGCTTTCTTCAAAAATTAAATTAGGAATGCCAAATAACTTTTAATTTTGTTCATGACTGTGATCTTTTTCTTTTAAGAGGACAAGGAAGGGGAAATAACACCAATGACTTAGAGAATGATCCAATGTGTACTGGGCCGCTGTACCACCAGCACTTTAAACACCCAGAGAGGAGGCAAAGAATAGCTTTAAAACTTACAATATTTATCACTGAAATTAAGATGATGGAACAACTTTTCAGATATTTCCTTACAGAGTTTTATAGACAATTCATAATGAATGTCTTTTATTAAATTGGAGTTAGATCCTAAAAAGCAAACTCTGTATTCTAGGAGGAATCCTGTACAATTATGCCATTGTGTTCTTGTAAAAAACCTTTCTTGTTCATGTATGTATACCAATACAATATTGGTATCTTTGACTAAGGGATAGAGACTACAATAGTCAATCTTTGCTTTCCCCTCCATATAATTGATTGGGAAACTAGTATGGGCCCTTATGGCAGCAGAGACTATTATTTAAATATAGAAATTATCATTACAATGATGCTGACTCAGTTACAGTAGGAAAACAAGAATGGATTGGTTGTATATGACAAATATTTTGTTCTAATCCTAGTAAAACACTATAATAATCTACAAAAGTAGAACTAATTGTGTGTTTTAGCGATTTAGATAGTTCTCAGAATGGCATGGTATCAGAAGTAGTTATGAAGATCCTAACTGTTCTCCAGTTGCTTCCTGACATTCTGGCACCAGTTAGGGCAGTGGTTCTCAACCATCCTAGTCCTGAGACCCTTTAATACAACTCCTCATTTTGTGATGACTCCCAGCCATAAATTATTTCATTGCTACTTTATAACTGTAATTTTGCTGCTGTTATGAATTGTAATCTAAATAGCTGATATGAGACCCAAAGGAGTCATGACCCACAAGTTAAGAAATACCAGTTTAGGGGAACAGTTCCTATTGGAGCACTTCTTGGGCATTGTAAAATCTTTCAAAATGGATATTAAAGTAGGAAAATGTGCACCCTTGCATGTTTTTTGCCAAGATTACAGTTCTCATTAGAGTTTTATAAAATCCATAAAAATTCTATGAAAAATCAATTGTCCATCATATACTTTTTCTCTATAATTTATATTAATTTTATCTGAGTGATTTCCTTCTGGATATCTTAGTGAAATGTGTTCATTGATTTTTTTTTCCTTTTTTAAGGCAGGGTAGAAATTAGTGGTTTCTTAGTTAAACCATTTTATCATTAAGAATGAGAGATTACCTCTAAATCTAAAATTAAAACTTAGATGTTCTCAGATTTTTTTTTATTCTATCCCAAGAATCTAGAAGACAAAGAGTTTGGGGTGAGAAGTAACTCATATATTGGGGTAGTCAACTCGAGTGAGGCACTTCAGACTGTAATTTCCAACCAGGAAGATCTCTCTTGGCTCAATACAGAAGCCATAGCAGTAACATTTCAAGATAAGAAAGCTGAGCTCTTAGCAGTCTTCTCTCATTTAGGTTGAGGGAGTTTACTTTCATTCCTAATAGATCTTTATAACAGAAATCTCCAAGTTTTACCACCTGCGTTGTTTTTCAGCATTTCTGAACATCAATACTCATTCCTACCCTGATGATACCTGTTCTCTAATATCCTAGTAATCTGTATTAACTTTGACATTACATTAATACGTCATTCAGAACTATTTAGTGCCACTTCAAATTCTAAGTTAAACATATTTTTGAAGTGCCATTCTCTGTGTATACATGTGTACACAAAATGCATAATATAAATAAACAGACATAGGTGATTATGTCCTGTAACAGTGGTTTTCAACTTTCCTAACACTACAACCCTTTACTACAGTTTCTCATGTGTTGACAGAGGCTCCTTATTTGTTTCCCAGCAGCCCAGACTCCTGAAATAATCACACAGAAATCTGAATCAATTACAATACTGTTTGGCTAATAGCTTAGTCATATTTGTGGCTAACTCTTATATCTTAAATTAACCCATTTCTATTCATCTGTGTATCTCCACATGGCTGTGACTTCCAGGGTAAAGTTCCCTCTGGCGGCAAGGGTCGGTCTCCTGTGAGGCTATATGGCTTCTACTTGACCCCTCCTACTCTCTCCTCCTCTATCAGCTTGTAACTCCTGTTTTACCCTATTCTGTTAAACCACTGGCCGAAATAGCTTTATTCATTAACCAATAAAAGCAACACATAGACAGAATGACTTCCTTTAGTGACGTCCAACCATAAATTAATTTCATTGCTACTTCATAACTATAATTTTGTTACTGTTATATATATGTAAATATATAAGCAGTCAGTAATCTGCCTACCTTCTCACTCATGCTATCTGATCTGAAAGTATTTATATTTTTCTTGCAGTATTGCTTCTCTTGTCTCTTGTAGAGTGTAATAGTTATTTTCTGAGTATGAGGCGCAATCAGATTTAAAGCTGGGCACATTAATTCAGAGGAAGGAAAGAGCCAGCATCTTAGATTATGACCATTCTAGTTAAGTTAGAATTTTTCCTGTTATGAATTCCTTTTCAGCATCTGTAATCATAATTCTTTGCCTTCTTGTGTTAATAAAAATTTCTGGGAATTAATTTTGCAATTATTACTCCCGAAAATCATAGTTTGCACTATTCATTCATTACAGTCTTTTGCTCAGATGTAAGGACCGTATATTTGAATATTCCAAACTCTTGCCTAGTGTAGAGTTAGAAGTATTAATCTATGAAACTTTTCTTTGGGCTTGCTCATAAGGCATAATCTCAGATAAGGTCTGAGGATCCATTAAAGTGCGAAACAATCCCAAACCAGTTTGGATTAAAAGGGTTATTTATTTGAGGGGGGAAAAACTTACAGAACACCGTCCTACACGACAGCCAGGAAAGGAATCTAGTTGCTGGAGCAAGAGAGAGAGTGTAGAGGGCTGCTGCTGCTTTTTAAAGAGAGACCATGCCCCAGTGGGCTGGTATCTCAGCAGCTATTGGCTGAAGGAGCTCCACAGCACCTCCCCCTTTTGTTTAAGTAAGAGAGTTCTAAACCTACTACGAAATTATATACAATAAGAACAAATGTCCTATTCTAACTAGCTTAAGTCTTGTATAATGAATAACTTGGCCAAGACATGAAGGAAAGTAACTACATTTATCTAGTCTTCAACCCCATCGAAGATCTGAGAAGGGAAATAATGTTACCTGAGTAATTAGGAAGTGCAGTCAAACAACTTCCAAAACATGCAACAAATCACAGAGACAACTGGCTACCTGGACAATCACCCAAAGTCACATTGGCATCGTTGAAGCAACCAATTTTGACTAAGGCCTAGAATAACTGTGAGATTATTTTTAAAGGCAAGAAAATTTTCAAAACCGTCTTACCCTGTCTTGGCAAGATTTGGCAGTTCTGCTTATCCATTTCCGGATACTATGTATTTTGTCAGTGGTTGAGGTATGGGCAGTTCCTTGCTCAGAGGCCAGTTTTGCCAAAGACAAGCTCCAAGTGGAGTGTCTTTGGTGCTCAACAGTCTCTCAGGAATAGATTGCTGTAGCCAGAAGCAATTGTGTCTCACTACCAGAGAACTCTAAGTTAGATTAAATGCCATTTTCTACAACTCTTTGGAGAGGTTGAAGATTATTTATGCAGAATGTAATCCCTATCTAAAGAACCTGATTAGTCTAACTATAAATATGACAAACATAGATGACTATTGATCTACAATTCTTAATTCCTATCTTACTTAAAGACTAAGAGAATAAAGAACTGGATAATAAATAAGGACAATGACTTCTAAATATAAACAATGTACAAGTATACATTGCAATATGGTAAATATATCAATACATAAGCAATATATAAGTATCTTAATCAGAGGTAGTAATGTACACTGCAATATGGTAAATATATATATATTAATACAATATATATCAATATATAAAAATGTTTTAAACAGAGGTAGAAGCATGCATACATACAATATTCAATATAATTTAACTCTGTATCCATATGCAAAAATCTATGATAATGTAATTATCTATAAACAATAACTCACAAATTCTAATCTATTATCCCATCATCCAATTTTCCTTTTTTTTTTTCCAAAAAGATCCCTGAGCTTATAAAATTCCTCCCCCAACTTTCAACTATATACTAATTATAATCAACCACTAAATGGTGTCCCTAAACCTGAGAACAAACTTTGCTGGAAGAGGGTATGTTGTCCTCTAGAATTACTTCCAGCTGTCATGGGGGCGGCATTCTTTCTGGGGGATCCTGTGAAAGTAAAATGATGGTTAAATTTCAAGATTAATGTCTGGTAAGATTGCAAATAGTCTCTGAGTATTTTGTGGAGCTCTGGCCAGAATGTTGTAAAAGATGTACACCATTTCAGCTAACCAAGTTGGAACCATCTTGTGCAACTGGTACCCAAAAGAGGCCTTGTAGTAGCACTATCAGTATCATGATGTTATATCAACCAGGTCGAATTGTTGATATGGGGCCCCATCTTCTTCCTGGAAACTTCAAAGATTACTGCAGGAAAATTCATTGTTCATTGTGGAAAACTTAAACATTAATTATATAGACACATACAGACATACATATATTCAATGAAAGGAATGATAGATATATTCAATGAAAGGTATTTTAGATATGAAGAAAAGTAAAGATGTTTTCTAGATTAGTGTTAGTTGTCCCTCCCTATATTCTGTCCTTTACCCAGACCTCCTGTCCCCTCCCCATTTAATCCTTTTAGTTTCTACTTTATTTACAACACTACTTTCTTTTCCTCCTCCCTGGTCCCTTACTATCTAACTGCTGTGTATTATTCAGATTGTTATATATCTAGGTTATTCAGATTGTCACACACATCAAAAGCTTATTAGTTACTATACATATATAAGAGAAAGCAGGAAATATTTTCTTTTGGGGTCTGGGTTACTACACTCAGAATGAATTTTTTTCTAACCCTATCCATTTACCTACAAATTTCATTATTTAGTATTTGAATAATATTACTATGTATAGATGTACCAAACTTTCAACTAAGTAGTAGGGTTCAAAATTAATAAACAGATATCAGTAGCCTTACTAAAGACATGATAGACATAATGAGAAGGAAATTAGGGAAATGATACCTTTCACAATAACCTAATAAAATATCTTGAGATTACAAGTAAATGAAAAATTTGTATAATAAAAACATTAAGACATTAAAGAAAAAAATTAAGAAGTATATAATGGAAATTTGCTGATGTTTATAAATCAAGAGGATTAATACTGTAAAAATGCCCACCCTACCAAATTCAGTGCATAGCTTTAATGCTATTCCCATCAAAATTCCAACAAAAAATTTTCACAGAAGTTTAAAAAACATTCTACAACTTTAAGTGGAAACACACATAAACACAAAGAAAAAAATGAAAGGAAGAGAAGGAAAATGACAAAACCCAGGAAAACTTAAACATTCTTGAATAGTGAGAGAACTGCTAAAAATACTAACCATTCCAGATTTCACATTGTAATATAAAGCTATAGCAATAAGAAACATGGTATCGACATGAAAACAGACACATTGATTAATGGAATTGAATTTAAGACACAGTCATTAGTCTACATATCCATGGACACTTGATTTTTTTTAAAAAAAGAACTATGCATTGGACAAAAAGCATCTTCAACAGATGGTGCATGTCAAACTCTATGGCTGTTAGTAAAAGAATGAAAATAGATTCATATCTACCATCCTGCATAAAACTCAACTCCAGATAGATCAGTGACCTCAACATAATATATGATACCCTGAATGTGATAGAAGTGAAGGGATAGGTAAGACTTCATTGCTACAAAAAAAAAAAAAACCTTTCTGAAGATGACTGAACATGATACCAATAGCAGATAACAATTAATAAATGAGACCTTGGGAGGCTAAAACCTGTATGGTAAAGAAACACCATCATCCATGCAATGCAGCAGCCCACAGAATGGGAGAAGATCTTTACCAATTATTCATCTAATAGAGAGTTAATATCTAAAATAAATAAAGAAATTTAAAAATAACACTGAAAATCAAGAAAGTAAAGTAAACCAAAGTAAAAATGGGATATAGGACCATGCAAAGAACTCTCAAAAGATTGAAACAAAGATCTGAGAAACAAAGAAATGTCCAACATATTTAGTCATCAATACAAGTTAAAACTACTTTGAGATTTTATATTGCACCAGTTACAATGGCCAAAATGAATAGAACTAATGACAGCATTGCTGGTGGAAGTGCAAATGCTTACACCCACTGTATAAACCAGCATGGAGTTTCTTAGGAAGCTGAGAATGGGTCTACTTCAAGATACAGCCATGCCATTTTTTACATGTACCCACTGCATTCTATTTACTCTCCCCCTTTCCCTACTGCAGAACATATGATTTGTTCTGCTTCTCCTTGCCTTCCCAGTGCATTAGAACATCTAAAACCAGGCACAAAATAAAATCAGTAGTTTATGTCCTAGATAGTTATTGTCTTGTATCTTGTCACACCTGTGGAAAGTCTAAAATTAGGATAAACCTACCTATGCCTTTTCAAACACAGATACTTCCATTCTGTTTTTTCAACTCAGTTGTGTAGAAAACATAACCCTCCCTTAGTTAGAAATTTAATGCAAGGAAATTAGTTCATGTACATAGGGAATCCCTATTCTAGAGCTTTAATTAGACCTAAGTGAGCATTAAAAGAATCTTTTGGACAGTGACTAAAATACATAATATATGCTTTAAAGAATAAATGTTAATTCTTGTAGCTAAAGCTTATTTATAAAGCTTATTTATAAAGAAGTTAAGAGTCAGATATTACCTTGATCTGGAGATTGAGAATTTTGTGTCAAGGCAAATATAGCTTTGTTTATGTCATAAAATATTAGAGTTGGTGTCCCACTACCACACCACATGGTATAATGGCATTTCATTTGAATCTTAATAAATAATGTTTGCCTGAAGATCAGAAAAGTAAAATAGTCACACCGGCCAGCCTTACAAATCAGGCAGTGGTGACAAACGCATTTAATCCCAATAGCTACAATGACACATACCTTTAATCCCAGTAGCCACACTAGTTTGCCATAGAAACCAGGCAGTAGTGGTACACACCCTTAATCCCAGATCTAGAGAGAACTATAAAATGACAGGAGACAATTCTCAGTCTCAATCTTATTTTGAGATTTTCTAGAGGCAGGATCACCATTTTCAGACTGAGGTTGAGGTAAGAGTCAGTGATTAACCCCAATAACTGTTCCTGAGCTTTTATTAATCAAGGGCCTAGCAGCTCTGGTGCTGTGTAAAAGGGAACTGTAGATGAGATGATGGTCATGAATAGGCTAATGTGAGTCACCTGCACTGCCACCTGAGGCCATGTGATGTTCAAACTTGTACTGCCACAGAGGGCCATGTCTGTACCTGTGGCTCTACCACAGCCAATGTTTGTTGATTTGTCTGTGACCTGTTTTATCACCGAAGGCCATGGATGCCCATGGTCAAGACGGCTACCTGAGTCCTTATTGATGTCAGAGGGCCACGCTGAGCTAGTCCCTTGTTTGTCCTGGAAGGGCTGACCCCGCTACTCACAGGCCCCTGTGATATAGGCAGTATTTGTCTCAGCAGGAGAGCTGATCTCACTCTTCAAGGAAGAGTGGATCCCAGGAGATCTGGCTAGGGCAAGGGAGAGCTGGTGAGCAAGAGAAAACTGGTCCTGGTTCCTTGCAAGTGGTGGAGAACCCGGTGGAGAACGGGTCTTATCAACTTAGCTGCCTCACAGGTCCAGATCCAGAACCTTGAAGTTGGCCAACTTTCCATCTACCTCTTCTATGACCTGCTCTGGCCTCTGACAAGATTTATTTATGAAAATACAAACAACATACCACTATAAAGGCATATGTATGTACATGTATTGTGTTTGTATTAAATAAGCCTTACTGATGGCATCTGTTCTTCTGCAGAAATGGCTAAAGAACTCATGAAATTTAGAAATACAATTTCATTTTTATCTGACCTGACTACTTCCATATAAAACATTGAAAAATAGTCTTGAATCCAACCTTTTACAAATATTCTTTAAACTTTGCAGTGATGGTGCACACCTTTAACCCCAGCACTTGGGAGGCAGAGGCAGGTGGATCTCTGTGGGTTCCAGGCCAGCCTGGTCTACAGAGTGAGTTCCAGTATAGACTCCAAAGCTACAGAGAAACCCTGTCTTAAAAAAAAAAAAAACTAACTAACTAACTAACAAAACAAACAAACATTCTTTAATAGGAAAAGTAAAAATGGAAGAAAATTGAACTTTCAATAGGTAAGAATATGTAGCCAGATGTTTTCAAGGGATCCCTGAGTATATGAAATGCTAGGTGAAGACAATTACTAAATTCTGTTTACTTATGATTATGTACATATATAATTAAATCAACATAACATGCAAGCAGAAATAATGAAGATTAAAACTGGATAATTCCCTGAAATTGGAATTTTGAACATTCTAGAAACATAGGATTATGCCATATCTATAAAATAGGCACTTTAGGAGAAATAATTTCAAACATCCTGTGTAAAGAATAAAAGCGATGTTGTACTGGTTACTCTAGTCCAGTCAAATTCAATTTGATAAGTTAAATAAAAGGCAAAACAGTTTTTCGGTATGTATATCAAGTTTTCAGACTCTAGTATAAATCATTTTTCTATGTATATTTCAGTATTATTTAGGAACTTACTGTTAGCATGGATCTATTTAATCTTCATTGAGTGGTATATACAAGAAAACGTTGAGTCTTGAGTTCTTTCACCTACTGTACACTGAATCGCCTTGGGAATGCTTGGAAAGGCATGTATTCTGTGGGAGAGCATGAAGCATTAGCTATTTAGATTCACTGAGAGCAGGAACTTGGGCCGGTAGTACTGTGTTTTATAGGGCTTAATACACTCCCTTTTCCAGGTGATTGCCAATTATTTTGTGATCATGACAAAACAGACTTTAATTTCACTGAGCATCAGCATCATCAGCTACAGTACTTTTTTGCATGTGCTGTGCCAGGTGTTGCATGACATTTGTTAGGCCAGCATTCCGCTTGCTCTCTAGTCCTCAGATGTTGAGAGTGACATTGCCTGTTTTAGATGTGAACAGTCTGAAGGGCCGCAGTTAGTGACAGCAGCTAAAGTCTTAGATTTGTGTACCTCACTTGTACTTTCAAAGCTCCTAAGAGTGCACAACTTTCCTCCCAAGAAGGTGATAGATCCTGTGAGGCAGAATGTTTCTGGTAGTTTCGCCAAACAGAATTGGGTCTCTATTTTCATTGAGGAATCATAATATACAGCTTGAAACATTTGATCACAGCAAAGTGCCCTGCCCAAAGACATTTCTCTTGGTTTTGATGTGGAAAGGCTTGGGGAACATTATGGTACAAGATAAAGGGAAAATTTAATGAAGCATGTAATTTGTAGAGGAAAAGAGACATCCATTTGAGTCCTAAAATGAGGATTGCCAAGTTTATTCAGGTCTTCGGTGCATTATCAATAGATGGAGTGAGCCAACATTTCCCTGCCAAATGTATGTCTTTCCCCGAAAACCTAGTCCTAAGATGTTCTGACATAGATGGTATATGACATTATCTATCTTGATAATAATATTTGCTTTTATTGTATCTATTATTTACTAACTTTGTAAATAATAGTCTTCCTTTTCTTCTTTTACTCTCATTGCATCTTCACAAACTGTTGCTTGGGATTGTCCTTCCTCAAAAAATGTATTTTAAATAATACTACTTGCCTTAGACAACTAGGTCATTTGTTTCATAGGAGGCTTTTCAATGAGATACTGCCATTAATTTGTTCTACACCTCCATTGCCTACTTTTATTGCTGACCCAGACAGATGTATGAAAGAAGTATTTTAAGTTACAGAGTTATAATTGTATATACATGTCTTATACATACACATCTATTGTCAATTGATATGGATGAGTTCATGTTCCTTAAACATGAAACATACCTTTAATTCCTCTGAATTCCTTATAGCATGAGCACATTTCTCTTTAATAAATATTAATAGTGGGTAAGTATTACTGTGAATGTTGGAAAAGGAAATCTCTGTGGAACTGGGCACCATGGCTAAACACTGTTTAGCACTAGGCTTTTCTCCTTAAATAAATAATATAAATAAAATAATATAAATAAATAAATAAAATATCTTTTTACATTAAATGTATTTACTGTCTGGAGAATATATTAGAATGATTAGAAAGTCAGGATTGCATTTTGACTACTTAGTCCAAGGAGCATTTTAGAATAATTGTAAAGGATATATGTAACTGTGATTGAATGTTGGTATAATCATTGTCTATTTGCTATATTGACGTTCTTAAATTACACCACATGTAGAAAAATAAGCCTTATCACTCTGAAAGTTGACATGGAAATATTGAGTATATATTATGATAATTATCATGTAGTCTTTTGAAAACCAAGCTTATATTTTTATCTGAAAATCTGGATGCTTTCATTGCGAGCCTCTCTAATGAAACAGCTCAGAACCTGGAACTTGGTCAGTGTAGAAGCTCTTTGCGAGGTCATTGTGGAGAGGCTGCCACAGGAGCTCTGCAGCCAGGGCTGGCGTGTGCTTGTGCTCCTCGAGCCTCGCTTCTGGAGTCCCCGGCCTTCCTTTAGAGAGGAAGAGGGAAATTGAAGTGCAGACAGGGTATACAGATGACAGAACAAGCTTCAAACAGAATGGAGGACTTAGAGTTGCCTGAGAGAAAAGTAGATGAGTCGTGAAATACGAGCTTCATTGTAAACATCCCCAAAGACCAAACGGATGGAATTGAAGGAAAAGATGAGAATCTTGGAATAGGCAGACAGACAAATTTGAAACAAGTGTTTCTGAGACGGGAGGGGCAAGCGTGGAGTGGTTTATAGCATTTCTGAGGAAGCCAGTTATGTCAGAACCAGAGTTCTCTTGACAGAGGATTTAAATGGAAGGTAGGACATTTGTAAAGGCGGGCACTTGAAGCAGAAGGAAGTGGCACTCATCACCATATTGAGAATATTCAGCACCGAGTTATTGCATTGGTTATACGTGGGTCTGACTCCAGGATTATGTTCTGCCTTTCATACTCCCTCCCCTTCAAAACATAACTGAAGGAATTTTGAATTGGGTTTGTAAAAACAGCGTTGGAGGGAGCATCAAACCAAAGAAGACACACAGGGTACAAGAAACCAGAGTCAGTTAAGCCAAGACGGTGATGAAGTGCAAACCTCTATCATGTGGGCGGGCACTGCAGTAGCTGAACCTGCAACTCATAATGGAACAGGAGTCAAGTGCCTCTATGGTTAAAGAAGGTCAAAGGTCAAGTGAAGAGGATCTGTAGAAGGACAAGGGCTGACTGCTGAGGCTAAATGTTTTTGAAATATCTTGCATAGCAAGTAATTGAGTAGTGGAATTCAAAGTAAATATATTAGCAGATGAAACATAGCCTAGGGAACAGAATGGGGGAAAGCCTCTTTGTGTAGATTTAGGGACAGGTGCTTTAGAAATCTGGAGTGAGGGCTTTATTGACCTTGTATTTCAGCCAGAAGCACAGCATGAGATGCAGTTACTTATCAGTTCACATTTCAAAGTATAAAAACTGTGCTCCTAGGCAACGAATACTAGAAGCTTGATGTTTTTATGTAGAAATTATAGAGATACTATGAAAGCACAAATTTGTATGAACACATCACATTTTTAAAGCATTTTCTCCTTTTTCTTCAAGAAATGTATTATTCTTTCCACATCGATTCATTTGGCTAACACAGTCCAACTGGGCATGCTGCTATGGAATGTCTTTAACTGCAGTGTGCGCTGGAGTCTGTTTGTTTGCAGCAGATGATTTGACTGAGCTTTGATGCGCCGTCACTCTGCCATTTGTGTACTTCAGCAGTGAGCAATGTAAACTCATTTTCTGAACACTTTGATTACTTGAACATCCCAGTGCCCGTGGCATGTGACAGAGAAGAGCACTCTCCACTAATCAGATAGATATGCTTCAAGCGTATTTACACAAAATAATGAAAACAGCTGTTAGATACCTTTAAACTTGAGTGTGTTTTGTTATTAATCTACTAGCCTGTACACATGACATTGTAATTCTTCACTCACTCAAGTTGCCTTTAATGACACAGTAATAAAACTGAGCGGGATGAAAGTAATGGAATTGTAGAATGTAATGCCTCAATTGTTCTACAGTGTCTTCCTTTTTTGCCAGAATAAACCACAATTAGGTCCATATGGTGTTTTGAAGTTTTCAAGCAATGACCCTAATAAAAAAGTAATGAATTTCTGACAAAAGAAAGCATGGCTCTGTTTTAAGCAAATATCCTCACTGTTGATGTAGATATGATTATGGACTCATACACTGATAGAAAAAAAGGCCCAGTGTGCTTGGGACAAGTAGTTTATTTACGGCTCATTTTACTTTTAGAAAATTTGCATTTTTAAAGTAGAAATACCTTAAGCCATTAGTCAATACTCTCTTGTTTTAAGGTTTATTATTTAAGGCAAATAATAGATGATCTTCAATAATTTTTGACACCTATAATAATCATGTCGAAAGAGCTGCTAGAATTTTCTTTGAGGAGGTTGAATGAGGCAGCTTAGCTAGAAAAGGCACTTGCTGTCAACCAAGCCTGATGGAATTCACTCTTTGGGACTCATGGTGGAAGAAGAGAGCGGATTGCTGTAAGTTGTCTTCTAATCTTCAAGCACTAGTTCCGTGACACCTACTCCAATTAAATGGATGTTAATTTTAGCAAATGTATTTATCATAGGTTTTGCGTTTAAAGTGTAACCTGCTCCTGTGCGTATTGTGTTTTGTGTTTCTGGTTTTATTTTATAAAGTTTTTGTGTATTTCACACTTCAGTCACTGCTGTTTTACTCCACGAATACTTACTTCAACCTCCAGTAGTATAACTGTGAGAACTTGAAGACTGCTTTTAAGACCTTCGTCAGAGTAGGCAACAACTTTAAAGGCACCTTTAAAATAAAGCATTTTTAGGAATCTCCGAGTCTTAAGTCTAAAGGAAACAGATTTAATATTTTAAACAGAAAATGTTAGAAAGGCACAAAATCGGGTGTTTGATTTTTTTTGTTGTTGTTGTAATTGGCCTTTTTGTAGATGTGGATGGAAAGGAATTAAAAGATAGAAACGCAAGGAAGATGCTTTTCCAACCAAAATGCCACCCCTTAGTACTCTGCTCAGCACTATACCAGGATTTTTCTATCTTAATGTTCTTTTTTGTGTTGTCTTCATCCAAAAGCGAGGTTATTATGTTTATTATTATTATTATTTTAAATTATTACTATTTAAAGTGTGTGTTATACCTCTACCAGTGGATAATAAACATTCAATACATATATTTTAATATTTGTTTGTCTGCTTGTATTTTCAAACAGTCTTAGTATGTAACTTTGGATAGCCTAGAAATGACTATGCAGACTTAGTTGCCCGAAACTCTTGAATGATTTTCAGCTACCTGTCAAATGTTAGTATTATAAGCATGTGCCATCATACTTGGCTCACAGTTTAATATTTTTGAGATCACCTTTCTAAAGTACCTCATTAGAATGACAGCATGTTTGTATATGAACATGTGTCTGTTGAAGTCAGCTAGAAAATTCAGTATGTATTAGTTGACACTATATGCCAGAGATAACCATGGTAGTATGAAAACAAAATACTAAATCTTTTCAAGAAGTTCAAATCTAATGATTGAACCTAAAAAAAAAAAAAAAGAGCACAGGTATGTATGTATAGGCAAGCTAACTGGGAATAAATGGGAAGAAGCAGGAGCATCTGAAGAGCAGGGCTGAAGACTAACAGGGAAGAGCAGCCTTGAGGAGAATGAAGTTTGTCATTTGAGAAAGATGTTAAGTATTGTTAAAGAGAAATATGTCTTTAGCTAATTTGTCTGCCTTATAGATTACTTAATAGTTTTGTGTATTTGTTCTATGTGCTTTTTCTTCACTTTAGTTTTTCTTGGTGGTGGTTTTCTTTTGATTTTCTGCTTTGAATTTCTTTTGTTTATTTGATTTCTTGCTAATTTTTTAGGATAGCATACAAAGTAATGGGGCTCATGTAAGTTTGTCTTATATTTGTCTTATACTTTGTTCTCAATTATTGCACCCCCTGTATCCTTTCAGTTGTAGATTAATTTAAGTGACAACATTTTAACAATTTTGAATATTTAGATCAATGTATATGATCAATCTCCACTTTAAGATATCCATGAGTTTCTTTCTCTTAGTAATGTTTTGGACTTTTCAATATATAGATGTGACAGATCTTTTTGCTGATTTTTTCTTATGATTTTATTTGGAGTATTTTTTATGTTTTCAGCTTTTGTATTTTGATTTTAGAAGTCTAATTGTGAATAGTAAGATCTGTTTGACTGCCTGCTATGTGCTTCTGAAAGAGTCTCAGGTAGCACAGTCTGGCCTGGTACTCCCTGTGTAGCTGGGGTTGGACTCCTGTTCATCCCGCCTTCATCTCCCAAGTGCTGCAATTACAGCCATGTGCCATCACACCTGGCTCTTTAATTTTTATCATAAATTTTATCCTGCTTTCTACCTGATCAATGTCATAAAAAACATTTTGTTCTTTCTAATATGAGTGAATTTATTTATTCATTTATTTTTTCATTAATATTTAGTATTATATGGGATAAGGGCACCTGTGTATTTTTTTTTTTTAGTTAAAGGTGCTAAGAATAAACTTTTTTATTTTTTCCCAATAGAGTGTATTATCTTCTGCCATTAACCATGTCTTAGGTTTTCTTACTATGTCTCTTTTTGGTATAAATTTCAGATCCCATTTTATCTCGTTGCCTTCTGTGTTGTATCAATTATCATTGCAGTTTGGTAGTTTTAATTGTGTTTTTCTTGAAACAGTATAGTGAGGCAATCAGGGGGTTCTTTAACCAGATTAATCAGGGGGTTTCTTTTAAATCAGAGTGTTCTTAATTACAACCCAAAAGTACAGTTTTCCTTGTATAACCTCAAGCAACTACAGTCACTGAATCTGGTGCTTAATTGTAAATGAGAATAACAAAATTCGTTATACTATGTTGTGAGATTTTAATTGAAGAAACATTTGTGACATTGTTGTACAGCAGGCTTTCAACTGGTTCTAGCCGTGTCTGCTTTTCCAGCCTTCCTTTCCTTTCTGTTCCCTTGTGGTTCTCACAGATGTTAATGGATAACAGGAGAAACAAAGAAGATAAAGGCAAAGAATTGTAAAGCATCATCCCATCTGTAGTTGTTTTTTGGGAATATAGTAACCAAAACCTTGATATGCCTGTTCAATTTTTGAAAAAAAAATATAGAGATTTGGTGTCTTCATTGATGTAAGCAATACTCAAGTAGACTCAAAGATTATATGAAAAATTAGTTTCTAATGTTGACCAGGTGGAGTTAGAATTTCATGGTGTCTAAACTAGCTTGAATTATATTCAGTAAGCCTTCCAAAGCTGATTGCTTTCTTGCCGTGCTTAAGATGTGTAGCTTAGAACTGGTGTGCACAATATATTAACATTCATTTAAACACAAGGATCTACCTAAAATCTTATCAAATAGGGCACTCTTGAAAATTAAGAATCTGGGAGCAAAAAATAATTCCCATCCCCATCTCTTGAATGTGAAAGAACAGTGAATGAAATGATTGATAGAGTTGATTTCACTGTATAAATGCTTGATTTTCGTAGATCTAATTTTGGTGCTTACATAATAAACCAAAGTTAATTCATATTTTAGAACAGGAATTGGCAATTATTGACCAGAAGTTGACTACCTGTTTTTATAAATAACATTATATTGGAACATAGCCACATCCACTTCTATATTTATGTATCATTGTTGAGAAATATTTTGATACTACAGAGTAGAATATTTACAGTGGGAATCTTATGACTCATGAGCCTAACATATTTATAATTTAGTTTACAGAACAAGTGTGCTGAGCTCTGATCTCCGCCTTAGAGAAGACCTCAGAGTGGTCGAATAAATACCCATAGGTGTCAAAATTCACCCAGTGGGTGCTAAAAAATGTGGTTTCCTGATAGAGGTTCCAGGGACTGGCTGCATAGGAATCTCTTGGTATGGTACCTTGGAATATTTCTCTCTCTCTTTTTAACATATTTGAAGGGAGTTTGTTCCTCAGGTTTTTCTTCTATTAGTTTAATACAGAAGAAAATAATATAAAAACACTATATATAAATGGCACAGCTTCCATAAATAAACTTTTTTTCCTTCTAGAGAATAGAGTACCAAGAATAAAAACTATTTTTATTTTTTCTGTTTCATGTTTTAATATTAAAGAAGTAATATGTGTTGCTATCATTTGGTAGTAGCCACTTAGTTGGAATAGAAATTAAATGTTAATGGAGTAATAAAAAGATGAACTCTGCAGGTCTAATTAAATTTTTGATGAGATGACATGTGGGTGAGAATGATCAGCCATATTTGAATAGCCATAACTAGTATTAAGTAAATGAAAACAAAATTTTGCTGTGGTGCTTGAGTTCTAGTCTGGGACCTTATGCATATTAGCAAAGCATTCTACTACAGAGCTGGGTCCCCAGCATTTGAATTTTTTTTCCTGAGACGGAATCTCCCTTTATAACTCAGGCCTGTCTCAAACTCACTGCTAACCTGCCTGGTCACCAGCTCAGGATCCTCCTGCTTCAGTTTCCCAGTTGTTAGAATTATAGGTTTTTAATACCATGCCCAGCTCCACCATTCTCATTTTAACCTTGCATGTTTGACTTACAATGGAAAAAATGCATTTATAATGTAGAAATATTTGTTTTCATAAGTATATGATCAGAAATAAGTACTTGAAATCTAGGGTAAGGAGTCATACATTCAGTCAAAGGTAATGGGGTTATATGTAAAATTGAAAACTAGTTTCATTTTGTGCTTTAAAAACATTTGAAACAGTGTATAAACCTGTATCTGACATCAGCATCTTCAGCCTTGCTTGTCCTGTCAGACACCAAACAAGCTAAAGTCAGGTTCCTTGAACGGTACAGCGTTCACTAGTGGTAGGATGGGTGCTGGAGCTTTCTTCTTTGGATTTCCATTAAGGATATTCACAAATACTCTCAATATTTTAAAGAGCTTTTGTGGCCTTCCTTGTTATTATATGTTGGTTGCTGTCTTTTATTGTTCCCTAGATACATTGCGTAGTTATCATTTAATCCTTACCCCCCCCCCCAATATTTCTCCAGTTTTACAATTGAGAAAATTGAAGCTTTGTCTGGTTTAAAAAACATTGGTTTGCTTCATAGCAAACCATTCCTAAACAGTTCTTCATGGGAGTCTATGAGTCAAGAGTTTAATTGGGGTTGTCTTTGTGCCTCCTTTCTCTGGAGCTAATTTAGCGGTCCTCACCTGGTAGGCTGTTATATCTGTAGAGTCCAGGAGGCTGTTCTCACAAGTTTATTCCCACAAAAGGAATGAATGAAGTCTGTGCTTACCTGATATTGTTTATCAGGATGCCTTTCTTTCATTATTTTTCCAAAATAGTTTTCTTTATATTTTTTTAAGATTTTTTTGTGTTTTCATGTATGTCTGTGCACCGTATGCAAACAATGTGTGTGGAGTCCAGAAGAAGGCATCATATCCTCTGAAACTGGAGTTATAGATGGTTGCTTGCTGTAATTTGGATACTTGGATTAGAACCCACATTTTTTGCAAGAACAAATGCTCTTAACTGCTGATCCATCTCGCCAGCTCCTGATAGGTTTCTTTCACAATAGCGCGCAACCCTAGAGAAAATATTGCAGGATATGCATTTTTATGTTGCCGTTTCTGACCAAGTCAACAGGCAGTTGGATCAGGGTCCATTTATAGACTGTATGCTTCATGAATCTGGGACATTGCCATTCTTGTCTCTTTGTCAAAATGGTAGCATTCTGTTTGTAGATCTAAGCCTAATACCATTTTACATATTTCTTTCTACCCAGTGCCAACGCTGTATAATAAGTATAGACCTCACTAGAGGGAAGAGTAAGGTTTCTACACCCTCTTTGCCAATACATACTGTAAAACACCACAGAAACAAAGGCAGATTTTACTGACCTTAGTTTAAGGATATAGCCTTGTGTGTACGCATTTCTTTTCAGATTGGCAACCTTTCAGGTATGAGGAATGTCATAGATTTAGGTGTTTTGTAGATAAAATCTGCTGTTAAAGTGCACAGCTAATGATTGAAAAAGCAGGAAGACCTGAGCTCATCTTTACCCCCTTTTTTATGGTATCATCACTATATCAATTCATGAGTACCTTAATTTCTTCATCTTTAGTAATAGCATCTTATAAAATGACTGCTAAGGATTGGTACAGTTGCCTGTAACTGCCATGCCATTGCTTTTGTTGTTTGTGTTTGTTTGTTTGAGGCAAGGTCTTACTCCATAGCCTTAGCTGGCCTATACATGCTATGTACCCAAAGCTGGCCTCAAACTCATGACAGGCCTCCTGCCTCTGCCTTCCAATTAGATTATAAATATATCTTGTCATGCTTGTCATGCCTTGCTCTTAGTTTTTTATTTAATGGATACATTCAGCCTTTTTTATCACACCATAGCCATGAAAACAGCAGAAGCAGGGGAAAGATTACATTCACAGTCAGGTGTTTGCCCATCTTTACTGAACTAGAGTGTCCACAACCATGTGCTTGGTACAGTAGTTCTTGAGGGCAGGGATTCCCTGCTTTGTTCAGTGATAGTGCTAGTGTCCCAGTTTAGTTACTGCCTTTGAGTAGCATCAGTCTGTTGGTCATCAAAACAAACAAAAATACTATGCTTGTTCAAATTACTTTGATATTTGCATTGATTTAATATTCTTAAAATATATCTACAATGCAAGGTTCCCTTATGTGTTTGTTCACCAGCACGCGTGCTATAAAGTATCTGATAACAGTAGTTGTCGTTTAGAAAACCATCCTTGACTAGCCACAAAGTATACTAGCAACATATACACATACATAATGGTGCCAGATTTTCTCTGCACCCTTGGATTCCAATCGATGAATATTGCCATAGTGTTAGGCTTCCAGGCTTTTTGGATAGGGTATGGGTATTTGTGGCATATTCCCAAATTTAGCTTTCCTTCCTTTGATCTTGCTGTTCTCCTGACTCTCCACTCTTCATCACACCCTCCTCTTCCTTTTTTTCCATCTTTCCTACTTTATTGCTGTATAGGAAGGTTTGCAGATCTGAAGCCCCCTTATTACTGCTGAAACCCTGTGAACTGTTAGGTCTCCCCTGAAGTTGTCTCCAGAACTCTCATCTAATTCTGTGATACCATTATCACAGCCAACTATGGTTGGAGTTACCTGGACTGCTGTCCTTTCTAGAATATCTATGTCCAGGCCTTATGGATAACAGTCACAGATCCTCTTAGATTCAGATTCACGGGTAAACAAATGGCACCTTTCCACATTTTTATTTCTTTTGGATATATTTTCAGATTTTTTTCTTTCATGACCAAATACTGAAAATTGAAAGGAGAGGGAAAAAAAGCTTAACAGAACTAAGTCAGTGGTTCTCAGTCTGTGGGTCCTGGACCCACAAATGCCATCAGGAAACAAAGATATTTCCATTACAATTCATAACAGTAGCAGAATTACAGTTATGAAGTAACAACAAAATAATTTTGATTGTGTCACCACTACATGAGAAACTGTTTTAAAGAGTCACAGTATTAGGAAGGTTGAGAACCACTGTAGTAAGCAGATGTTTCAGTGCGTACTGAGTGTACCAACAGGAACTGAGCTCAGATCTCTAGTACCTATATAGAAGTCAGGCATTACCTCTCTTGCAACTGTAATCCTGGCACTGAAGGGCGGACACTGAGAATCCCCCGAGCTCAGTGACCAACCAGTCAGCCCAAAGCAGTGGACTTGGGGTTCAGTGGGAGCCTCTGTCTGAAAAAGTAAGGTTGAGAGCAGTAATGAAAGACATCTGACGTCTCTCTGTGCTCATACTCCAGCACACACACACACACACACACACACACACACACACACACACACACACTCACAACACTAGGAAGAAATACTTACTGCAGGCTTTCATTTCCTTTTGCTTTCTCTCTCTTTGCCTTGATCCTCTAGGCACTATGTAGATTAGAAAGCCCTTAAACCTTTTTTTGTCTAATTCTGTTTGAGGGAGGGGAAAGGTAGAACTGAAACTCACAGATACTTTCCTCTCCAAACTTTACAACAGATGGAGTGAAATTAGAAAAACAGGCTAAACATGTGCTAAACATAAATGGCAACAGTACCTTCTTAAAGGGTTTTCATAAAGGTATTTTTCCCTAAAAGTAGCAAAATATTTTTATTTCAGCAATGAATGAAAAATTGTTAATGATAGGTAATTTCCTGATTGATACCAAGATGTAAAATTAGAAGAAATTTGTTTATGTGTGGAATACAAATGTTTTCAGTGGTTAAAGAAAATTATTTTTGAAAAAGAGGTGATGTTGTATAGTGTTTGATCCAACATTTTTCCTTCGTGATTACATGGGTGTTTCCTTGCCAGAATTTCACACATATATATTCATATACACATATTTTAATGAATTCATTAACAAAATCACAGAATCACTTTACTCAAATTAAGTATTGATGATTCAGTTTGTCTACAGAGTGAAAATCTGAAAACAAATGTATAATTGTTAAATTCCTTCAAAGTTGGTGAATGTCTTTAATTCACTGAGGTAGAGTTCATTGTTTGAAACATTGGCAGCTGTACTCTGAAGCCTGGCAATGCTGGTAGATTGCACATGTGGACTGGTTAAAATGAAGATGTTGCTTTAAAATAGTTCTAATCTCTTTGTGACTGAGTCCCAGTTAGTAAACATCTATGGGGTGTTGCTAGTTTGTGGCATTCCTTGGTAGGTTCTCAGAGAGCACAATTAATTAATCTATTTAGAGTTATGCTTTCCAAAGCCTAATTTAAAATTGTGTGTGAACTCACTCATGGAAACACCCCTTTCTTAAAATATTAAGAATGCCATTCTTGCCAGAAATGGTTACTGAACTACACTCTAAAAGCATGTAATCGTTTTGTTGTTCATTTGTTCACTTGAGTATTGTTTTATAATTAGAGATTGCTGCTAAACAGGCAAATTATTTTTAAAATATACATTTATTGAGAGGATATCTGGGCATATAAACTAGACAGAGAAGTTGCATCTACAACTTGTGTATTCCCAGTAAGCAGCCGTTTAGTAAATTGGTGTATAAACTAGCATCTGTTGCAGGAATGGAAGAATGACATCATAAAGAATGTATGGAAATTTTTAATTGAAAAAGAATGATGCACAATTGTAACATGACTTTAAGTCTAAAATGATTTTACCAAGAGAGTAAAAGTGGAATTCTTTAAAACATTCCAATAATGTAAAGTATTTAAAATGTAATGTCCTGTTAATGTACCTAAAAATTAAACTCTAGGTCATCCAACGGGAGTACTGCTTACAGTAATGCAGCCTATGTAATATGCAATTATCTTGACAATAGTTTTATTTTTCAACAATTTTGTCATAAAACAGCAGTGAGATACAATGAATTTGATTCATTTTTTGTGTGTGAATCATTTAATAGGCCATTACATCCACTATATTAGACTCCATTCTCCTTTCAGAGCTTTTCATTATAAGGCTGTCTTTAATGGAAAGAAGTTTAACCTTCCCTCCCAGATAGATTGAACCCCATAACAGTGTAAACATTCTCATTATAAAATAAAATCCCCTTCCCCAAGGGCAGTGCTATAATTATGTTGCAGAGGATCGTAGTAATGTTTCCACCTAGAAATGCTGTCTCATTCTTGCTTTCAAGTTTTTATCATTTTCAAGCAATCAATATCATTTTAAATTATCATTTAACAAAATGCATATGATCTGGTTTAAAATTTTTGAAGTTATTTTAATCAGCTACAAGAAGAAGTCATCAGTAAAATTACTGTTGATTTATAAATAGGATAATTAGAGGCTTTCCTCCTAAGTACTGTTCACTGGCATTGTGGCTGTTTTTATTGCCTAGTCAAACCTCTTCATTCAATTTTAAAATTGCCTTTTGAATGAACTCCACTATGAGGTTGCCAAATAGTGTCACTGTTAATACTTTACCTCCTTTATTTCATTGTCCAGTCTGCAAATGCACAATAAATTGTTTGATAAGGGGGTCAATGAGGTTGTACTAGTTCTTAAGTGAATTATAACCAAACCATTCAGATTATGTCACATGCTTAGGATTATAGCAGAGCTGTATTTAAAGGGTAGCAATATTATGCTTGGTTCATTTTGCCCAGTTTTGTTAAGAATATATCCTAAAA
The DNA here is from genome assembly GCF_982192425.1 of Myodes glareolus. Classification (NCBI taxonomy): domain Eukaryota; kingdom Metazoa; phylum Chordata; class Mammalia; order Rodentia; family Cricetidae; genus Myodes; species Myodes glareolus. Next base: position 28,162,253 of record NC_142046.1, on the reverse strand, counting down.
AAAAAAAAACAAAAAACAACAACAAAAAAAGAATATATCCTATACCAGTCGGCATGGCATGGTTCTTCAACAAATTGCCAATCTTTATATCAAGAGAAAAAACAAAATGCCACTCTAGAATGTATGAAGTTCACCTCCTGCAAATGGTTTATTCAAAGCAACAAGCCTACCAGGTCCCTGATAAGGGAAAGAGACCGCCTGCTATCTACAGTAATATGTTAAAATAAAAAAAACAAGTGATTATTTCAAGATAATAGCTATATAATGTTACTAAAGGAAGTATTCCTTGGAAGACCTAAGAACCATATGTTTTTAATATGAAATGTTCAGTTACATAATGTTTTCTGTTCCATAGAGATCACTTATATTTTCCTAGATATGAGAACTCAGTGAATAAATTGTTTCATAAGAGGCAGCTTTTCTTCCCTCTGACTTGCAGAAGTATAGTCATAGGCTCTATGCAGGGTTACTCTTATGAGACGGATGTTGGCGTGCCTAAATGCATCTTTTTCTGTGTATGTAGAATTGGTGAGTGTATTCTGAGGAATTTAAAAACCGAAAGGAGGAAACTTTCTGCTCGCAGCATCTACAGCAAGTCTGTTTGTGTGTCTCTCCTTTTGTAACAGAAGGAACGTTTCTTATGTTTCTGTCTTCAGACAGTTGGCACACATTTCATCTCAGCAGCTGCTTTCTCTTAAAGTGCAGTAGAGTGTAGGACTGTAGTGACACCAGCATTAATACTTCACATTCTGCTATCATATGCTGTCACTGGGAAATATGGATCTAGGTTACATGTGTTTGCAGACTTTGTACTGTTGAATTATGAAAGCTGACTCTTGGTGGATTGTGTTGTGTTCAGAGACTGTGAACTGAGCAGTCGATGAGTGCACTCGTCTGCTCAGAGTGCAGCACGCTCTCCTTCCAGGCCAAATTGAGCCAGAGCTTTCAAATTACAATCGTCAAATTCTGGAATGTTCTGCATAATGAATATCTAAATTATGTTGTCAATAACATCTTAACACATAATCTTTGACTTAAAATTCCTTGAATCTCTTTTCTGCCATTGTGTAAATTATTGTAGTTTGGATACACAAGACAATAAAGCATATTGCAAATGATAAAAGAAAATTTTGTCCATTCACAGTAAAAATTTACAAAGAAAATAATAAAAATTTTCTTATGGTTGTAACACTTAAAATAGTATAGTTTGTTGTAATCTTTATAAAGTCGAGAATACTCTCAACTGTTAAGATAATAATCATCAGTTTTGCCTTTGTATCTGAGCTCTGTCTACACAAACAAATGCACAAATAACTTTGCATATATGTATGCACATAGATATGGATTAATTCTGACTTCAGTAAAATTTATGAAAAATGCTGTGATTTATAACTCAATAAGGATATTAGTAGACTTATCGAATGTGAATAAACAGATGTGAATAATACTGTATGAAATTCTGTTCACCTGTCGTCACTGAGAGGTAGATAACAGACACTATAGGTGCCGCGATTCTGCCTGTGCGCCAGCTTGAGGCATGGAAGCTGAGGAATTATCGGCTTCTAGGACTTTCATGCTCTTTAAATTTTTACTATAGATTGAATTTGTGTGTGGCTTTATTTGGTGTCTGTTTAACTCTTGGAGTTGACATTTTACAGTGAATGTGACTTTGTCGTATGCAGGATGCATAGTGGTACATTTTTGAACATGCACTATTCTCAAGTGAAAAATACTTAGAGAGTCATATTATATCATATGAGCTGTCTGTCTTTTCATCTTACATTACATGGTACCAGTTCTAATTAGCCTGAATTTTAATTAGTTAATATAAATGTCCCAAGGTGTGAAAATTTTATAAAATTTACCAGTCTTTGAATCCATTGTGTACAGTCTTTTGTTTTGCTACTTGGAGAAAATGACCTTTGTATCTTGATAGGGCAGAATAGAGCAATGATTGTATCAGTTATTCCTTCATAACAGTGAAAAACTAAGTTGCTTTTAATTTTATTAATCCTGTTTTTGTCTTAAATTTTCTGAGTATGCATTAAAAAAATAATTATCCTTATTTCCCAAATTTGCAGAAAAGTTGTACTACTCTTCACTGTTTTGCTTATTAAATGGGCAAATTGGCTGTTTTTAAACAAAGTTCCTTAACATCCTCAAAACTGAAGAATGCGCGTTGGCAGCTAGTACTGGTAACTTCCTAGCTGCCCCGTGTTATCTGTGTACAACTGCCTCCATCCTCAGTGTAACAAGGAGTATGTGTTTCTCGTCTCCTCTTCTCATAGAAGTTGATTTTGGAGTGGACCATAAACTGCCTTCAGTTTAAGCAGCACTTTCCCACTTGTGAATAATAAGATAATTGTTAAAGCCATTTCCCATAATTTTGTCTGAACTGCGCTATGCCATAAAGATAGGTCCCACAGCCATCCATAGCCATCCTGCAGTGCTGTACTCTGGTTTTGCCTCACACTGAGGCTGAAAGTTGAGCTCCACTTGTTCAAAGAAGAGGGCTTGCTGAAAACAGTGTTATCTGGCATTGGGATCCAAAATGCCACTGTTGGTGTGGTGCAAAAATCATCAAACACATCACCAGTGTTAGCAATAGAATTAAACTTGTGACTAAACTGAATGAAAGGTGAAAACAGCACTCCTCTCTTAGTTTCATGCTTGTGCATCGTAGAGCCACTAAATACACTGTACAGAATCCTGTTGTACTGTTTGTGAGTGCTGTGCTGACCTCTGTCTTCCTGTCTGTCTCTCTCTTTATAACACTCATCTTTTACAAAATCATTCAAGAAAACTTGTGAAAATGCCTTCCAAGATCAAAATACATGGAAAGATCTGATATTTGAGAACCTCAAAAGAATTTATGTACATTTTTGTTATATCCATGGTTGATGACGTTGGAATAGTTTGGTAATAGAAGCATGTCTTTCAGTATAATCAGTCAAGACAAATGACACTTTTGGTGTGCAAAGACACTTAGGTTTTGGCTAGCTAAACAGTACTCTTTGAAGCACTTCCCATTCTGTATCTCCTGCATTTCTCCTAAAGCATACACACATTCGGACTACATTCAGTATCTTGACTTATGAGTTACTATTTCTTTTCAAAGTTTCAAGTAGACCTTTCTACTTTAGTGACGTGTGCAAACCATGTGAAAGCTTTAGCTTACAATCACAATCAGTTGCAAGTCCACAGTTTTATAGAGTGCTTATCTTTGAAAGTTAATTTAACTTTTCAGCCACCAAAGTAGGAAAACCATGAGTATTTTTTTTACTCTTTGCAACATATATGTCAAAAATATCTGTACATCAAAGGAGGAAACTTGGGCAGAAGTGACTGCATATTTTGACTTTTTCCAAGAATTAAACCTCCTCTTCTTTATTGGGGTCATGGTCCTCTTTCCTGACAGCTGGCTTTGTGCCCATCTATGGCCTCTCAACATTTTTGGACAACATTACATATGTTTGATAATGCTTTAAATGCTTGCCCTGTTGAGAAGCACTCCAGGCAGTTGTTTGGAGTTGTTACACTGCTACTAACTAGCTGTGTGTGGTCAAACTCATCACTTAACCTTTCATAACCTCAGTGTCTGAATCTGTAAAGTGAAATCATCAAACTGGATTCTGTCTTAAGTCCTCCTGCATTTCAAAATTCTGTGATTTTGTATTTCCAATTAGAAGCCTGGTTAAATTCCAGTTGTGTAAGATTTGAAAGTATATGCATTCCAAAAGCCAGTTTATCTTTAATTTTCCTCATCCTGAGAAGTAAAGCTTAAACATTTTTCAGTTAAGTGATGTTGGCAAGTTCTCTGTGTTCTCCAGTTTGTATAACTAGAATGGAAAGAAGTTGGACTGGGGACATAACAAAGCCAGTTACAAGATAATAAGAAATTTAGCTTTTACCCACAAACTTCTCTGGCTCTTTACAGTTGCTAAAGTATATTGTCCATCTATGATGGACTGTTCAACTATTATGTTGTTTAACTATGATGGTAAACTGTTCAAGGGACATAACAATATGATTCTCATTAAATAAATTATATATTTCAGTGTATCATCATATAACTCTGATTATTTAATTAGGTATTTATACTGTCTCTAGGTAATGTTAAAAGTACAAGACCCCTAATCTCAGCACTTTCCTTAAACTCTTAGAAACATTTAACAGTATTTTACCATTCAATTTTTTAATGTTTATATTCATGTGTATATTCACATGCCTTGGGTCACACTTACTTCATGATTGTGTAGTTATCCAACAAATGAAGCACCAACATATTCTCTGTATTGTCAGCTGGTAAAATCAAAAGAGAGCTTTACACTAGATGACCAGGAACAGGTCAGTCTCGGCCTTGCTAGTGACTACTAGCCATGTGACTAGGCAAAGCATTCGAATATTACACAGCCCCAATCTCATTTGTAAAAGAGGTTGTACAGGGCACAACACCACAGAGTCCATACTTTTAATAAATTCATGATTAACTCTACAGAACTAGGACATGGGATTTTTTATTTTTTACTAAAATCTGCTCATTTCTATTAGTTTGTGCAGGAGTCTGTCATCAAGTTTAAGGTTTAGGAAATAATGCATCAAGAGAAATTGATATTTAGCAGTCTTATCTATGTTAACTTTAATTTCCTCCAGTTGAGATTGGTATGTTTAAAAGCTTTATTTATAAAAAATGTTGTTTCATACTTATTATCTGGAAAGCCTCACCTGGGTTTCTCCTGACCACTGCTGCCCTCAGTCCTATCTATGAACCCACAAACTTCTCTGGCTCTTCGCACGTGCTAAAGTATATTGCCCATCTATGATGAGGTGTTAAACTGTTCAAGCAGACATAACAATATGATTCTTATTAAATTGATCCAGAGTTGCTATCATCATATGACTTGGGCTGTATTCTGTTCCCTCTTTCAAAAGAATATATAAAAAAAGTGTTCTCCAGTACATTAGTTGTAACTACTACTAGGAAACTCAGTTTTTAAAAGTAATTATTTCTTCATCCCTAAAGGACATAGTCACAGTTCTTGCTTTTATAGTATGTCCAGTATGTTGTGCCACCATAAGGAAATGTCCATTTGGATTGTCTGTGTTATTAAGCTGCAACTTCCAATTAACTTAGAGATTTTATGCACATGGTATTGTTGGCATTAATAAAGATAATCCCTCCCAAGATCTCACTTGGGGAATTCAGTTTTCTGGCCCCTCTTCTAAGTACAGGCAGAAGTGGGCAAATGTCAGAATAAGCTTGCAATGCCATGAAACCTAGTATGTTTGGATGTAGATAGTCCCCCTCATTTTTACCCCATGGGAGCCAGTAGTTGTGTAGGCCTAATGAAGTAGTCTGTCTTCACTATATTTTTCAGGCGCTAATGGAAATTTATCCAACCTGAAAAGTAGCCTTCAAGCTTGCCATGTGTATGCTAAGGATTACAAAATTAGACAAACCTCTTTCAGACTTTGAGCTGCTCTTTCCTTCAAGTCTGATCTCATGTTGTGGATTACTGATAAGATTTTAAGGATAGATTTCCTTTCTGGGTAATAGAAAAATTCCTGATTAGCTTCTAAACAGCTTTCCTGATGCCCTGCTCGGGTTAGAACTAATTGAATGACGCTGGAAAAGTTGTCATTCAACTCTCTTCAGTCTCAGTAGATGACAGAGAAGTAATTACATCCACATTACAAAGAATCCTCAGGCTTGTCTGGATAGTTTAAAATATGTAGACTCTTTGAGTTGTGTTAATAATAATTTTTTTTTTTTTTACCAGGTTAGGTCTCATCCACACAGACTCTATTTGGGACATGCTACAGTGAAACCAAAGGCTTAAAAGAACAGGTTCCAAAGAAAATATGGAATGTAACTGCTTTTACCCCTCTGGACATGAGACTTTTTTTTCTCAGCATAAAAATCTAATCAAAGTAAAGATGTAACCTCTCTCTGGATTGCTTGCTCTCTGACCCACAGGTTTTGGATGCGTGGCATTGCATGTGGGCAAAGAAATAAACACATTAGTTGTAGAAAGTTGTAGATTCAGTAGAATCTCTCATGATTTACTCTAGGGTTGGGTCTTGAATGGCAAACAGATGCAAAGGCTTTTTCTGGCTTCTTTTTCCTGAGCTGGCTGTATAGCCTTGACTGCAAGAAGGCTAGATACTCACTGTTTTCCTATTCTCTCCCTTTTTGTGATCTTCTGGGACTTAAGAGTAATATATTTCAGAAAAGATTTGTTTGATTAAAAGAAACTGCGCCCTGAGGACAATGTTGTATTATTCTGTGTGATTGGCTCATTTTAATTTTCCTCCACCCAAGGCGTAGGGACAGCAAGGACTGATGCTGGCATGGGCAACATTCAGCCTCCTGGAAATCTGGAGAAAATGCAGGGCCTTCCAATCCCCCTAGGTGGCCATTAGGATGAAGGCTTTTCTGGGAGGAAGTCCAACATCATCTCAGATGTGTAGGTTTTGGTGATTATTCAAAAGGACTGCTCTAAGGAATGTGAGACATTCCCAAGGTCAAATCAGTTTATTTAGGCATGATTATCAGTAAACTACATGAAAAGGAAGGCAAGAATTCATTTCTGTATACTTTATCCTTTTCTGAAGCCATCTGTCCAATCTGAAAGAGGATTGTGGTTGGAAAATATAAACTCAATGTGTTTACACACAACTGGAATTATTTGTGTGTAACTGGCCACACCATATATACAATAATAAAAATGTTTATTTTTTTCAAACTTAGCACTTTAGTATAATGACTATTAAAAACGACATCATTTTCTTTTTAAAACTTACCCTCATTTATTAGATAAAAGGTTTCTGGGTTGTTGTTGTTGTTTTAATATTCTAAAGATGCCAATGTTTTTAATGAACTTCTATAAATGCAACAAGTTTTGGGCTCTTTGTTAATGCTTTGTTTGTTTTAGTAAAAATATTTTAAACCTCTTCTATGCCTACTATTAGATTAGATTTCTGTACAGTGTAAACTAAGGGCTGTCTCAAACTCCTCTAATAACAGCCCTCTTTTCTCACACACAGCCAGCAGGATACCCATCATGACGGCCTCTTAATTAGATGATATTTTGATCTGTGTTTCTATTCATTAATTCTTTGTTTTCCAGTGTCATGTCAGGATTCTGTTTACCAGTTAATACAATTTTGTGACATATTCCTAGGAGAATTGGGCCAGAGGAGTTGTCTATTTGGCACAGAGTTTACACTATATTGGTTAACATAATTTTCAGATTATAATACAGATGACATTTTGTAACACTAAAAATATTCAATTTTAGAAAATTAGGAAACCCTCGGAAAAGTTAGAGATGTCATTTTAAAAAAAAAGATTGACTTCAGTTCATTGATTTCTAACTTTCAAGCTACTTTCTTTGCTCTCAAGGAGATGGTCCATTGTCTTAACACAGCTCTGTGCTGCTGGTTCTACAGTTCTGTGCTTGCTATATTTTTCTAATATTTAATGCAATCCTTTTTATGTTCATTTTCTTTCATTTTATGTTGCATTGTGCTATGTATTTCACTGTTGGATCTAAATTGGGGAAGGGAGTCTTGCTTTGTCCTTGTACTATAATGAAGATAGAGTTTGTTAATATAGATGTAAACTGCTGTCTTAGGTGCATCGTCACATGAAGACTATTTCATAATTGAATATGTTGGTACTAGATACATTTAGAAAATTACAGTCCCTAAACACCTACTCAGAGAGAGAAATGAACTTAATGGTTTGTTGTCTACAATTTCATTTAAAAATATTTTAGGAGAATGACTTATTTGTAAGAACATATATAATGCAAAATAATGGCAGTAACAGTGGAACAGTTAAAGAAAAAATAGATGTAGCAATTATAGTCAGCATTTATTAGTATCTGTGTTCTTGGAAACTTTAGGTATTTTTGAGGATTTTAAAATAGGAATGGTAAAATTAATAAGATTGAGAGGGAGAAGTTTCTAGAAGCATTTTGAGGACACATTACCTGATTGAATAAACATAACACTAAAGCGTATTGCTTTTTTGTCTACCTTCTCAGAATGACACTAATTTTAAATTTAGAGTGTCAAAATGATAACTGCAACTTCACATATATTTTTCAAGTGAAATTGGAAACTGTACATGACTACATCTTCAGTTACAAGTAGAAAGGATTATTTTAAATAATGCTACTGCAAAAAGAAAATATATCTAGAAATAAGTCCTTTGAAAGCTGATTGATGCTGCATTGCCGAAATTGTTCATCGGTATCTGACTGTTTAATGCTGAAAAGAATATTTTAGAATTGTGATATATTATTATCCAAAGGTATTATTCCTAAGTATCCTCTTTCAGTCATCTTAAAATTTCTATGGACAATTCTGTACTCTTTTCAAAACTGAAATAATCACATCCTCACTAAACACTGTGATCGGTCTGTTGTTCTTAATGTTTTGCTGGCACAAGTTGGTTGCATAATAGTTAATAGGTATTTTATTAGGAGTAAAGCTTTGAGATTTCCTGTCCCCCCCCACACACACACACTCAATCACTGTTTTCTTGCCTTCCTTTTTTCCTTTCCTTGAGATTGTACCTAGGACCCTAATATCTGCTAAATGTACTTTTCCACTAAACTACACTATAAAGCCCCAAATTATACCATCTCTTTTTCAGCAAGTAAACCTATGTTGTCTTTATCTTTGTTACATACATATTTCAAAACAGATTATTTGAAAATTGAGAAAATTCAAATATCCTCATAATATTTACAATGCATTTAAGAAATACCTTCAAGATTTACATATGTACCATTTTTAACAATGCTCTGGGAGCCAGTTCTTCAGGAAATTGTCATCAGTGCCTAGGCAGTAAGGGGGGAGCGAGCAGAGAATTGATGCTGAGAATGTGTTGTGCATTTCTGCAAGCTACAGTGGTCACTTGGATTTTAGATGTACTCTCTGTATTTAAAACCTGTGAAAAAGAGGGGTTAAAAAGGCTGAATATCTTTGTACCTTAATGAGAGAATGATTGCTGTAATAGTATCAAAGATAAACCAGTATATTAGAAACAGTAAATGATAAAGAGCGATAATGTGCCATTCTTGAGACTTCTTGGCTCTTACCTAACACATCAGAAAGTGATTGTTGAATTTTAAATAGCCATACAAATGGATGACATAGAAATTTAACTTTGCTTTGACCTTATTCTAATTCACAAGATGACTGCAAAATGACTTTGTTGCATCTGAATGTATGCTGGATGCTAAATCACTCCAGAGTATAAAATCTTTGTTTTGGCATAATGTTGATGCATAAACATTTGTACCCCATACTAACCCTATAAACATCACAATCCATCAGTACAATTACAAAAAAGATTGTTTGTTTTCACACTTAAAGCAGACATGAAATAGAGTGTCCTTAACTTAATCACCACCTTGATTTACCACATTTGCATATATTTGCATATTAATTGGACTACAGATTAAAATTGGTTTTGTAATTTTAATTAAGTGTCCACAAAGGTAAATGATTAGAACTGTTTAAAATACATTCTGACATAAATAGCAGTAAAAGCTTTTGTGATGATGTTTTTGTGGAATTACATTCAGAAAGTGGTCTTTTATGATAGTAATTTTAATCTTAAATAGAATTATACAGTCAAACAGAACTGTGGATTCATAATCATTTTTTCAAGATCCATTTAATATTTTGCTGATTTGCAGCACTTGGTGAAAATGTTCTGTAGGTTTAGCTGATTGCAAAATTAGGCCTTTGGAGCTGATCAACTGAGAGTTTAAGCCACAATCTTTAGAAGCCACATAAGCTTGAAGTATATATCTCACTCTCTGTGCATCTGTGTGAGTGTATGTGCTCATGCATGCCTGTGTGTATTAATGGAATTAACTCACATAACCCTTTTAATGATAAACCCTTTAAAGACAGAATTACCTTAAGGGCCCCTCATATTCCCAGTTTAAATTAGGAAGTATATAAAATGTTTAATGGTCTGTTTGGCATATTATTCTGTTACTCAGAAGAACCATCCTGATGCTGACATAGGGCAAAATGTGCTGGCTTAATAGCAGTATCGTCCTCACTGGTGCCTTCCCTTTTAGGGGTGACACTCATAGAATGAACATGATAATTGTTGGGAAAATGCACTTTTCCCCTTCAAAACCTGGGGTACTTAACATGTGGCATGTGTTTTCTTTTCTACCAGACAGAAAATTGGTCTTACCAGAAGGTTACTGGATGCCTAGCACCCTCCTTCTTCCAGCTGGCATTTTCCTGTTTGGATCCTTTTAAATGTTGGATGCTGAAACCCTCCCCACTCCCAGCTGCCACCTTCTTCCCTGGCGGTACCCTAGATTTAGCTCCCTAATGCTTCCTTGCACCCAGCTGCTTCTCTGTCTGGCTCCTGGCTATGTAGAATGGAATGGAATAAATAATCTTTTTCTACAAGTCACCACCCAACAACTCTTTAATTGGATTTCTTTTCAAAGCTGTGACAAGGCTAAATTTGCCATGAATGACATGACTATCGTGTTATTTTGTTTTGTATTTTGAGTTTTGAATGCATGTGCAAATACCTTCTTGTAAAAGTTTATGAAGAACAAATAAATGAAACTTTTTGATTGTCCTAAACCAGGAGAAAAGAAATAACTTCTTAGAAGCAGGCCGTCATATACCAAGTTTTAAAAGTCTTTTTTAAATTTTTTTTTTAAATTTGTGTATAGATGTTTTATCCACATGTGTGTACACCATGTGCCTACCTGGTGCCCTCTATCCAGGGAGTCCAGATCCTCTGGAACTGAAGCTACAGATGGTTGTGAGCTACCATGTGGGTGCTAGGAACTGAACGCTGGTCCTCTGGTGGACGTGTCAGTGTTCTCTTAGCCCATGAGCCATCTTTCCAGCTCCTTTAAAGCTGGTTTTTATTATAGAATATAAGAAAGAACGAAAACATGAGAATTTTCCAGACTCAATTTTGTTTCCTTTGCATGCCATTTTGTGAGCTGTTGTATCTCTCTGAAACTTCATTTTTTTTCAGCAGTTAAGTGGATAAATTGATTATTGTCATTTTTAGGTAAAATGATAACTATAAAACCACATAAGCAGACTGATAGCTATGTAGAAAATGTCTAACTTCAACATATATTTTAAGTAGAACAGATAAAATTTGCTGAAGAATTTGCCATAGACTTCAAAAAAAGAAAGCAGTCAAAGATGACACTCAGCTTATTTTAATCTGTGTTACTTTAAAGACAAGGGAGACTGTGACAAATGTTAGATTCAAGGACTGGAGTGCAACTCAGTGAATTTTGAGCATGGGACTAGCATATAAAATCCTAGGTGTGATTATCAACTCTACCAAAGAGAATGAGGAGTTTGATGCAGACATGTTGAGTTTGATATATATTTTATAGAAAGAAAAGGCATTTTGTTGGGACTAATAATTATTTTGTGCAGCCAAATCTTAACAAACAAGCTAGAGAGATGACACAGTAGTTATGAGAACCCTCAGTACAGTGAAGGCCTGAGTTCAAATTCCACTATTTATTTAACAAGACAGGAGTGGTCTAGCTTGTAATCTGGAACATGCTGACTGCTACCCTACTGGTTTGTGCTGAGTACTTAAGCTCCGTGTGCAGGAAGAGACCCTGCTTCAAAGGAATAAAGTGGAAAGTGCTAGAGGACACATGTTGGTCTCTATCTGTGCACCTACACACATATGCACCTTGCTAGTAACAGGCATGCCCATACATGTATATATCACAGTGTTGCTCGTGCGCGCGCGCACACACACACACCACACTATTTTTTAAAAGATGGTTCACCCTCAGAAAATCTTAGCAGGTTACGGGTAGAATGTGTATATAATTTTCTTCTTGTCTTTTTCAAAATCCACTTTCAGAACAAGTTAAGTTGAAACAAGAACTCACAAATACCTGTGTGGACTAGGGGATGCCATTTCAGAGTGCTAAAAATTGTCTGAATTTAACATTTTGCTGCTGCTCTTTCTTTAAAGATTTGTTGGGAGAAATTTAGATGTATTACTCTGCATTTTCTAGTTTTGTTCCTATTTTCTTTTCACTAGTTGAAGCAAAGTTTTTATGTGGACATTTCATTGGACTTTATGATATATATATCATATATACATATATATGTATATCATACAATATATGTGATATATTATATATCATATATATGTATAATATATTATATATATTACAGAAAGTACAGTAAAAAAGCAGAAAGGACATACCACACACTTCCCCTAGCCTTTTTAGTATAAAGATGCTGAAGGAGAGAGATCGACAGAATAATTGATATTCTGGATGAAAAGCAAAAGCAATTGAGAAGAATTCACAGGTCCTGCCCCATTAGCAGATGCTGTTCCACCTTTAAATTACCATGCAGTGCCTTCCCAGACCCTACCCTCCCTTCAGGTTTGAGCAATTGCGCCTTGTGTGTTTGCTTCTGTCCATTTTTTCCTTACCACTCCCTTTTAGGTTGTAGTTTTCTGATACCTGGGTCTGCATTCTAATTCATCTATGCCTTTCTACACTCATGTGCTCTCTCTCTCTCTCTCTCTATCTCTCTCTCTGTGTGTGTGTGTGTGTGTGTGTGTGTGTGTGTGTGAGAGAGAGAGAGAGAGAGAGAGAGAGAGAGAGAGAGAGCACACTAAACATGGCATCCTCAGACTTGCAACTTAAAGAAACCTAAGGAACTTTAAGAGAGTTTTCCAACGATGCTTAGGAAATAAAGATATTGCTCCCTATTGCAACTTGATGGAGAAGGTGCATAAGAATTAACATGGAATCAACCTCTTTTGTCCCCAGTTTGCAGAAACCAAATAAAACTAGACAGCAAAGGAGATTAATTACAGCCCATGTGAGTCACCTTGATGGGGCACAGAACCAGGCCAAGAGAGGTGCAGAGAGAATGTGGAGGGCTGACCTGAAAAAGCAGCTGACCTCTCAGATGTTCATACTAGTAAAAGCTACTTTTGCTTTGTGTTCATATTTACTTTTATTGATTTGACTCAATAGTTCAGGGATTAATGTTCTGTTAGCATAGTTTTCCAGTGTTGACTAAAATATTATTCAAAAACCCAGATCACTAGAGCAGTAGTGGTTGCAAACCTAAATGTTTTGCTTTATCAAAAATTAAACTTGGTCTAGTGTGAACAGGTGAGTCTATAATTCCAGTACTCAGGAGGACAACAGTACTCAGTATAATTTCCTGGTCTATAATTCCAGTACTCAGGAAGACAACATGTTACAGTTTGAGGTCCATCTGTGCTACACAGGCAATTGGAAGCAATCATAGATGATATAGTAAGATTCCATCTCAAAAAATAATCTAAAGAACTTTTATGCCTCTTTGTAGAACTTACTGCCCAATGTTGGTGTCTTTCAGGCCTTTCTAATATGCTTATCAGTAGGTCGACACATAAAAGATTTTAGACCAAAACAAAGGCATGTGGGTCATTGCCTTTCCACTGGAGCTGCCTGCCTCCCCCTTTCTCAAGCTGTTTACCTGTCCTCGGCTCTATTTCACATGGCCGTTTTATTAGAGGTTGTGTTCTATGCTATTGCAGAAATGACTGTTGGAAGCATAGTGTCTTTTTTCCTTGAGTTACTCACAACCCCCTCCTCCAGTTTTAATTGGTAAGAATTTGTTTTTATATGAGTGTGTGTGTGTGTGTGTATGTGTGTGTGTGTATGTATAAAGCCTGTCTTAAACATTTCTATTTGGCAGTTTCTGTTTCTCTGCTGCTATATAGAAAGAGAATATTCCTTGAGTTCTTATCTAATTTAATTTAGGTTCCCATGGATCTCTAGCCAGAAAAGAAGAACAGGCTAGATTCTCAGGTAATATTCCATTATAGGGACTTCCATGGGCACTATATATTATGTTTCGGTATGCACATGACCTTCAGGAATAATGTTTCAAATATGGTAAGACGTCATAAGAATTTAAAAGAATTGTTCTTTCTAATCAGACAGAATATAATCAGTCTGCCTTGCAATGTGCAAACCACATACCCTGGGCTGTGCAGAAGGTATAGAGAGAATGTTATCCAGTGGCATGGTCACATCTTGTTTTTGTTTTGGGTTTTTTTCTTCTCCTCAGAAGTAACTATACTTCTTTACCTATGAAAAGTATTTGTTTTTATTCTCTCTGTGCACTGTGGCTCTGGACCAGGAGTCTTCCTTTAGGAGCCAGTGATGTTTTTTGTGGTGTTTTTTTTTTATTACTTTTAATGAAGAATCAGGTGCTGATTTTGTCTTCATTATTTATGCTTGATGACTGAAAAGGGAACTCTTTTACTGAATTAGTAATGAAAAATTATTTTTAAAATAAGGTCAACAAAGCATTATTACTGTAGGTCATTGCCCGAGACTCAGAAGCGTTTTGATTATAGTATACTTCTTACAACAATAATGACATTTGCCCTGTGTTAAATTTCCTATTAGCTTCTCTGCCTGGTTTTCATTAGGCACACCCTGAATTCAGAGCTTAGCTGTTAATTTCCATGGCACTTGAATGTGTTATTCACATTAATAAGGCTGACTCCCTTCCCTGAAGAAGTTTTGTTGTTAGAGAATTGTAAACTCTACAATAGAAGTTTTCAGAAATACAGAAATAGTTTAAACCTCCACTGACCAGTCAAAATATTTATTTTGTAACTTTGCCACAAAAGCGTTAGTTAAAAATCAAAGATTCTTAGAATTTCAGAAAGCTTTCCAGCACAGACCACCTATGCTGGCATGTTACAGTTCAGAAACAGCTCTGAAAGCACAGCTGATGCCAGCCTGCTTCTGCTTCATCATGGCTGCTGTCATTGCCTGTGACTCTGCTTGCAAAGTTTGCTAGCTAATCTACCAGTCACATGTGTCTATGTTTTAATGGATGGTTTTATAAACTGGAAATTTCATTTATATCTCTTGCCATCTAGTTAATGAAATAATTCCAAAAAATGGGGAAGAAATGGAGGAAATGTTCAAACAGTAGCTTTGCCCAGGATGGAATCATAATGAGCGTGATCATTCAGTTCCAATTGATGAAAATAATGCCATCTATAAAATAAGAATTCTGAAGGAGAGAGTAAAATTCCCATACAAATTAGATGTTTTGTGTTCCTAAACTCACAGGCATAAAAATAAAATTATGTGGTTTTAAGTTATTTTAGATTTGTTTTGCCATATTATACCAATAATTAAATTTATAGTATTCATACATAAAAGGGACACTATCTAAAATACTGTGTCTTCAAGGTTATAAGATGTCAGTAAAATCATATCACTGTTTGTAATGATGCCTCTATAAGATGATTTTTCAATAATAATTTGTCCAAAGTTTCTTAAATGTTATTTTTTTAAAAAGTCTTGATATTTTTATTTTTTCAGAAAAAATAAGCTTATGTTTATAAACATTTTGAAAGTTGTGAAATGGTAATTGTTAATTTGTTTCTGTTTATGTGCTTGGACATTAACAGTGTTTTTAGAGTCAAGTCTACCTTATTTTTGAAAGCTTAATTTTCAATAATTTTCTTTTCTTAAAGACAAGTCATACAATTTAGGCATGCAGAGATATTTCCTTGGGAGTGATGTAAAAATTATAGGCTAGCAAAGTAGCTCCTGCCTACCAGAGGAGATTACAAATTGTGGTTGTGTAGAAAAGCTTGCTTCTGAGACTATCTGGTTCTAACTAATAATGGCTTTCAGCCTTGGTTGAGAAGTATAGATTAGGTTATATTTACCTATATCAACTAAGTCTTTATGATAGCTATCTATCATTATATTCATCTTTTTTGTTATCCCCCAACACCAAAGAAACTAGATCCTCTGGATCAGAAAGTTAGCTGGGATCATTTTAGTATTTCTTGGAAACTGGTAAGAGAACATAGATATTAAAATGAAAAGGTACAGAATTGTGAGTAAAAGTTGTATTCTGGAGTGATAGACACTTAAAATGAGTTAAAATGATTTCAGATGCTCTGAAAGAGGGATGAAAGAATGAAGTAAGAGGATGTTTCTATGATATAAGTCTTCCATGGGATACTGTTAACCTGGTGCTAATTGACACAAAGAAGCAAATAAGAGAAGAGTATTCATGGCAGAAGCAGTAATGAATGATCCATTCTAAGAATGGAAATAAGCCAGGTAAGAACAGGAGAGGCCGGCTGGAGAGTTGAACATGTCTTTGTTGTGGTGGTGAGTCTGGATTCGATCTACCTTTACTGGAACCACACTGAAGGTTGGATACAGTGAAAAAATGAGTTGATTCGCTGTTGGATTAATAATGAAAGACTTTAGAAACAAAAAGAAATCAAACCCGATTTTCATATCTACCCCCCAAAATACCCATCTTTTTTCCTTTTTTATTGCTTTATAAATACCATTCAAAATTTCCACTTCTTCCCTTCCTCCCATTTCCCTCCTGCTCCCCCACTCACCCTCTTTCCTCCACCCAGAGAGGGCAGAGTACCCTGCTCTGTGGGAAGTCCAAGGCCCTCTCCCCTCCATCGAGGCCTAGGAAGGTGTGCCTCCAAACAGACTAGGATCCCAAAAAGTCAGTACGTACAGTAGAGATCTGTCTCCCGGTGCCATTATCATTGGCTTCTCAGTCAGCCCCCATTGTCAGCGACATTCAGAGATTCCAGTTTGATCACATGCTCCATCAGTCCCAGTCCAGCTGGCTTTGGTGAGCTCCCATTAGCTCAAGTACATTGTCTCAGTGGGTGACTTCTTTGCTCATATTCTCCTTCCTTCTGCTCTTCAATTGGACCTTGGGAACTCAGTCCGGTGCTCCGATGTGGGTCTCTGTCTCTGTCTCCATCCGTTGCCGGACGAAGGTTCTATGGTGATATTCAAGATCGTCATCTGTGTTTTTTGTTGTTGTTATGAGATGATCTTTTATTGAAAGATGATCTTTTATTGCTTCTATACTAGCTGGGGATTCCACTGAATCACTGTTGACACCAACCATGATGTCATGAGGGTGAAAGCCATCCACAGTGCTGCCCAGAGTATGCAGTATCTAAGACCTCCTTACTAGCCTCCAGGATGCTCTGACTCAAGGCTCGTGCCCAATTTGCCTGGTAATATTGAAGATGTTATCAGAAGTGATATTCCCATTGTATCTTGTGTTTTTACTTCTTTCTGTGTCCTGGTGGCTCCTTTGATGATCAGGAAGAGACAGAGAGTACCACCTCACCTGGACCCATCTGTTCTGAGTGGTCAGCATCATTGTCAACCTCAGAACTTTCCATTCACTGGTTGCCTTGTTATCACCAACTTTTTAGAAAAGACAGACCCAGGGACTCACTGTCGGGAGCAAGGTGGGTGTGGTGATGGCCTCACTTCTGATGCACTTCAGGTACATGACTTTGACCTTGTTGAGGTTATCTTGGGTGACATAGTGAAAGTTGGTGTTGGATGATCTCTGGTTTTGAACAATTGAGGAAAGCTGCAGAATAACCTCTACTAAAGTGAGTCAATATCTCAAGTGTTTCTATTTGTTCTACTTTGCTCTCCTTTCTTGGGAATAACTTGGCACTAGTCTCTTGTTTACACAGTCCACTCCCATCCCTTGAGCCTCAGCCCATGCAATCTTCATCTTCTTTTAGAAGACTCAGGAGCTCCTTTCAATTCAGCTGCATGAAAGGAACAGACTAATCCATAAGAATAAGGAACATATAACAGCATTCTTTGTATCAGAAGAATTAGTATGCCATCTGGTACACTGTGTCAGCTTCATACATGAGACTGTGCATGGTCATAGACAAACAAATATTGTAGAACCCCGTGATACCATGATTTGAACCAGTAAAGATGAGGATGATTGGCAAGCACAGGCCAGAATCTGAAGGCTCTGCTGAATAAAAGGTTAGCTTTTTAAAAAACACTTTTTTGTATATTCTTCTTATACAATACATCCCAACTGCAGATTTCCCTTTCTCTACTCCTAGTTACCCCCACTTCCCCTCTCCCGTAGATCCATTTCCCCCTTTCTCCCCTGAGAAAAGAACAGGCTTACAAGGGATATCAACAATAAGACCAGGCACAAATTTTCACATCAAGAGTGACTGAGGCAACCCAATGGGAATTTTTATAAATAAATAAATAAGTAAATTTTAAAAAATGAGCATTGTCTTCAATATGTCTAGTTGGTGAGTACCACATATGCCAACATTAGAGCCTGTAGAAGATAATATGCCTTAAAAGTAGCCAAGCAGAGAAAGAAGAAAATAATGACATCTCCTACTGGAGTGGAACCCAGTGCCATTGAAGGTGTGTGAGACATCTCATGCAGATCATGGCAATTCAGATCCCAGGTGTGTGCTCAGAGCTGAGATTGCAGGTCTCAGTCAATTTCCAGCCCAGGACAGGTCAGATCTCCCATGTCCATCAACCTTCAAGTAACAAAGCAAAATCCTAGTGGCCTTTCTTGTTTGACCATTTTAACATTTCATGAATAAGCATTGGCTAACCGTTTTCCTTTGGGACCCAGTCATTATTTATGTAACTTTTGGCTTACCTGCTTAACCTGTCTGAGCTTCTGTTACTTCTCTAAGTGTGAAGCCACACTTGGGGACTGAGCAATTCCTATGGCACCTGCTAGGTTTCAGAATCAGGCAGGCTGCATGACTCTATGGGAAATTGGAATTCCCTTTATTTCTATTTGCAGACACAAGTGTTAGAGAAGCAAAGGGCTTTCTCTGTGCAGCCTTGGACTCTGGCTTCTCTGGATTCTTGCCACTTCTTCCAAGGACCTACATCCTGGCCCTGGCCTGGATGTTTGTCTTCTGGGTTTAGGGAGTGGCTGGAATACAGACCTTGCTGAAATATTGTGTTACACCTCCCTGTCCTCGATATACATGCTGAAAAGCAAAAGGTTTTGGTCCTGCAGCTGGCTCTTGCCTGAACGAAGCAAAACTAATAAGCCCCCTGATTTGCTGCTTGGTGCTGGGATGGAGTCTGGAGCTAGAGGCAGACATACTGGATCAAATCCTGGCTCTCTGCACTGAGAATAGAAGCAGTCCCAAGTAGAGGTAGGTGTGTGGTAATGGTAGTACCTGTCTGATGCCACTACAGTCAAGCAGACACTGTTGCCTCTGGCAGCCAAGGAGGAAGTTGAGTACCGAAATTATGAGAGTTGTGTTTAGATTTGTGCCTTCTTTAAGCAAAGTCTGAGGTCTGTTGTGGTTTTGTATTCTTGTCCTCTGCCCCTTCTCAGACACCCAGGCAAATTCTCAACTCTTCCTAAGATTAACAGTAGACATCCGGACACAGCTACCTAACCTGTGGCAAGAAATACATTTAACATAGTGTCCCAGTGCAGGCACACAGAGGATTCAGGAAACTACTGTGAGTGACTCCCTTTAATGTTTTCTTTTATTCTTTATGTTGACTGTTTCATTTCTTTTTAAAATACTGATCATGACTCACAAAATTGATTTCATGATCCATTAATTGGTCATGAAAACACTGACCTAGCACATACTTGATCAATTTACTTTTCCTTGTGAATACCAGGGTTTGGACATGAATATGCATGTGTGATGCTGCTCTGTGACCACGCTTACTCCCTCCCCCAACACGGTCCAAGGTTCTGTCTTCAACATGAGAGAAATCTCATTTTTTACTGACACACGAACATTCACTAGTTATGTGGCTGTAAATGAATTACTTAAACCTTCTGCGTTCTAATTCTCTGAAGTTAAAACTTGGGTAATAGAAGTATTTCTCTCAGAATGGCTACTCAGCGTGCAATGAAGGAAGCGTGTGTTCCATACTTCCACTGACTATTGTTCCTTGCATGTCTGACCCTTGTGTAGATATTCTGTCTGTCCATCTCCATCCTCAGGCTTGTTTCCTTTCTTTATAAGTCTATAGAGATTTTCTTGCTGGCTTTCTAGTTTGACCACCAGATCAGTTTGTTTGTATAACAAAGCCAAACTAAATCCCATAAAAAGCATGGTACTTCATCCTTCTTGCCCTAATTTTATCCACTTTCCTGTGAAACTCAATTTCTGTTTCTTACTCCTCAGAGTGACTTCAGCATAATATCATTTCTTTAGCAAGCTCATAGAGGACTTTTGGTTCTCTTCATTTCTAGAGATTCAGCAATAAAAATGGCCACCATTGCCCCTGCTGAAGGAGTGGGGAGATAGGGAATAAGCAAAGAGCATGCATCCATATAATGTTTGGGGATTATTACAGAGCAGTGAAGAAAAATACAGCATTGCAAGA
The DNA here is from genome assembly GCF_982192425.1 of Myodes glareolus. Classification (NCBI taxonomy): domain Eukaryota; kingdom Metazoa; phylum Chordata; class Mammalia; order Rodentia; family Cricetidae; genus Myodes; species Myodes glareolus. The sequence goes on along the minus strand of NC_142046.1, from coordinate 28,141,995 downwards.
ATAAAAAGTTTGAACCTACGAGAGCTGGTAGTGCATGCCTTTTATTCCAGCATTTAGCAGGCAGATTCCTGTATGTTTGAAGACAATCGAGGCTATACAAAGAGACTTTTGGGGGAAAAAAATGTTTGAACCTACTTAATCTTATATTCTGAGTCATGTGACCAAGCATCATCAGCAACAGAACAATTCCCTCTCATGTGAATGACCTTCCACCTGTGCCCAAACCTGCAGGCCTGCGGGACCTTTTCAATACCCCCACCCCCAGCATGGTTCAAGGACTTCCTGTTCTCCAGAGTCTGCATTCCTGCTCGCACTCACTTGTGCTTTTTCATGTGATATTTCCCATGTCAGCTACTGTGACTTCTGCTTTACATTATTCTGTGTGTTTGTTTTCTCTCATCAGCTGGACTGTGAGGAGAAACAGCATAACCCAGTGTAACATGTTCTTTGTAGTGTTCATGATCCTTACATTTACCTTGCATCCGTCAGCAATTATATACAGTAACCTTCATAAATACTCAGTTTGATGTACTTAATGTACATACATAAATATTCATGCTCATGCACTATAAGCTATATAATCAAAGAAAAATATAATTTGATGGTTATATTCCAAATTAACATGAGTTATAGTATCTGATGCTAATAAAGGAATAATAAATAGATAATTTTCACACTCATATGATAGTATTATTAATATAGTTATTACAAAATTGGGGAATTACTATCAAACTTTGTAATGTGTATAATGTATATAACTTGATAATCATGCTTTTAATTACTTTATCTAAAAAAATACTAATAAAACTTAAAAGGAATGTATAAATATGATGTATTTTGAGGCAATCTTTTATAAAAACTTATTAATTATGTATTTTGGTACATACATTCAGAGAAATACTATGTAGTTATTAAAAAGAAACTAAAGTAAGTTCATTATTTTGGTGATTAAAGATATCCATGCTAAGTTGTACTGTGTATATATTACAGCAGTGAAGACAGGGTGTGTATATGCATGGGACTCCACATCATGTTAAGGGCTTTTCCTGCTTTGTTCCAACATAAAAGAAACTAAAAATCACTCCATTAAGGGTGTGTATGAGTCTGTGTGTGTATACACATGCATGTGCTTACTAAAAGAGGATATGAACTAAATAACAACCCAGCAAATTACTGACAATTCAAGTCTATTTTGGGTGTCCTTAAAGTTAGATAAACCATTAAGCCCCCGATACTGTTATTTAGAACAAGAATGTAGAAAAGGGAGGCGTACAAAATCAATTTCCCTTCTTGTCTTCAATTCTAAACTGTTCTATGCTTTATAAACCTGTCACATTGCAGTCTTCATCACTGTTGTCCCTTCATCCATTAAATCATAAAAGAAACTCCTCTCAGCTGTTTAGTACCCTCTACCAACTCTGCCAAGTGAATACCCAGCCAGTGCTTGCTTCATCTGGGAGTTGGGAACTCATTACCTCGCCAGGCAGCTGTTTCATTTTGATAGCTCTGATTATTGGAATTCATTTTTCTCTGAAGCCAGAATCTTTGTCCTGATAGCTTCCTTTTCTCTTTTTGACTCCTGCCCTTGAAAGAGATGTCGTAGTCTTCCTTTCAGCAGTCTGTTGAAAACCTGAAGGGAGTAGTCACACTTTCACTTCTTGCCTGTCTTTCCACATGTAGCTAGAAAGAACTGTCTTCTGTTTGATCAGAAGAGAAACATGAATAGGTCAGTGCAATAAACAGCTATTAGAGTCAATCCATGATCATTCTGGGAAACATTTCATTTCAATCTAGATTATGATTGTGTGATATGATACGTACATTGGCACTTTATGTAAATGGTCTAGATTTTGGCATTCAATGTAAAGCTCTGTTTTCTAAGTCTTTATTCCTTTTCTCTTACATTATCAATGATCATATTGGTCACTCAATTTTATTGATAATGAGAGTTAAAGTAAACATTGCCTTAGGTAGTAATTCTTCTAAATTTGGTACCAATAACTTAAACATTTATTCCATTTTTAAGTATTGACTGTCTTCCTACGTGCCTTGGTTCTAATTACAGATACAGGCTATTTCACACAGAGCTAAGTATTTCTAAGAGACTACAGACAAGGAAAGCAGTGGCATGTTTAACTGAGAAGCAGCCATTGTCAGAAGATGGTTATCATCACATTGCTATCATGACTCTGCCCTGGACCTCATTGTTTTATCTTTTTCTTGTTATATTGCATGATAATGTTTTAGGGGAGAAAAGCCCAACAACTGTCAATCTAATCATTATGTTCAGCCTACATTACCAAGCAAAACATATTTACAACTAGATCTACACTGTTTTTACAAGTTTATTAAAAACATGTGTTGCCCAGTGCCAGAAATAACTACAGCAAATGCTAGCACCAGAGGCAAACTGTCTCCACTTTCTTCTGAGGATTTAACTATCCCATCACTTTATGAGCTATAAGGTGGAAGGTTCTATGTGAAAATATATACCACAGGAAAGCATGTGCATGTGTGTGTGAATGGATAAAGAAGGCAAAATGGGGTGGGAGGGGTCAATGAGGGAGACTGGAACCTCTAACTGCTTTGTACAAGGCTCTGAGGTCTTAGCTGAGACCTAATGAAATACAGTTAAATTATGGTGACTTTTGACCGTTTTGTTTAGTTCATAGATACGACCATGGTATTACATATGACATAATTTAAAGCTGTATTTTTCTCTGTGGAAATGCAATGCTTCTGTATCACAGCAATGTCCATCCATACATCTCTGTCACCTTCAGTTATCCTTTAGACACAATTGGGTTAATTGTTACCTTGTTGGCTGTTGTTTCCAACATGTAGTTAGGACAAATATTTTGTCAGCAAGTGAATACTTGGAAGAAAAGGACAGAGGAAGGCTGTTTTCTGCATTTGACATGTAGTTGTTATAAACACCTCCTTGCTATATTGACTCCCTCCTATATTGTTCCTTTCCTTCCCTGAGTATATGACATCCACATATACTCTACTAGACAGTGAGTTCTTCACTTGTTTGTATGATATGTTATTACTCTCTAGTTGTCTGAGGCTTGCATGTATAGCCCCATACTAGTTCATTGACTCTCCAGGGCTCTACATGTTATTTCCCTTCAGTACTTACTCTGGTGCAGCAGCCACCAGGCACCTCGGACGTATTCTGTATCTTTACTTGTGACAATAGATTCTTAGCCCTTGTGAGGAAAGCATCAAGTATCTGATTGGGAGCATCACTGTTTAAAATCTCAGTGAACTCCTTGGTGTAATCAGTGGCAAAGTATGGCAATCCCATCAATCTCGTTATTTAATGACTTTATACAGGTTATAATTGCTTTGTTGGATAATTGATAATAGTTTCCTTTTTCATTTCTTGATAGCTTGTCAGGTTGTCTTAACAATGAGAAATATGTTTCCAAAATAAAAAACAAATGCCAGTTTCCTTTATAATTGTTACTTTACAGCAATGATAATATCAATGATATAATAGTAAATTTGAAAAGGTTGTGTTAATAATAAAATGGGTTTAGGGGTTTTTTTTGTTTTTTTTTTTTTGGTCTTTTTGTGCCACGGTCTCACTACTTACCCATGGTTGGGCTGGAACTTACTATGTAGACCAGGCTGGTTTCGAACTCACAAAGATCAGACTGCCTCTACCTCTCCAATTCTAGGATTAAAGGCATATGCTACTAGTCCCAGGCATAAGATGCTTTGAAATAAGCAGAAATTGTCATTCATATATGTTGCTATTACATTTAATTTAAAATCACTTTAAATTCTTCTTAATTCCTCCAATAGGTGAGTAGGTAGGTAGATGGCTGGGTGAGTGAATGGATATGCAGGCAAGTAGTGAGGAGCTGCAGGCAGACCTGCTTTTCGTCCTGCACGGCTCCACACCATCTGTAACATGAAGGGCCGACTTATTGGGGTTTCTGTCCCGCCCGGTACCTCACAGCCGGCAACTCCCAAGGAAAATCACACACAAGACTACATAAGATTATAAACTGATTGGCCCATTAGGTCAGGCTTCTTATGAGGCCTTGTAACTTATATTAACCCATTATTCTGATCTAGGTTAGCCATATGACTTGGTACCTTTTCCAGCTGTCAGCTCACATGTTGCTTCTTCGGTGGTCTGGGCAGAAATGGCAGAGGGAGCTTCCTGCTTCCCAGAATATTCCTGTTCTCATTGCCCCGCCTCTACTTCCTGTCTGGTTGACCCACCTATACTTCCTGCCGGGCCAATCAGCATTTTATTAAAATACATGATTGACAGAATACAAATAATTCTCCTGCACAACAGGCATATTCCAAATCAGGTATGAAACACCTTGTCACTAAAGTCCTATAAATTACCCTGACTTTTGATTTGTCAATGGTCGCATCAATCCACCTTATACAATGACAAATCTATTGATACTGGGTCTTAAATATTATAATTTGGTGTTAAGGCAGATGGAAAGTCTGCTAGTAGAAACATACTGATTATAAGTTTCATTTTGTTCAGAAATACCTTCATTTGGACAGCCTATGTGGATAATTATATCTCATGGTTATATTAGCATCAAGTTTAATATTTTAAACAACTAAAATCAACACTAATCATGTATTGTACCTGTTAGAAAATGTGTCTCGCCTTTGACTCTTTTTGCTTCAATTATTGCTAGAGTTGACATAGCAACAGTCATCATTACCTTCCTTTGAAGTGGTATAATAGTTTACATATTTGCTCAGTTTCTAGCCTTACCCTGTCTTTTCCCTCCATACCCCAAATTTCCTATACGCTATGACCTTCCGAAAATGCCACCCAGTATAACATTGTTATATTAAGAGCACCATCAAATACTACCAATTATTATTGAAAACTTCTTTTTATCAGCTAGCCTTATAAGCATTTGTCACTCCCTATCTTCTTTGTTTCTCATTTCTTCCACTATGAACTTTAGTGGATGCATCCATGGGTCTCCAAGCATATGGACCACATTTCTTTCCATCATTGCGCTTTGTTCCTTATGCTGTAAAAAGTTCTATGATGCTCTTGTAGAAAGAACAGGTACTGACTATAGATGAGGTGGATCTGCATTAATATCTTGGTTCTACCTTTTAACAAGTTATAGTTTTAATCTTGTTGTGTCTTAGTTCCTGATTGGTCTGTACACTAAGATAGATTTCTGCTCTATTGGTGTATTTCATGTGATTAGGTCTAACCACCCCTGCCTTTCCTGTGGAGAAGTCATCATGAAGGCAGTATTAGATAGATGACAGATGAATAGTAGATGGATAAATGATAGAGAGATAGAGAGAGTGATGGAGTCTCGTAGTGTGTTTTGAGGTGTCCTAACAACGCTTAGCTCGGGTTGATTCTAGCTGAAGCTAGAGTCATTCAAGACTTTATGAAGACCCATAGGACTTTTGAATTCTAATGTGTCTTTTAATGTTTTTAAAGTGACCTTTTCTAGACAATTGCAGACAAAACAAAGCACACCAAAAGCAGGTGAGGTTTGGCAGTTCTTCTGCAGTGCTCATTTTAGGATGTAGTCATGACCTGTAAGCCCAAACCCAAAATAAAGTTTTCATTCTCCTTTTTAAATAGTTTTAAAGTATGTGCATATATATGTGTGCCTACATGAGTTTACATGCATCATGTTCATGCAGCTGCCTGTCAAGGTTGGAGGGTTTCAGAGCTTCTAGAACTAAGCCCTTCAGCCTCCTGATGTGGGTCCTAGGGTACATCTTCTTAACCACTAAGCCTCTTTATATCTGGGCTGGTTATCCATGTATTTTTTGTTGTTTTTTTCTGTCAGTGTACTATTGTTGTTTGTTTGTTTTGTTTTGTTTGGGGGGGTTGGTTTTGTTGCTGTTTTGTTGTTGCTTGTCTCAAGTACAGCAGTTTTAATTAGCCACGGAATGGCCTGCATGCTCTCAAGCCCCTACTGTGTTATCCTTCTTGTTTCTTACCAGTTATTACCTTTAGTTAGTCTCAGTGACTATGGGTTGCCTGGTCCTTAGCATCTTTTCTGTCTCTACAGAGTTAGCCTATATATCCTGAAGAAATGTTAGTGATACTGTTGAATATCTTCCTAACTTTGGCCCAGTGGCACAGATCTGTAATGCAACATTCTGTAAGTGAGCCAAATAGATCACAAATTCAAGGCCTGCCTAGACAGCAGAGTAGGTTCAAAGCAAAAAAAAGGCTGGGGCTTCTAGCAGAGGGGTACAGCATGTGCTTGTCCTGTTCAAGGCCCTGCAGTCAGAACCCATTATGGGAGGGGTAGGGAACAACCAGCTGGAAGTGCTCTCCTTTGGTCATTCCTGCACTGACGTCAGTAAGGACGGCATCTCACCTTCCTGTGTAGTTAGGGGTCACCCAAGGAAATCAGCTCTTCTTAATGCTCAGCCTGGCCACCACAGTTTATCTCATGTATTAAGATACCTCATACCCCAAATTTACAATGTTTAAATATATTTAGTGGAGAAAGTCATGAAATATTCTAGGACAATGATAGTGTTTAATACAGCATTTAGCACAATAAATCTTCCTTAAAGAAAAGAGTGAGTGTTTGAATGTGTGACAACTAAAATACAAAAATGTTTTTGATAATAGAAATATAATTGGAATACACTGTAGAAAGGGTAACTTACTGATGCATATTGATGCAGGGAAAATGCAGAATGGTGATGGTACATCCTCCTCATTGGTTGAGAATCATAGCCTGCCTTCCCAGTGTTGAGCAAAGAGCTCTGACTATCTTGACAGGTGAGAGCTCCTATTGTCTGCTATCCGCCTTCTCTCTTTGAAGTCTCCCTCTTTAGCCACCCTCCCCACCACCACCCCTTTCCAGCTCCTAGACTGCCACCTATTTAAGCTTCTTTCCTCATAAACTCTTACTTTGCTTCATTCCATCTGTTTCTTTTCTTTTATTCTAGTTATTGGATTTTCCGACACCTCCTGCAGGATCCTCTTATCATTATGGCCCTGGGCTTTTGGGGTCTTAGTAACATAGAATGTGCCGGCACATATTCTTTTGATGTAGGTAGTAGACAGGGAAGGGTGTCCTTTACTAACAGACAAACGTCCAAGAAGGGAAAACAGGAAAAACATCCATGGTCCTTTTATCTTTTCTTTTTCGAAGATGGCATAGATCTGGTGAAATAAAGTAACAGTTTCAAGCGCTGGCCACCACACACAGAAGCAAATAATAATAAACAATCCTGAGAATCTCTTTTCTTTAAAATACCACTGTGAGGCTTTGCTTTACTCAAACTGGTACAGATATTACTGCCCAGTTTTGTACACACTTGTGAATGCCTGCACAAGCAAGCACATAAAAATTAAACTGATCTGGACATTTCTGTTCTGAACTTTTAAAAAGTTGAAGATGCTCAAAAAAACAACTTTGGCTGTCTTCTTGGGAGTATTTCATGTAAAACCAATATGCATGGGAGCAATGGGAAATTATTACTTACATCACCTGTTGCTAATAGAAATTTAGAATATGTACTCCCTGTTTTTATTACTCTAATTGGATGCCACTTGTTCCTTAAAGTAGGTTCTTAGCAAGTCAGCCATACCTCTGCAAGTAAATAAGTAACTTCAATGACATTTTATCGAGTGATTTTCAGGATGCACATTTTTAAACTTTCATCCCACTAGGTCTCTTTTAGAAAGACACTGTAAACTGTAAGAAATTTAAGGAAGCCAAGGATGTTAGCATGTTGGAGATAGCTGGTGGTGCTCTCATTGCTGGCCTTAACTTGCATATAAATTATAACCTGAGGACTGACTTACAGAGAAATCGAGAAGTGACTACCAAAGTTATGACATAACTAAAGCAGAGACTTTAGGAAATTGGATATTTCACAGAAAGTACACAGTAGCCAAGGTAACCAGCTCACAGGAGGAATGGAGGACTCTGGTCTCCTTTCTGAGCAGTCTGCTTGGGGCTGACTAGTGACTGGGCATTGTGAAGGAAATTTATCATAGTGCTCAAGATGCAGAAAGAGAGGAACTGGTCTGCAGTCCCAGTGTCCCTTTAAGACAACCACTAGGCTAACTCCCTGAAGGTTCCACAACTTCCAGAATACCACAGGCTCAGCCTAAGCCCATAACAGTTTGGTTTGGGGGAACTGAAGCTGTAACGATGCAATGAAAAACTGTCACAAAATAGTAAAATAGTGAGACCTGTCACCAGCTGAAGTACTTCCTTAGTAAGAGTGTGAGAAGATAAAGGGGTAGTTTCTTCTGTGTGTTGTGTTTACTAATACACAAGCTTTCTCTCATTTTGTGCTCCTTTATAAAATGAAAGTTATGTGCTATCCCTTCGATTTAATAAGAAATTATTTGTTAGTTTTTAATTCTAAAATTAATAATAGTTTTAAACTGAGTATGTCCTAAAAAGAAATAATTTTCTCATACTTTGTGATTTTTATTGTTATCTCTTTCTAGTTATATTGTAAGTTTCTTTAGACATTATTATCCTAGTTATTTTTAAATACTTTATTGCCAACATTATTAGCTATATTATAGTTGCTCCTTGTTTTTGCTATAGTACCCAGCAATGCATAAATTGTTTATGTGTAAACATAATACCTCAAGTCTCTGATTATTCCCTAAGTCTAGATAGAATTACTCTTTTGTTTTTAATTGATCGAAGAAGTAAACCTATTTTTACAGTTAGCATTGAGCTATAAGACTAATTAATCAGCTTGCTTTATAACCATGAAATCTGCAGATCTGTTCTCATGTCTGTGTAACGGCCATATATCTGTAACTATGGGGGGAAATTGTATATTTTAGTTTGCCCACATGTGAAAAATTTTTGAGCATACTTTTCTAATTAGATATGATCTAATAATGGAATTCTCTCTTTCCATCCCAAGTCATTTATTTCTCCTCTCTCTGTCTCTGTCTCTATCTGTCTGTCTGTCTGTCTGTCTGTCTCTGTGTGTGTGTGTGTGTGTGTGTGCGCGCGCATTGGTTGCATTGGATATTCACAACAATGAATGATTAGGAATATTTTTTAGCTAGGGACAGCAGAAGATGGGACTAATGAAAAACATTTCTTGTTGTCAGGTGTCAAGTAAAGACATTAGAGTTTAATGTGTAAACAATAATGTGTTTGCAATAATATCAAGGTTCTCCTGGTGAAGAAATGAAGCTCCTGAGAGACTACTATTTTAACTAAGGTCTTACATTTGAAGAAAGGACTCTGACTGTCAGACTATACTTTTTTAAACTGAAGCAATGGGTTTATTTTTCATCCAAGATCGCCTAGCTATCGAAAGATGTTTTAAAGGAGAATTGAACTATTAAATTATTATATTATAAGCATTTAACATCTCATCAAATTACCAAAATTCCAGGGTTTTTTTTTTCTTTTTGACTGCATGCCTTGCATGTATCTACAAAATTTGTTAATAGAAAATTGTTTCTCTTCAACATTAAGTATTATAGCATAATTTGTATGGCTACTTAAAACAAGTCTTTGTGGGATATTATATATCAAAGGTTTTTTTAATTGCTCTTGAAGTTTTGAATTAGTGCAGAGTGGTTGTATGCTATCTTTTGTTTTCCCTCTTGAAGCCTGAAGCCTCTCCTTTTCACTTGCATGCTATGTGCTCGTGTGCTCCCCCAACTGATCTTGCTTGAGTGGGGCTGAGGAGACCCCACACAGAGTGGAGTCATGCTGTGTGTTCTGCTCAGTGCCAGGGTGCCTAATTATGGGTAGACACAAAAATATTTCCCACTTCATTTTCAGTGACAATATTTTGGGGTGAATTTTGCATACTATGAAAGTAACCATCTGCAAAAGAAGAGTAAGTCTATGTAACCATTTGTGTATCCACTAATTTTGTATAGTTCCAGAACTTTTCCATCCTTCTAATGTGAGGTCATTTTACCCAGATATCCAGTTTCTCCCGACTCTATCCTCTTTTCAGACATTGGAAACCTCCAGTCTGTGTTTCAAATGTATAGATTTAGTTATTCATTTAATTGGGATTGAATAATAATGACATTTTTCTATCTAATTTCATTCCTTTACCATAGTTCTTAGCATGCCTTGGTTTTTCTTTCTCTTTTATAGCTGAGTAATTTTCCATAGAATGTATAGTTTCCAGTCTGTTTAATCATTTCCTAATAATGGCCATTTGGCCGACTTCTACTCAGATGCTATTTACTGAACATAGTACCTCCCTACAAAAAGCTCCAAAATCATTTAAAATAGGGTGGTTTCTGTATGTAACAAGAGCCCCTTAGGACAGAATTCAATGTTAAACTAACATGAAGAGTAGTTCTTGTACTGGAGTTCCTGAAATATATGGACATGTCACTTTGGTAAATGATCTTAGATATGCAACAAGATAGAAAATGACTGGCATGGTAGGATATCTCTAGAGGTACAATAGTAGCACTTAATATCTTGGGAATAAGCAACAACTGTCTCATTGGACTTGAGGCCCACTCAACAGTGTCATTCCTGATACTATGTTCCAAGCAAACAACATATGACTATGATGTCACTTTCCTAAACCAATATAATTCCTAACTATACTCTTATGTTCATCCTTACATCCACAGATAAGGATTAATATTACTCTTCATCAAAGACTTGTCTTTACAATAAATAAAGACCATTACAGAAGGCCTCAACCAGTCATAATGCAGAGAACACTGTGGGATGCTCAGCCCTAGTTGATATATCAAAAGCCCAACTCTTCTTTAGGGGAACATGGTGGAAGAGAACATGGAATAATTATAAGAGCCAGAGGACCTGGAAGTTTGCTGTTACAGTGTGCCTTCTCTGTATGATAAAGCTATAATCATTAAACCACAACAAGATGGATGCCTAAAGAAAAGGTCTGAACAATTCTAGCAGTTGACATCACAACATAAATGAGGGAACTCTCAAGGGTCACACCCGTAGATGAAAAGCTGCAAGCAGCAAACAACTGGTGAGAGAATAATTTATTTTTTCTCAGGGATGAGCCTGCTGGTTGCTTACCCAATACCAAGTGGGCAGGCCTAGTAACATTGAACAGACTCATTAGGCTGGGTTTTTTTGTGTTTGTCTCTATGTATATTTAAAAACAATGGTTAAAGAAGAAGAGGCCATGAATTTGGGAGGGGTTAGATGGGAAAGGAGGGGGAAATGGTGTAATTATATTTTAGCTAAATAAAGTGATTTTAAGTGTACTATGATAAATCTTGACTATATTCAATGTTAAATTTAGTAGTCATAAAATGATTATTTGGATAGCTTTAGTTAGGGACAAAAAATAATTTCTGCTCAAAATTTTTAGTAAGCAAAAATTTTGAGTATTTTTTGTCAATTAATGGAAAGCTATAAATTATTTGACATCATACATATATAATAATCATATACATGAGGTCTTTTGAAACAACATATATTATATAAATATAAGTTTCCTATTCAAGTATTTCAAGAGAGGCAAGTTAAGTATTGGAAGCAATGGGGAAACATAATATAATAATGTTATTGGGTGTGGTTGTGAAGGTATGAGGAAACATTTGGAACCATTTTTTCTCATAAAGCCATGTAACTATTGAAGTGTTGTGATGGCATTTTCCTGTGTTATATACAACACAAAGGGAGTCTGACTAAATCTGTGTTCTGAATAGTATGATGAAATAGGAGTGAAATTAGGAAAGAACAGTTATATGATGGTGTTTTCCCATGCATTTGTGAATGCCCTTTTTAAATGCCATTTAGGAAAACTATTAATGGCGTTGTGTGGCGTTTCATTTAATTTCATTTTCAGAAGTTGATTTCTGACAGGTATTGAGATGAAGGATTTTTAAACCTTTTTTAACATCCATATTATTGATCTCCTTGAAACTTGACAGGTATGTGCCTCAGAGGTTCTACACATCTGTCAAATATTAAATAAAATTCCATTGTGGGCTGTTACCCCATCATTTTCTTTGCACTTGACATATAGAGTCTCAGTGACAATCTTCTCATATTATGAAAATGGCCATAGTCTTTTATTATAAATTTAAATGTTACACTAAATAAAAATTTTAATGATTTTTGAAATAAATAAGCCATTAAGTAGGGAAATGAAAGCTATCTTATGGTATATTCTTTAAACTGCATAGAATATCTTTGTTACGTTTGAGTTTAAACCCGATTTCTTCTGAAGGTTGCTATGTTGTTTCCTATGACAGATAATTGGAGACAAGGCTAAGCTATCCATCGAAGTAAACACATGTCTTTGTCAATGAATGCTGGGAACTCGCTTTAAAAAAATAAGCTTTTTTAAAAAAATTTATTTATTTATTAAAAATGTCCACTTCTCCCCCACCTCCCTTTTCCCTCCCCCTCCTCTTCTCCCCCTCCCTCTCCAGTCCTAAGAGCAGTCAGGGTTCCCTGCCCCGTGGGAAGTTCAAGGTTCTCCCTCCTCCATACAGGTCTATGAAGGTGAGCATCCAAACAAACCAGGCTCCCACAAAGCCAGTCCATGCAGTAGAATCAAAACCCAGTGCCATTGTCCTTGGCTCTCAGTCAGCCCTTGTTGTCAGCCACATTCAGAGAGTCTGGTTTGATCACATGCTCCATCAGTCCCAGTCCAGCTGGCCTTGGTGAGCTCCCATTAGATCAGTCCCACTGTCTCAGTGGGTGGACTCACCCCTTGCGGTCCTGACTTCCTTGCTCATGTTCTCCCTCCTTCTGCTCCTCATTTGGACCTTGGGAGCTCAGTCCAGTGCTCCAATGTGGGTCTCTGTCTCTATCTCTATCCATTGCCAGATGAAGGTTCTATGGTGATATGCAAGATATTCATCAGTGTGGCTATAGGATAGGGCCAGTTCAGACACCCTCTCCTCTGCTGCTGAAGCAGCAAGCTGGGGACTTCTCCTTGGACACAGTGGTAAAAAATAATGACATCTTGAAATTTACATGCAAATGGATGGAACTAGAAAAAAAAACATCCTGAGTGAGGTAACCCAGACCCAGAAAGATGAAAATGGTATGTCCTCACTCATAAGTGGATACTAGCTGTAAAGCAAAGGATACTGAACCTATAGTTCATGATCCTAGAGAAGCTAAGTAACAAAGTGAACCCTAAGAAAATTGTACAGAGATCTACCTGGAGAGAGGAAATAGACAAGATTGCCTGACAAAATTGGGAGCATGGGGTCAGCGGAAAAGGGATAACGGAAGGGAAAGAGGAGCAGAGAAGGGGAATGGGGTGAAGTTGAAGGATTGGAATAGTTGAGATGGAGAAAAGACAGAAACAGAGAGCAAGGAAAGAGATATTTTGATTGAGGGAGCCATTATGGGACTAGCAGGAAACCTGACATTAGAGAAATTCCCATGAATCCACAAGGATGACCCCAGCTAAGTCCCTAAACAACAGAGGAAAGGGTGCCCAAACTGACCTTGCCCTGACACTGATATGTATCAGTCAGACTGATAAATATCTTAAATATCACCATAGAGCATTCATCCAGCAACTGATGGAAACAGAGGCAGAGACCCACATTGGAGCACTGAGCTAAGCTCCCAAAGTCCAGTTGAAGAGTAGAAGTAAGAATATGAGCAAAGAGGTCAAGACCATACTGGGGACACCCACTGAAACAGTTACCAACTCCAGCCAGATAGGGAAGGAACCAGCATAGGTCCATCCCTCTGAATGTGGATGACAGTTGTATGACCACTGGCAGTGGCACCAGGATTCATCCCTACTGCTTTTACTGGCTTTTAGGGATCCTGTTCTCTTTGGATGGATACCTTGCTCAGTCTAGCTATAATAGAGAGGGCCTTGGACCTTCCTCAAAGCAATGTGCCTTACCTTCTTTGAGGAGTGGATGGGGAGTGGAGTATGGGGATATTTGGAAGGAATGGGAGTAGGAGAGTGAGTGGGAACTGGGATTGGCATGTAAAATGAAAAAAGATAGTTTGTTTTCTTAAAAAAAATGAAAGAAAATTTTAAATAAAGTTTTTTCCATTTTCAAGAGAATATGCTACAAAAATGGACTCAAGGTAAAATATAATGCCAAGTAGATATTCAAAGATCCTCTTTTTCTCATTCTCTTTCAATATCAATTTTAAAAGAACAAGGCATTTACAGCACTAACATGTGTCTTAAGGTCAGTGCTAAACCACATGAATAATGGTTTCAGTTCCAGGCTTAATACATGATGCTGCAGCTCAACTAAGATGGGACTGTAGTTGCAGCATCGAGGGCCTTGAGGCAGCTAGATTTAATCAGTATCCCACCATTGTACAGAGCTGTGTGACACATGTATGAAATCTCCAGTGTGCTGGCACTGCTGAGTTCTGCTGAATTCTGCAAGTCTTGCTTGTCAGTACTGTCTAGAGAGCCCTGCTCCACTGTAATGTGGTAATGAGAAGTAATACCAGACTCTTTCATTATCTGGTGTCTTAGTCCTCACTGGCTGGATGTCTGAAGTAGTAGGAGCCATGGTGGTAAAGGAGTCTTTTGTTGTTTATAGCAAGTCTCTTATAATCAAGCCTGGATGTAGGTTAGTATAGCAACTTTCAGAAAATCATTAAGAGCACCCCCCACTGGCTGCTACAGGAGTCAACTATGTGATTTGTTTCTGCTGTTGCTGGTTTAAAGTATTTATGTTACTAGTTCTTTGAGAAATTTGCATCGTGCATTTTGGTCATGTTTACCTCCTTCTAGCACTTCCCAGATCCACCTGCCCTTCCCTGCTCACCCAACTTTGTGTTATATCTTCTCTTTTTTTAACCCATTCATAGTAATTTGTATGTCCAAATATTCTTGAATGTATGGCTTTCCACTAGAACATGGTTGACTTACTAGGAGCTTTCCCAGCAGCTAACTGTGGCCAGTAGCTTCTCAGAGCTAGAGGTGGAGCTCCATGCCCAAGTCTCCTCTCGGTGCTGGGATTTGATCTAGCTTGTGCTTGCAAAGGTTTTGTGCATGCTGTCACAACCAATGTGATTTTGTATTGCTGTCCTGCTGTGTCCAGAAAATATTTTTTCTTAGTAGTCATCCACTGCCTCTGGCTATATTACTCCCTGCTCCCTTTTCCCAATGATTTCTAAGCCTTGGGAGGAGAGAGTGCTGTATATATCTATATTCTACTTCGACCTGAGTATTCTGCAGTCTTTTATTCTCTGCAACTTGGCCAGTTGTGAGTCTCTGCATTAATCTCTATTAATTGCAAACACACTTCTCTGATGAGGGTTGAGAAATGCACTTATCTATCGGTATAATTATGTCATTGGGAGTTGTATAATACTATGCCATTTAGCAAAAATTATAGTAATAAGTTGTCTCTAGAGCATATGACCTCTTAAGCTATTTGTGCTTTAACCCAGTAATGGAGACAGGTATGGGTTTCATCTTGTGGAGTAGTGCATACATCTAATTTGAAAATGGGTTGGTTACTCTCAGGACAGTTGTACCACTATTGCACTAGTAGGCATGTCTTACTGGCCCAGTCATTATTAGAGCTCACAAGGTTCACAAGTAGATAAGGTTGACGATTGCTTTTCACCTCTTCCAGCATTCACAGTACCTTCTAGCACTGTGAAGTCTATCTAGTAAGGATGAAATTTCCAAGTCAGTACCAACTTGACTCTTCTATGTTCTGTGACTCAAGTATGTGTTGTCTTCAGCAATAAGGTCTTACCATCAAGTTCTAGAGGTTATCAACAGCATTAGAAATAGCCTGTAATGTTTAGGGGTCTATTGAAGTTTACCAGCCGACAAATCCAATGGAATTAACCCATTCCTGTCAACATGCTTTTTGTTTGTTAGCCTGTGGTGTCTAGTAGAAGCAGTGTTCCCCACATAAAGTATAGCTCCATTTAACTTCCTGAGGATGGGGTTCTGAAGTAGTAGGTGTCCACATGAATGTTTCTGAAGGTCTTAGTGCTCCTTATCCCTCACTGTATTTGCTTCTGAGTTTCACATTCACCTAGCAATCTAAGAAGTTAATATTTTTCCTATTCTCTGTACACCATTCTGGCAGTTATCAACCCAAAGAACAAGTGTCACAGCTTAGAGTTTGTAGCCCTTTGGTTAGAAGTACCTCATGCCTAGACTGGGCATCTAAAGTTAGACCATCTTCTGGTACTGAACCTTTAACCTCAGGAATCCTATACAATCTCCAGGTAAATGGTGGTAGAATTAAAATAACTGTAGGATATTCATTTGGAGTAGAATTCTATTGTGGGGGAAAACTAACATCACACAGTTGGTTTTAGAGGTGTTGAAAACTAAAGCAACAATTTTTTATTTTGATTTTAGAAGTTTTCTGGAAGTAGCCACTAGTCATGACCACACTCACCTGTACTTTCTGCACTGCCTTTGACTTATGATAACACTGATTTCTTTCTCGGGGTTTTGACATTCTTTTCCAACCTGTGTATATATCAAATGCTATTTAGTCTCATTTTACCTCCTTTCAAAAGTTTTCTGATGCTCAGTAGCTACTATTGCTTCAAATTCCTGGTAATTTCCTCACCCAATATGCAGCCTCTATTGCAGTCTGATTGATGAAAGTCCAGGAAAGTCATTTCTCTGCTGGCATCCTCTGCCTTCTTTGAACTTAAACTTTTAGCAAAGTAAGTCAAGAATTTATCTAATGTTGTATTTTTGCCAAGCAATCTTTCCAGATGGTGTCCTCATGGTTGAAGTCCCCAGCCCTACTTCATGCTACTTCTCTTCCAGTTTTGTCATTTCTCCTTTCAAACCATGGCTTCTGTATTGTCTGCAGTCTGGAGTACATTTCAAAGTACAAAACAAAACAATACCACCATGACTTTCTCCATTTTCTCCAGGGAACATCTACCCTTTAGAATCTGCAAGCTAGATATTGTCATCTTTGCTTAATGTGTGGCTCAATTTGAGCAAATCCCTTTTATTCAATATCAGATTTTCTCTTTGACCAAAATTTATTATTACCAATAGCAGTTATATTAAAAATCTTAACATTTAGTCTGTAATTTTTATGCCTCATGTTTCATATCTTTTAAATCTTCAAGTTTTTCTGCTCTGGACTGTATGAAATTTGTCAGCAATTCTCCTCATTTCTCCTGTGAGGAACCTGAGGCTTGGACTTAGAAGTACACTACTCGAAAGTTGTTAAGACCAAGATTTTCACACGGAATCTTCATTCTCCCAAGTTTGCCCTTGGTGGTTAAATTCTCTCACTGCATGACTAGCAGTGACACACAGCACTCCTGGTATCACTCCTGGGGTATCTGCAAGTTAAGCCAGTCCCTTGTTTAGCTTCTGTATTGATTCACAGGACTCTTGAGCCCCACTTTTTAGCCTTTTTGCCTTGCCTTTTTTTTGTCTTAAAACTTCTGGGCATTTTTGCCTTTTATCCTCCAATGCTTTCAGATTTTGTGATTGCCAATACAGTGTTCTTTTTTTCCTCTCTTGTTTCCAAAATGTGTCTTAATAACTTCTTAGTGAATACTGGAGAGATGGCTCAGTGGTTAAGATCACTGGTTGCTCTTTCAGATGGCCCAGTTCAATTCCCACCACATGCCAACTCAAAACTGTCTGTACCCCCAGTCCCAGGAACTCCAACACCCTCACAAAGACACATGCACCAGTACACATAAAATAAACATAAATAACTCATTTTTGAAAGCTTCTTGATGGGTTTGACAAATTAGAGATTTCCTTTTCTAATGCACTGCTTCTTAGGGCATCATCTGTGCAGTACCTTGTTTGCTCCTTATACAGTTATTCTCTTTTAATGTCAGAACTTTCTCATTTGTAAAGAAATGATTACCTACTGCCCCCACCACATCCATGTTCCTGAGTCTTCTTCCTAAGCACCAGTTACACTATTATAACTGTCATATCATTAGAATTACCTGGTATGAAAATATAACAGCCCCTAGTCCCCCATCCTAGATCAGCTGAGTTTCTCAGAATAAGTTGTAGGTCTACGTATTAGGCAGCCATAGTATTTTTTAACTCCCCAGTATTTTAAAACTTCTGATATACAACACAGTAAGACTGACAGCATTTGGGCTATATCTGACAGTTACATTTATTCCAAGTCCAATGAGCAGAAGTGCGTGTATTTTATTTGTGTTGGCAGAATGCATCTCATACTATGATTCATGATGTAGGAAAACAATGGGCCTCTTACTTTGCTTGTCTTACAGCTTTGTTCACAAGAATAAGCAATGTCCATAGATTCTTTTCTAACAGCAGTTAGTAATAGCACCTATCTCCTAGAGGGATGACAGTGTACTGGGTTTTGTGATGTCTATGAAACTCACCTGTTTGGAGAGCTCACACCTTTGGTATCCTTCCAACTGTACTCTTCTCTTCCTGCCTGTCTTGGCACATAGTTTTTGATGATTCTTATCATTTGTTTTTCTTTATAATCATGTTTTCCCTTCTTAAAAGACTGCCTTCTTTGTGTTTAGTTCATCTTCTCTAGCAGCAAACAGATTACTACTTTGAGAGGACACAGCCTAAGCAAGAGCATAAGCAAAAACATTACATATAAGATGAAACTTGAGCTGAACATTTTAGTAAGACAGTACCTCATATTGGCTGATCCACATCAGTAAGAATTGCTGTGTCTTAGGGTTTCTTTTCATGGCCGTAGCAACTCTTAGAAAGGAAACCATTTAGTAGGGGCTGATTTACAGTTCAGAGGTTTATTTTCATCATAGCAGAAAGCATGGCAGCATGCAGTCAGATGTGGTGCTGGAGAAGTAATTGAAAGTTCTGCATCCAGATCTTCCTGCAAACAGCAGGAAGAGAGTGAGACACTGGGCCTGGCTTAGGTGCTTTTGACCTCAAAGCGCACCCCCAGTGACACACATCCTTCAACACAGCCATATCTACTCCAACAAGGCCACACCTTCTAACAGTGCATCTCCTATGAGCCTATGGATGCCATTTTCATTCAAACTACCCTTGCTGACAATGTCAAATGGTGACATTTTCATGAAAAGATTGTGAGAGCTGGCAAAGAATTGGGATTAGAGTGGTCTTCTGTAGTGTGGTAAAATTAGTGATTCTTCCCCACCACTCAATTCTGGAATCAGCTGACAGTCTCTTACTTACAAAGGTGACAATCTTTCTTGTACTCTTGTGTGATTAGCATGGTGCCTAACTCAGGGTAGCCATATGATATGTGTTCATGAATGAATTCCTAAAAACCTGACAGTCATAAATTCCTTTATAAATGGAGTTCTCCTCTAGAGAAATGACAGTGTCTTTGTATATCTGCATCCCTTATAATTCTCAGGAGCCCAAAGATTCTTAGAGGTCACTCAAGAGTTTTCTGGTGAACAGTAGGCAGTGTGAGGATGTGAAAACATGCTGATGTCTTGAAAGTAACTGACTTTTTCTTTTGATTTATACTTCTCAGAACTAATTCATAGTTTGCTGGCTGCAGAGAAATAGTTTTAAAAAGGAATTATGAACAAGTGTCACTGTGAAGGATGTTGTCTATTTCTATGTCAGAGTCTACTCTAGGCCGTCTTTCCACCTAATGGATACATATAATGCTAATATACAACTGAACTCACATAGTTGTGAAGAATTGATGATTGTATTACTTTTAAAGAGAGCATTTTTCAACAAAATTTTAACATTAACTTAATGTCAAGCTGCTTTTGTACTTTATCTGTATAACCTTACGCAGTTAAGGAAAAATAAAAAAGTCATCAAATATTTAAAAAGAGACATTATCTTTGCTTTGTATGAGATTTGGCAAAGATAGTCTTCCTGAGTATACATGGATCATGACACAAGAGGCAAACAGTAGGTGCCTACTGTCTGAAAGCTATTAGTGCTAAAGTAGACTACCATCTAATAGTGTTTTGACTAAGGAGGGAACATTTTGAAGTCAGAATATTTTCACATTAGTTTGTTATTAAAGGTCCTCTTCTGCCCCAGACTTTGCTGCCATGCTTTCTTATAGTCAAATGTCAAGGTATCTGCATTTAACACTCAGTCTGAATCATGCTTCTCAGACAAGTTTTTCCTCTTCCTCCTGATTTTCTTTGAGTGCCTTCTGAAGCTGCCCCAATCAGAAAGAAGGAAAAGAAGGGAACAAGAGACATCGGATATTATTATTATTTGTTGTCCTCTCCATGTAGGTGTTGGGGGCTGCAAACCCCTGGCCCCTTGACTTACTTTGCCTGCCTCACACCCTTTGCCTGCTGGAGTGAAACAGCTTGTTTTCCTGTGCCTTCAGCTGCTCTGAGCACGATGAGTTCCTGATGGCAGGGGAGTGAATTCTGGTGGGTTTTACAGCTGAAAATCCCAAGAGCTGGGGTGTGGTTATCAGCTAAGGATCCCTATATAAGCTTCCCTGGAGCACAATAAAGTTGGCATTCTTGTTTCAAGGATGACCCTTTTCCCTGTGTGTCTGTGTGTGTATGTTTTTAAATCTCCAGCCTAGTTCCCGGCTTGCATACCAACCCATAATGCAGGCGCTACATATAGGTGTCTGGGAAGTCTTGGGCCACTAATGTTATGTATACCCACCAGGGCAAGAGGAGGAATCCAGTCAGGTATTTAGAGCATAAGAAAGTGCAAGGAAGATCATGGATTTGTCAAATTATTTGGGATATTTTTTCTGAGTTTCCCTCTCAATACCATCAGTTACATTGTCCACACTGTGGAGGTGTGTTTCCCTTCTAAAGAAGCTGATCTTGATGTGAAATAGCTTTATTGATGTGTAATGTGTACTGGATAGCAGTTTGATTATTCACATTTAATAAGCGGGATACTTTTATTGAATTATTTTTTTCAACCAAATATCCCTTACCTTTTCTGTGTTGGCCCTAAAAACTGAGCCGAAGGCAGTGTGATCCTGAAGATGCCCTGGTGCAGTGCCCTGTCACTGCGGCGTTTTACAGGCACTTTGCCTCATCCCCAGTCCTGCTGTGTAGACGTCTGTGACTCCTCAGTGAAAGGTAAACTGACTTGGGATCGTTAGCAACTCTCTGAAACTGTAAACAAAATACAAATATAGCAAGATGGCTGGTCCCCAGTTATTTATACAAATTCTGTTGCCATTAACATCAGGTTCTTCAAGCCTAGAGGGGAGACATCATAGAATATGTCTTTCAGAGTGTCTCTGTATTATTTCCCAGTGCACAGTAATTATTTGTTAGAAGATGACCTAACTAAGCTATTCTTTACTACTTACAGAAGTCATATTCTTGATCTTGCCAACATGGACCTGGGAGAGTAGGGGTGACCTTGTGCTATCCATGGATGAATGTCTTGGGTCACAGGGGGTGAGACGAATAGGAAGCAGTTTCTTCTGACCTTCTGGACTTTATGTGACTGTAACTTTAAAAGTTTCAATGGCAGAAAGATTCTTAGGTTAACATGCAGATGGTATCCTGTAAGGTTTATGGAAATAAAACATAGACTTAACATAAGCTCATGTATATTGCAGCTCTCAGGATTCATATTTCTTTGTAATCATTCATTTTGCAAAATTGAAACTTTATTAATAAACTGTTTTTGTCAAGCAGTATGCTGAACAGGTTCCCATAGATTACTGTATTTTACCATCTCAGCAGTCCTGTGACTGACCTCTCTAGACAGCGTTGTGCCATTAATCAAAGCAGAGTAGAGTGGTTGCTATTACAAGACAGTGATTTCTTTCTGTCAAGATAGGTTTTAAACTGCTGCACTTATGACTGTTGTTGTCCTTCTTTCTGCAAGAGGATTAATGCTAGTTACAAAAAGTTCTATTAGGTGGACAGAATTCTATTTTCAAAACTGACTTGATGGACGGAGTTTCAAACCATAGGTCCTCACAGTCAGACAATTCCAAAGCACAGGAGCAAGTGCAGCCCATGTTCCTACTTCTAAAGGCAGAATCTAAATTCAAATGTAAATTTCCACCAATAAGAACTCAGAGCTAATATCAATGTTGATCATAGTAAGAAAGATGTTTCTAATTAGCCCACTTTAAAGCCCCTTCTTAATCACTTAGAGCATTCTTGTGCACATCTGTGCTGCAGGAGTAACTGGATTACCTCCATGGTGTGTGTCTGGGTGTGCGTGTGTGTTTAAAGCCATGCTATAACTCTATCCAAATGCAATTCAGCACTGCTTTAAAGTTTAGAAGCAAATGTGTACTCAGTAATGTAGTTTAAAAACTGAAACCCCTCCTATCTTACGTGTTCCTCTCTTGTAAACCAGCCTTGTTTGTGGAGGGCGGCCATTGAAAATGCTGTGACACATACGTCCCCAAGCCTCTTCCCCAGACTTCTAATAAATGAGCACCAGAGTCCGGGCCTCTCATGTGGTTTTGCTTCATCTGACAATGACATCAGTATCTTTCCATTCCCTTTTTAAAGTAAAATTTTGCCCAAAATGAATAGTAGTGCCAGTAAGGAAACTGAGTCCTACAAGTAATTTTTCATTAGGGTAAATGAGGTGATACAATAAACAACTGAAACCTGACATGACGCCATGGCATGAAACTGCAAAACAAAATCTTGATTGCTCTTGTGGATGTGTTCTAAGGCTTTTATGTCTTTTGCATGCCTTGTGTGCACACAGACCAGTCAGTGCAAACACAATTCATCCTTGGATATTTATTTCCATCAATGAATGACCAGATGGCCCCTGTCTCTGTTGGACGAGAATGTTTTTGCTTTTTCTGTAGCTCTGAGTGACACCACATATAAGAAGCTAAGCTAAATAATCACCCCTAATTCAAGAAGCATGCTGCTACCTTCCTCTACCCACCAAGGTTGGCAGCGACTCACAGCTGCTTTCATTCTTACATTTTAATTGAAATACTTGGTGTATGTTCCCAACGAAGGTAACACATTCTTATTATGGTAAATTATGACCGTACAGACAGAATGGAGGAAGAAACCTATTTAGCTCTTCCCAGATCTGAGAAAAGTATTAGTCTCCCTTTGCAAATGAGAAAACTGAAAGTCTTAGATGCTTATTGAATTGCTTTGTCACCAGCTACAGAGTGGATCGCCAAGCAGACCGTGAGCCCTGCTGTTGTGTGTGTTTGTATGTCCCTTGTAGTTCTTCAGGTTTCATTTCACTTGTCTTTATGACACTTTTGATGTCTTAAATCAAAGTGTTTTGTTTTTTCACACATGACTGACACTGGTATTCCTTTGCCTGGATTGTAGTGTGGGATAGGCAGAAAAGTAATAGATAGAAGAAAGTAAAAGGCAGAAAGCCATGGAAACTATGCATGCTGTCACCAATAAGAAGGAAAAGGAGCTCCAAGAATGTAATTAAGGTAGGAGCAGAAAGAAGGCTTTTTTCTCATTAGAGCTGGTAGAATCCTTCCTGTTCGGACACTAGCAATGCGCTTTCCATTGTCTCTCTCCAGCCGCAGTAGGAGTGAGAAGAAGGAAGGGAAACTGCTTTCTGTTGGGCTATAGCAAAGTGCTGTGAGGCAGAAAAGTAAGTTCTCTGCTGACTCCTTGAGAAGATACCAAGGAGAAAGAGGTGGAAGAGTGCTGGCAGGAGGGAGACTCTAAGACTGCCTCTTTTGGACAAAATCCTGTCTACATGATTTGAAATCATACTTACCTTTCAGGTTCAACACTAGGAACCTTACCCTGAAGGCAGTATTCTTGAACACTGTTCTTTCAGTTAATCATTTCTTATTCCCCTCAACCAAGCCTACAGGAAAAAAGGGGAAGGGGGAAAATAAGTATCTTTCACCTTCCAAGTAGTAATAAATAGGGGATTTCTTGGCTGTTCTGTTTGTCCTGTTTTGGGCTAACTTCTATTGGTTCTCTCCCTCTATAAAACTTCTCCCCCCCCCTCTCTCTTTCTTTCTCTCTCTCTCAATAGCCCCTCTGAGCTTCTAAGAATTCTCTTATACTCTTTTGCTGGAATAGGAGCATCCAAACTGTTAAGTTTGAGCAGTGTGGCAGTTATCCTCCTGGGAAAATCAAAGCCAGGCAGCTTGCCTGGCCCTTACCGTGGAGTGGATCTGCTGAATATGCCCTCTTCTCCAGCCTTCACCCTCCTCTGATTGAGACTGGTAGAAAGTGATTGGCCATCAGCAAGTCCTGAAGAGGTGTACCTAACTCTCTTTCTACCCCTGAACATATAATCTTCAGCGTTGGGATGTAAGCTACAATGCTAAGATGCCAGGGAAAGTTCTTAATATAGAGTTAGTTTTGTATTGGAAATTTTCACTTATCACAGATGCTTTCTGATCAGTGTAGTAGCTTTTTCAGTTGTGCCCTTAGGTAATCAATAAATGACTATTCCTTTCTTCCAGAGGTGTAACCCTATTTCTGTACAGTATGTAAGAAGAATGTTTTGTATTGCAAAGCTGTTTCCAACTGTGAAGTCCTTCCAAGTAGTATTTTGTTGATCTTAGTGACAACAAATTCAATATATCTGATAATACTGCATAGCGGGTCTTCATTCTCTTTACTGATGGTGTGTCAGTCGGTCTTTAATGACTCTGTATTTTGTATACCATTTGCATCGCATATCAGCAGTGAAGAGCTGAGTTTGCGTAAACAATAGCTGTAGCTGTGCTGTTTGTACTCTTATATTCTTCCATCAAGAAAGAATTACCCTTCAGCCAACCTCACTTCTTTTTACTTCATATATGCAAAACACCTAAATAATACCACACTGCACATCAGTAGACAGAGTCAGTCAAGCTAGAGGAGACTGTAGAGGAGTGTGTGCATAGCCTTTCTTTCTCGCTCACTAGCAGCCGCTCCTGAGTATCTAATGGTGCCATAGCCTTACTAGGTAACACACTTGATTTGGCTCATGTGTTTACTACTGGGAAGTAAAGAACAAGATTTGTTTTAACTTGAGTTCTATAAAATTGAAATGTTATTTGTGGCTAACAAAGATATTGTCGCAAGTCTTTTGGTATCTCCTTGGCTCGTTGTCTATAGTGCTCTGTTGGAATACATCTCCACATGGATTGGTTTTAAATGGCTTTCAGCAATTTACTGCAGGGCCATCTGGCCATTAGCTGTCTGTACTCCCAAACTAACTTTCAGTTCTAGAATAACCTGGCTTTTGACACTTTTAGATCTGTTATGCCCTGGTAGACTTGATTGAAGTGTCACCTGTATAGAAATGAAATTACTGATATTTCAGGTGATACAGCTCATAAAAAGCAGGCTTTCAATATAGCTAAATTGTGAAATGATTGCTTAAGTTTATATGCAAATTCCTTGAGTTGCTATCTCTCATAAAGTAGTTACTTTTTCTAATACATTATGTACTAAAGATAAAGTTTCAGTTTATATCCACGTTAGTATTTAAAGACATATTGCACATTTCTGTGCCTATGACACAGGGTACTGCTTAAGAAACGCAGTGAGTGGATGCCCCTCGTGAGAGAATTTGGTATATTTATAAACCCTCTATTCAAAGGAAGGATGTTTCAAGGTGAAAAGTAAAATTTCTTCTGCAAATAATGTTGAGCCTCAGCATAATTTTCACATCCTGAAAGAGGATTGCGTTGCACTGAACTGGAAGCAATCAACACTTTATTTATTTCAAAAGGTTGAGGGATAGTGAGGTGATTCTTTGGGTAAAGGCTCAACCTTCAGGCCCTCATGGTGGAAGGAGAAGATGGGCTCCACAGAGTTGTCCTCTGACCTTCACATGTGCACCATGCAGCCAGTTCTCCCTCCTGCCGCCACATACACAATAATTAATTACTTGACAATAGTAATAAGCTTAAAGGAGGGAAAGTCACCTCATAATGCTGAAATGTCTGATTTTTCCTTTTTCTTTTGTGGAATATAGATTTTTCCCCATACAATGTTTTCCCTTCCCTTTACTTCTTCCAGTTTCTCCCCATCTTCCCTTCAGTCCAGATTCATCCCCCTTCTGTCTTTTATTAGAAAACACAGGCATCTAAGGGAATATGATATGATATGATATGATATGATATGATATGATAAAACAAAAACAAGCACACTGAAACAGGACAAAACAAGCAGAAAGAAAAGAGCCCAAGAAAAGGCACACGGAACAGGTAGAGATGCAGAGACACACTCATTTGCACACTGAGGAATACAATAAAAACACTAGACTGGAAGCCATAATATCTATACAAAGGACCTGTATATGAGAGAGGCGGGGAGAGGGAGTGAGATGAAGGATTTCTTTTTAAAAAAGGAAAAGCTCTTACAAGACATTATGAGACTAAGAACATCCAAAGATGCCACTGTACTTGTTCTGTTGCCTGTCCACTGCTGGGCATGCAGTCTGCCTTTAAGAGTAATTGTTTCCCCAGTGAGACTCCTTCGGAGAAAAACGAATTTTATTTTGTACTGGTCACCAATTGCAGATAGCTTCTGGATTAGGGGTAGTGACTTGTATCCACTCTCCTTCAGCTCTGGGGCCCTACCTGGTGCAGACCAGTGAATACCAGTCTCTGTGACTCTGTGAGTTCTTAAGTGCATTGTTGAGCTGTTGTGATTAGAAGGCCTTGTCTTTTGGTGTCCTTCATCTCCTCTGACTCTTAGAGGTTTTTTTGTTGTTGTTGTGTTTTTTTTGTTTGGTTTTTTTTTTTCTTCCTCTTCTAAGGTGTTCTCTGAACCCTGAGGGGAGGAATTTGATGGTGACATCATCAGGTTTTGGACTGAGTGTCCCTAGGTCTATCACTCTCTGCATACTGTCTGGCTGTGGGTCTCTGTATTTCCTCGTCTGCTACAGGTGGAAGCATCTCTGATGCTGGCTGAGCAAGGCACTGATAGCAGAATGTCTTTAGGAGTCATTTTATTGTTGCGTTCCTTCAGTAGAACAGTGATATTTAGTTTATCCTCAGTCCCTGAAATATCAAGTCTCTGGTTGATCCCCCAAGCAGTGTCAGGTCTGGGTTCCACCTTGTGGGGTGGGCCTTAAGTCAGATCAGATATTGCTTGTTACCCCCACAGAGTCTATGCCGCCACTGCACTAGTACTTCTTGTAGACAGTACACTATTACAGTTTGTGATCCCCTAAGAACTTAAACTTGAAAACATTTGCATTTAGGTGTGCCCTCTGTGAAACATGCTGGTTGCACAATACCATGAACATCTCCGAATTGGAAAAACTATTGGTGGTTTGTCTGGGGGATCAAATCTGGAGTCAATTCTCTTACCTTGGCTCCGTTTTTTTTTTGTATGTCTATAGTTCTTCCCAGGCATTTTTGAGCAGTGCCTGAAAGTTAATTCCTCACATTCTTCATGAAAGAAGAGATTGAAAGTCGAAAAGAGATGTTAAGATTTTGAAAGGTAATAATCTATCGCATGTCAAATAGAGATCAAGAAGGAAAAAATAGAAAATTTAGTATTCAAAAAAATCTTTATTTCAAATGCCTATCGATTATTAAATTCTCAAAGTATACATGTTTTCACTTTACAGGGTTAGAAAAAAACAAGAGATGTTTCAAAATACTTATTCCCAGACTTCATCTCCAAGCCTCATAACCTCCTCATTTACATTTTGAGTTTTTTGGTTTTTTTTTAAAATATGCATTACCTCAAAACCTCTTGCTATTGGGATGTTGCTTCATTTAGCTCTCTTCGTATTTCTGTGGATTGTTTTGTTTTTGTGACTTGTTTGTTTTTACCCTATGTTCACGTAGGTCAGACTGCCATGTGCTAGGAGTACTACCATCACTAGAAAGGTACAAGAATTTTAAATTTTACCAAAGTATTTTGAAACAATTAAATGGTTATACTTGAACTGAATTTTCTTCTCCTTGCTTTAGTTGGGCACTCTATCTCATCAGTACAAAACTATTGTATTGTTTCTTTGCTTATTGCCCCCACAATGTTTTTCTCATTCAATTCTTTCAACTGATTTTTTCCTCATATAATTTTCTTTTCTTTTTTCAATTTCTCATGTATATGTGTATGAGTTGTGTGTGTGTGTGTGTGTGTGTGGTTTCCATTGTTTTCACTGTGTGTGGCTGTGCTACATTCACAGACATGTAGAGATCAAAAGTTGATGATGGAAATTATTCTCAATCGTTTTTCCTCCTGATTTGTTGCAGCAGGGTCTCACAGTCAAACTCAGAGCTCAAGGATATGACTCGTCTTGTTAGGCAGCTTGTTCTGGGTACCTTTGCTCCACCCTGGTAGGCTGGAATTACAGATGGACTGACAAGTCAAGTCATCTCTTATGGTTCTCTGGGGTTACACACTCCTGTCCAGCCATTTGCTTGGCCAGCACTTTAACCACTGGACTACCCTCCCCACCCCTATAATATTTCAAATTGTTAGTTTTGGTTTGGTTTGATTTTGAATACCCTTCCTATTATATTTGGGTTTTCCTCTCATGGATGTAAAATGTTAGTATTATGACACTTACCATAGAATTTTTCTGTTTCCTTCTGTTCTCCACATTGTTACAGTTTTTTCTCTGAGTTATATTTATCCACTTGTTTCCTTTGTCTTGTTTATTTTCTGTTAAAAGTTTTCCTCAGAGGCTGGGGAGATGGCTTCTTATTTAAGAGCCATCGTGTTCATCCAGAAGGCCAGAGTTCAGTTCCCAGTACACTTATCAGGTGACTCAGATCTGAAACCTCTTTCGGCATCTGTGGGTAGCCGTGGACATGTAGTCATAACATTCACTCAAATACACATAAGATTAAATCTTTTTTAAAATGGTTTTTCTAGTATCGTTTCTATCCATTCATATTATACAGCAAGACCTCAAAAGATGATTAGTTCTTTGGAGCTGGAATTTGTTCACTTGTGACTATTCTCTTCAGTGAAACAGAGGTCAACTTCTTTTTTGAGTCACTACTAAGAGTTTCTCTTGGTCAGTCCAGTTGGTTTCCAGAGAAAAGCTGGAACAGTCTCCTAGAAGCATATCTTAAGCTGTCTGGGCATCAAATGGGAAGAAGTTACTAGAAAGCCATTGGGGAATGGGTTTCTTATTCTTTCATTTGACTTACCCCTGCCCTGCCTGGTCCTTGCCTGGTCTCTATCACCCTTTCCGCTCTTGACATGGAGGCTGGCAGCAGAGCTGGTTGCCGGAAGAGGTTTTAGCATTAACTGTACACAGAATGACTGTCAGTTATGCTCTCTTCTACTTCGCAGCTGTGCCTCCATGGACCCCAGCATAGCCAATTCTTGATCCTTTCTGAGCTTCTACGGCACCTCGAGCAGCTTCTTGGATAGCAGCCTCACACCTATGTATACTCACTTTTCCTGAGCCACGTGTTCTGCCTCATATGTTTTCAGGCACCACTTATCCATTTGCGTTCCATCTCCTGAAATTCTGTTGACTTCCCCCCCCCCCCGATTGACATTTCCTCCTTTTTCCTCTTTGTATGTAAGAGTCTCTGCCTTCACCAATTATTGTAGGGGAATTCAAACAGCACTGGGGGTTATATATTCTTGTTGGTTCTGCCACATTTATCCTAAGCTGTTCTTCATATCCCAGCTCGAGTATTTATACAGACCCCTGCTGACCCAAAACTTCTCCAAGGGTTTTTAGCCTCTTTGCTTAGATTATTAAGGGCAAAAGCCTCCCCTGCTGATGTACCAGACCTTATCTTTCATCATTCTTCACCGTGTCTTCTTGCCTATCCTCCACCCATTAGTGCTCTGGCTGTTTTTACTTTTCCTTTCTGAACCATGTCTGTCATGCACTGGGCATCCATTTGCATGTGTGATTTTCCTCCCTACTTACAGTTCTGTCGGTTAACTTTTCATTACTATAATCAAATACCTGAGGGGACGAACATATGCAAAGAAAGGTTTATATTGCTTACAGTTTTAGAAGTTCAAAGTCCAAGATCAGACATTCTATTGGATTGGCTTTTGCTAAGCATGGCAGATGGTAGCACATATGGTGGGAATATGTGTAAAAACAGTCTCATCTTGAACCAGAACAGAAAGAGGGAGGGTGAGGCATACAGCCTTCTATATAGTAGTTCCTTGACAAAGTTACCAAAGGACCTCCTGTAATCTGTCTTCCTTGGCAGGTCTCAAAATTACCTGAACACTTTCCCCCTAAAACCCATCTCCCCAGTGAGTCTATCACCTCCAATTCTCAATTGCAGCACCCTTTGGAAAAAACATCCAAACCGTAGCAACAGCCTACCTCACACTCTGATACCTGGCAAGCTTCTGAGCTTCGTGAGGGCAGAACTAGAGCTGAGCATCCTGTTGTGGTGCAGTCTTGGGACCACGCTCTCTCCAGATGTGCTTTCTGCTGCAGCCCTCCCAGTTCCTTCCTGAATGCAGCACCTCCCAAACTGTGCTCCATAAGGATGGACGGCCGTTTGGCCTGCCATCTAGCATGTGTAATTTTGCTTGAGTGGTAGATAATTTTTTCTCTCTCTAAACCTTTTATATTCAGTGTTTTCACTGACTTTTCAAACCTTTCTTTACCTTGATTATATTGTAGGATGACCCTGCATGTCAGGTGTTTCTGATTTTCTATTATATTGTATATTTAACTTAAACACTTACTTTGAATGTAAAATTAACAACACTATTTTATAATATTAATTTTGATAAGGCTGGTTTCTGTGACTTAAATATTAGACAACAGTATAATCAGAACATGAGTGAATCAGTACCTAGCATTATAATATTTAAGAATGGGGGATGAACTTTTGATGTCGTGTATTTGTCTGAGGGATGGGAACTGGTGCTTCGCTTTTCCTGATCTTATCTTCCTAGTTCTATGGAGTTCAGGAAGAAGAAAGGTAGTAAAGAAAGAGTGGAAGGAAAATAAAAAGCAGAAAACAATACTATATGAAAAAAGGAGGAATATATTTGTTTGATTTTTGCAGTTTATGTGCTCCTAAGACATAAACACAAACCTTTAGTTCATATACAAATGAAGTTAGCACATTAAACTGCTTATCTGAAATGGTTGGCTAAAGTATAATGTGAATGAAAATTTAAAAAAGCATGATGTAATCCTGTGCAAGAATGCTCAGAATATTCAGTGTCCCTTTAGTAACACGAAATGTCATCATGATCCTCACTATTGGCATCAGTTTTTTAGAGTGGTTGCCTTCCCATTGGGTAGGGAACCCTGACTGCTCCTTGGACTGGAAAGGGAGGGGGAAGGGGAGTGGGGGAGAGGAGGGAAGCGGGAGGAGGGGAGGAGGCGGAAATTTTCAATAATAAATAAATAAATAAACAAACAACAAACAGCTTTATATCTACCATTTAAAGGGGACTATCAGGAAATCATCCTTTGACCATAGTCTCTTTCTGGAGTCTTCTCTGGAGGAACATGTCTTTACTAAGCAGTGTGACCTGTATGGGGCTTGCAAACCCTCTTGCAGTTCCAACACACATTTTTTGGGCCAGTGAATAGTAGAAGAGTATCTTCTTGTTACTTTTTACTGTAACTAATTTTTATGGATCCTCATTTCCTATTACACAATCTGTCTTGTCCAAGTAAGGCTCTCTTGCCTCCATATACTCAGGATTGCTGTCAGTATTTCATGTTGCCTTAGTCACAAATCTTGTTTCAGGCACCAAATATTATTAAACATTAAAAAGCCACCCTCACCCATCACAGTGCTTTTCGGTGTCTCATCTCTTTCTCCAAAGCAGTGGTGCTGGGTGTGTGGGATCGTGACTGACTTGTCTGTGACTTGGATCTGTTCAGACAACACTGAAACAACCTCCATGAATATGTACCACCTATTTTGTTAATATTTGCTCTTAGTCATCCCCAGTAAAAAAGAGCATGCCTTATCACCATAGAACCCTCATCTGGCGATGGAGGGAGATGAAGGCGGAGACCCACGTCGGAACACTGGACCTAGCTCCCTAGGTCCAAACGAGAGGCAGAAGGAAGGAGAACATGAACAAAGAAGGCAAGAGCAGAGGAAACCTTCATCCGACATTGGATGGCGATACAGACAGAGACCCATATTGGAGCACCGGACTGAGCCATCCACGGTCCAAATGAGGAGCAGAAGGATGAAGAAAATGAAAAAAGAAATCAGGACTGTGATGGGTGCCATCACCCACTGATACAAGGGGACTGATGTAATGAGAGTTCACCAAGGCCAGCTGGACTGGAACTGAACGAGCATGTGATCTAACCAGATTCTCTGAATGTGACCAGATTCTCTGGATGTGGCTGTCCCGGAGTCTTTCTGAAAAGCCATTGACAGTGACACTGGGACTTGTTTCCTCTGCATATACTGGATTTTTTGGGATCCAGTCTGTCTGGATACTCACCTTCCTGGACCTGGAGGGAGGGGGGAGGAACTTGAACTTCCCACAGGGCAGGAAACCCTGACTACTCTTAGGGATGGAGAGGGAGGAGGAGAGGGAGTGGGGGAAGTGGAAGTGGGAGGGTGTTGGGAGGAGGGGCGGAAATGAAAACTTTTATAATTTAATAAACTTTGAAAAAAAAAAAGAGCATGCCTCCATACCCCAGACAGCCAACCAAGAATACAGGTCTTTCTGCTCGATGCTGTGCCTTATAAACATACCATTGTAACTAGCATGGGTTTCTTTGCTTTTGATTCTTCTGTTTAGTAAAGATAGCATAGCAGGAGGTAAAGGGAGAATATGTATACGTTCAAATTCTATGTCTAGTGGTTTGCTTTTATGCTTCATGAGTATACTATAAAGTATATAAATCTGCTCACCATATAAGTGATATATTGGAGATATGTGGACAAACATGATCTTTTAATTATCTTTGCTATTTGCTTATGTGGATAAATTCTAAAAAAAATGTTAATTTTGTAATTAATTTCCAACACATTGTTGGGTAACAATGAATAGCTTTTTTTATAAATTACCCAAGGGCTTAGATCACTAAGCTGTATATGTTTCTTTCTGGTTAGTTTTAGAAATAACTTATTTATTATTCCTGTTTCCTTTCTCCTTAAGCTGTTTTCAATCCAAGAATCCACAGAAATCACTTAGATGAACATGGTTTTTTTTTTCTGTCATTTATGTATAACCATATTTTTTCTGTCACTTTTTTGTAAGTTCTATAATTTCTTTCATTTATCCTACTATTATTGTCTACTAATACAGAACGTCAGTGTATAGTTTCTGCTTTGGGAGTTATTATTTTCTCAACTGAAGGCCCCATCCTCCTGCTAACACTGGTGTATGACAATTCATCACCCATCTTCCTGCCTCGTGATTTTCAGGCATGTTTCTTCAGGCCTCAAGTAGCATTTCCTAGAGTTTCCAGGATTAGTCGTTAGTTCTGAGGATGCCACATTTGAGAGGTTTCTTGTTCCACGGAGCTCTAAGTTTGGAAGAGAGTGTATACTCAAGAGTAGATGAATGAACATTTGTGTAGCACATGGTAGTGCGCAACCTTCAAAGCCCTGTAATGAATAAATGTTGTTTATCTCAGCATTTCCTAAGCTTGTTTTCTCATGAAACCTTTTCTGATGTCCCACAGAATTGGTGTTGCATGAAACAAATTGTGTAAAAGTGGTGACCACCACTGCCCTTCCAATGCAGACATGTGCAGGAACAGACCTCACTCCTCATCCCTCTCTCCTCTCTGCTTCCAACCCCACTGTGTACTCAGCGTTCGCCTTCTCTCCCCTGACTCAGACGTGGATCCACTAGTCATTTGCACTGCCCTTTCCTCTTCCCTTACCACTGCTTTACATCATTTGTTAAGTTACCTCCTGCCTTTCAACTGGGCCTTGGGAGCTCAGTCCGTTGCTCTGATGAGCGTCTCTGTCTCTATCTCCATCCGTTGCCAGACGAAGATTCTATGGTGATATTTGAGATAATCATCATCCTGATAGTGGGGCAAGGACAGTTTAGGCAACGTCTTCTCTGCTGTCCAAGGACCTAGCTGGGGACATCCTCTTGAACATCTGGGATCCCCTCTAGAACCAAGTCTCTTGCCAACCCTAAAATGGATCCCTTAATGAAGATATCTTCTTCCCTGCTCCTATATCTGCCCTTCCTCCATCTCCACCCTCCCACTCCCCCAAAACTCTCCCCAGTCTTTCCCTTCTCCCTTCTCTCTCCCCCCTCTCCTTTCCCCCAACCTCACCTCCACCCCTGCCCCCACCCCCATGCTCACAACTTTTGCCCTGCAATCTTGTTTGCTTCCAATTTCCAGAGGATCTATATATATTTTTCTTTGGGTTCACCTTGTTATTTGGCTTCTCTGGGCTTGTGAACTAAAGGCTTAATGACCTTGGTTTATGGCTAAAGTCCACAAATGAGTGAGTACATACCATATTCATCTTTTTGGGTCTGGGTTATCTCACTCAGGATAGTGTTTTTTATTTCCATCCATTTGCATGCAAAATTCAAGGTGCCACAGTTAAAGGCAGAAGGAGAGAGAAGTCGAGCAAGGAAGTTAGGACCGCGAGGGGTTGATCCACCAACTGAGGCAGTGTGCCTGTTCTGATGGGAGCTCACCAAATCTAGCTGGACCGGGTCTGAATGAGCATGTGATCAAACCGGACTCTCTGATTGTGACTGACAATGAGGGCTGAAGCCATTGATAAAGGCACTGGGACTTGTTTTTACAGCATGTTCTGGCTTTTGGGACCCTAATCTATATGGATGTAGGGGGGGGAGGGCCTTGGACTTCTCAAAGGGGAGGGTTCCCTGCCCCCTCACAAGCAGGACAGGAGAGGGAGAAGGGGGTATGGGGGAGTGGGGAGGGGATTGGGAGGAGGGAAGGAAGTGTAAATAATTGAATGGAAAAATAAAAACAAAAAGAAATTACCTCCTGCCTCTCCAATCTCTATGCTGAAGCAAGACTGTAGATAATCATTATCTTGTAGACTTCAGTCCATAGACATACCTTTACTTGTTTGTCTTTAAAACTCTGCAGTTGGAAATGACTAAGATAAGTACTTTTTATTAACAATCTATTAAAAAGAGAATTGTAAGTAGTATATCTCCCCATGAATACATTTTAACCAAAACATTCCCTTCAGTATTGTATGCTCCCACATGCATGTCTGGCTGCCTTTTCTTCCTTTGAAGTGTGCCTTCCTCTTGAATTCCCTCCTGGTCAGCTACATATATCTCTGCATGCTAGCAGAAATTCCCTGAGGTTTTTAGGAGGATTCCTGTGGCTTGTCCTGACTGACTTCGCGTTCCGCTCTGAACTTGTGTGTGTGGACGTGGAAAGGGTGGGACAGAGGGATATCAATGTAGACCTAGAAAACATTTGCCAAGCTTGTCTTTACACACTGCCTGGCATGGTCTCGGGACTTTGTGACAATGTTTGGAGACCTGGGACAGAGATGGGAAAGATTTGGTTTTGAAAGAAGAGGCTTCAAGAAAGGAGACTCTGTCATAAATTGGCCATTATTGGGGGGAAAGTTAAAAAGAAGAGTCCTCTGGCTCATAACAGAGCAGAAGTGTGGGAGTGAGTGTAGTAACTGATCCTGAAAGTTCCTGACAGTGCTTCCGAGAGGCTCCTGGTACTTGCTCTCAAAGGCAGGTCGTGTCTTTTCTTTTGTCTTTTCTTCTCTGCTAATTTCAAAACCTTCTCACTCTCTTCTCATTGGCAGCTCTACCAGAAATGGAGTTGAGGGAGGGATGTAAGCTTGGGATTTGAGCCTGTTTTCAGAGTCTCTATAGGTTAGTGCCAGGATATTCTGTCCATTTCTATGTCAGCCCATCTCTAAGGTATTTTTAAAGCATAAGAGCAGTCTACTGCCAGGCGTCTCTTAACTATAGATTATAAATAGCGCCTGGTTAAGAATGTTCTGGATGGGTTAATTAGAGTGGTGGCTATTATGAAGCAAACTGCTTGTTAGTATTATGCCTGTTTGAACTTGGTATTGATGAGAAGTAATTGACCACAGAACTGCATCCAGAAAGGCAGAAAGGGTGTTGTTTTTAATTTCTATTATGGCAGTAAATTGTTTGCATAAACATGCCTATAGAAATATGAGCTCCAGGGCACAGAGACTCAGGTTGTGTGGGGTGGTGAGTGATATTGTTTTGTTTGATTTTCAGATTAACGTATTTGTCCAGTCTACCTAACAGCCAGTTTTATTGGCTACTAGTATTATAACTACTTTATAAATAAAGTAGTTAAAATGTGTTGTATTTTCTGCTATCACTTTTACTGCAAAGTATATGAGAATAGTGTTTTTAACTTACCAGAACTAAAGGAGGCATCCTGTTAAATTCAGGTAATACATAAGTATTTCGTTGGTTGACAATCACTATAATGAATAGACTGTTTAAAAAATGTGAAAAGATGTATAAATAAGGGAAAATTGCTTGTAACTTCCTTCTTCTAAGTACTGGATTGTTATCTATGTTATTTATTGGTATTTTGTCCAGCTCAATTATTAAGTTTCCCTAGCTCTAGCATTCCATGGGGAATTTATTCTATGAGCTAATAAATTATACCATCAGGGAGTTTTTCTTGAAATTCAGCTTAAAATTTTCTATTCTTAATTTCATCTCATTATTCCTAGTTATACCCCCTTGTACCAGGCTAAATAATTATTCTTTCTCCTTAGAGACACCTATTATGTGTCCGTCTAGTTGTCACTGCACCAGCCATTCATATTTAGCTCCTTTAATCTGTCCTCATAAATCAACACTTCCATTGCCTTAATCATTATTATTGCTCTTCTAAGATCTCTCTAATTTTCAAACATATACAGTTGTCAGGGATTCCAGTGAAACCAGCATTTCACAGAGACCTTTGCAGGAAGACCCAGAACTCAGGTGCTGTTTACCTGGCATGTCAGCACTTGCTTATCAGGCCAGGTCAGAGTGTTTTCAGTGACATTTTCCTTATGTCCATCCTTGTTTCAGGATTGGTTCTGATTTCATGGGTGTGTGGGATGTGTAAGCTCTTTGAGTTTATATCTTGCATCTTCCATGTCCTTATTCACTACCATCTATCAAGGCAGCTGCCACAGATGTATTAGCAGGAGAGTCTGATCATCCCTTAGAATGTCTGGAGAGCCTGTGGAATGACCTAGAACCTGCCCACCACAAAATTCCGTGTCTGTTGTCAGCCTCTATTGTTTATAGCCCATTTGCCAATTTCCTATCTCTTTCATTGCAGTTTGCCTCACATGCTGGTCAGTAGAAATGGATTTTAATAGAGTAAGATGGGTCCCGATACTGTTTTCTAAAAATGAAGATGTGGTTTCAATGCCCATTGATTTGTTACTGTGAATCCTTTATACTTGGTCTGTAATTTTGTTGTACTCTTTTCGTTTTGCTGTCGTTCTTTATCTGCATAAACAGTAGACTTACATTTCTGCTGCTTTTCAGATGTGGCTGAGGCTGGAGGCTCCTTCTCTTACCATTTGTCCTTCTGTCCAGAAGTTAAAAATCTGTCTCTGTTTCTGTCTCTCCCTTCACCTTCCCCCACTCCCTCCCTCTCTTACACACACATGCACACACACACACACCACACCACACCACAAACACACGCGCGCACACAGTGAGAACTGTTGATACCCTTCATATGTTGAATTTATTTTAGGAAGAAGGTAAGTTCATTTGTTCCTTTAAAACTTCTGCACTTTTGAGGTAGAATTACAGTCTATACATGCCCAGGCTTCTTCCCATTTTAAATCAAAAATCATATTATTTTATTAAGGTACTTGTAGAATTGGTACCATAATTTGCACCTTCTCTGTATGTGCTGCCATCTGCTTAGCACTGGGAAGGAAGGTGTTCCATAAATCTCATTGGCTCTTCTCTACCTGTTAGAAATCAGAATAGATATCAGGCTTCATAAAACAAACCTAAGACTCCCTGGAGACATTTTTTGATTTTAGAATCTCCATGGTGTGCTATAAAAAGGCTACTCAGTTCACTTACACTTCCCTATGCTTTCTAGTGTTGCTCATCAGACCTGTCTTTAGGCCCAGTTAACGCTCTCTCCCTGTTCCGTAAGCTCTGTCTTCACTCCTCAGTGCACCTGTGTTTGTGTGTTTGTTTTTAATATCTTTCACTGCATATTGTTTCTGCCCGTCCTTCTCCCCCAGGAGGCATATATGTATACATGTGTATGTCTGTAATTCTCCTCTCCGCCACTGTTAGCCTTGCTTGAAATAAGGGGCCTGAACCAGTGACTTCATGAAGTAAGTCTTCAGATTCCATGTCTGGTATCTGAAAGGTTTTGTTTTGTTGTTTTATTTTTCTGTTTCCTTTCCTCTTTCCTTCAGCTTTGCAGGAAAGCCATTTTTCCTGCAAACCATTTTTTACAAACCATCCCTTTTCAATAAATCCTGCCATTCATCGTATATTACAATATTTTCTTCTGTTGCTCAAGACTTTCCTGTCTTCAGAACCCGACCTGTTTACTTAGCAAGTGTCCCCTGGGAAATAGTCCTAAGTCCTTTATCCACCTGCCCCCTGCCTCTCTCTCACTCATCAACCCTTGTCTTCTGCAGGGTTTCTGCCTCTTCCACCTGCAGAAACTCTGAGCATTAGCAGCCATCAGCATGGGACTGGTCCAAGTGCTGAGCAGCCGTCCTCCAGGCCCTCTGAAAGGTCTCGTGCTTCTGTTTACACATCCTGTGGAGAAAGGCTTTCGGTTCATCTCTGGAGTGTGGCATTGCTCTCTCAAAATCTCTTTCTCCACTTGGGTTCCTTATTCTACTTCCAGAAGGTTTCTTCCCTGCCTACCTATAAGTACATGTATTCCCTATTTATTCACTGGCTCCACTATTAAGGTAGTGACCTAGACTCTGAATGGGCTTACAGAATTCCAAGAGTTCAGTCACCCAGCCCAGGCAGCTCCTCCAGACCTGCATCCAGGACTCTAGGTTGTGTGCTATTTGCAGATGAGACCCTCTTCCTCTCATGCTCTCTACTATCCTCTCAATGCAGAACTTTCCTGACCTGTAAAATCTTTCAATAAAGTCCTCTTTTAAGCCTTTACTGGTCTGTAAGTCAAGAATACTCTTTTATTCCCCAGTTTCGAAAGTTAAGGTGTCTATTGTGTGTAAAGTGTTGCCAACATAGGTTAGTTGGCTGTTCACTCACCTTTCTCCCACTCTAAGTACTTGTGGTTTGGTCCCCAGAGATGGATATCACCTTGAGGTTAGATCTTATAATGGTATCGGTGACTCTTTGATTGTACATTATATTATGACTTTGTTTTTAAAGGCTTTTGTTGGTTCTTTGAAAATCAGTAGCATATTTAACTCTGTTTGACAAAAAGCATTATAGGAAAACATAGAAATGAAATTGAGTAAAATATACTTCAGGAAATATCAGACTGATCAATTTAATAGAAGGCAT
This sequence comes from Myodes glareolus, assembly GCF_982192425.1. Taxonomy (NCBI): domain Eukaryota; kingdom Metazoa; phylum Chordata; class Mammalia; order Rodentia; family Cricetidae; genus Myodes; species Myodes glareolus. The sequence continues at coordinate 28,102,816 of NC_142046.1, read as the reverse complement.
GTATAGGTTCCCAGGAGTACAAAGCAGCCACATGAACAGAAGTAGAGTTAACAAAGGAAGTTTCAAACATTGTCAATGAATAATAAATGCTCTAAGACATGGAGTGACTGAAAAACACAAAATAGGAATCCAAAAAGACAAATGAGTGGCAAATAATAAAGTACATCTATAGCCTCGTGATCTACAGTGTGTGCCACACGCATTTGTAGCCACAAAACCTCTTTGGAAACTTCTCAGGGACAATTTGACCAACTTCAAACCTTTGAGCTTTCTCTTGGTGACTAATACTTGCTGCTTTTTCCTGAGGACTGTTGTCATATCATCTTTGCTTTCTCTAGTTTGGTATGTCGTCATTGTGTCCTTACAGGAAGGCAAGGGACTCGTTTTACTTTTTTTCTTTTTCACAAAAAAACATATTGCATTCCCTTTTTGTAACAGATTCATGCCCAAGCACAAAATAGCCCACTTAAGGAGGATGCTCAGCCTTAATGGAAATGGTGTTGCTGCTCTGCCCGTGATGCCTCCTTTCCAGCCAGAGCAGAGGGATTCTAAGAAGTTATTGGAGAATTTTAAATCACAGTCTGAGGAACACCCTGACCTTGATGCAGGACAGGAAACCCTGGACAATCCATCTATCCAGAAACCAGGCTTGGAGAAGTCAAGTTTGTCAGAAGATAATTCCGGCTTTCTTCCTATGAGCAACTGTCTAGATATTGATCCCAGCAACCTTTTGTGTGGAGCTCATGATCAGCAGAGACCATTGCATATCACATGGCCTCACAGGTGGTAAGTCAAGACATGCCAGTTTACTAAAAGTTTTACAAAATGGGTTCTAATGGTGGGCTTTCCAATCTGCTGTGCTTGTAGCCTCTAAAGAAAAAGATCACTTGAATTTGCACTTAGAGTTTCACATAGTTATACACTAGCACAGAACCAAGGCAGCACTGCTCACAGCTGTACATTAATTGCTGTGTTTTTACTTTATATGTGGATTACAGAAGACGTTTGTAATGATTTGTTCAACTAGCAATAGCAGCCAGACACATTTAGAAAATCAAATCTTACTCAAGAAGTTTCAAAGTAGAAAAATCAGATGCCATTATACACTCACAGAGAGTGCTAATCCAGAATTAATTCACATATGGACATCAATAAACCGCATCACCGTTCATGCAATAATTTCCATTCTTTACTCTTACTTTGACCAGTGTCAACTGGACAGCTTCCCTTTGCTTGTCATAGTGTATTAGTGCACGGGAAGCCATCTACCTCCTATCAGATGCCTTTGTATTGTGCTAGACAAACTGTCTAGCTGAATTTCTTCTCATTACAGGAAAGTCAGTGCAGCATATAATCCCACCAAATATAAACTCATAAACCTAGCCCTGGTTTCTATAAATTAGGCTTTAAGGAGGTAAAATGTCCTGATAATCTTCTGGTATTAGGCATGAATATTTTAATCTAGTTTTTATTCCTCCCAGTTAGTTTAATCTGCATGTGGCCTGATTTGAGTTGCTTCCCCTACAGATTATGGCCTCTTTATTGCAGCAGTGCTGGGCTGATCGTTAGGTCCGATTGAAGCAACTGTCTGCAGGTGAAGTAATAAGCACACACACCGGCAGGAAGGCGCCTTTGCCCAGGATTTGCCTCCAAGCACATTAAAACTCCTCAAGCTCTCCCAGTTGATCTACAGCATCTGGTACCTAAAGGGATTTTGTCTTTGATTCTAAATGCATGAACCTGAAATTTAGGGGCTAACCGTTGTTAGGAGATGCAGTTTGGGGACTGTTTGTTCACCGTCACCCTTCCAGCTTCATGTTGTACTCAGAATGTCACAAGGCTCAGTATCCTTTCATGTGATTTGAGATGCCGTGGGTCAGGATGAAATGAACCCTCTTTGAAGGTAAAATACACATCCTCATTTACCAGCTTCTGAAAATCTCTCTTGTTCCATTAACCTTTGCTTCTAAGTGAATAGTTATTACAAGAAAATCAATTCTTAAAAGTTTGGTTCTAGATTTTCATAAAAATGTTCAATAATTTGGAAACTGGGTATAAAACACCAGTGTAGAGGCAAGATTGAGAACCGTGTTATTCAATACTTTGCATAAAATTAGGCAGAGCTATGTTAATAAAATTAACAATATTAAATTGAATAATTCCCTCTCTTCCTTTGTATATTTTTGCTTTAATTTAATTTAATTGCCTAAAGTTAGTTGCTTAAAGAGATGCAGCATGATGTTTGTGCACATTCTTATTGTTAAGGCTAAATTATTTTTAATTTGGAGAAGAGGGGAAAAAAGCCGCATCAGCAAGAGTAAATGCCAAAATATAAAAGTAACACATTCATCCTTACGGGTAATATAGTAGAACATTGGAAACTTGGAGGTTGCCAGACACATAGCTAACATTAGGGCTAATTTTGAAAATCTAGCGTGCAGTCAATTTTACTGATGCCTGGGGACATACAAGGTAGAAGCTGACAAGAGAACTAATTTTGTTTGGGTTATTTACTGCTATGCATCATCCACGGGTTCCCGCCTGACACACAGCTATATGAAGGGGATATTATCACACACTAAAAATTTATGTTGACATTCGATATTTGTTCAATATGTCAGCAGTATTACTTTCATAATCAAAAGAGTAAGAAAAAGAAAAAAGAAAAGCACTTTATGCTCATATAGATATATCTTTTTAATAACAGTCTATAAGGTTAATATAGTTTACCTTTGAGAGTATACAATGAAAACAAGCAGGGTTAGGAGGGGAAATGACAGAAAGCATCAACCCGAGCTGTTTGTTTGCCATTACCTACGCGAGCCATGTCAGCTCTCTGGCCCGCGTCTGATAGCTATTTGTTGTACAGAGAGCACAGCATAAAAAAAATATCAAACTCTTAATACTATTGTGTGCCCATAACCATCTGTCACTGCTAGCCTGGAGATGAGAGGAAGATTAGGAGGAATAAACACTGAGCCGCCGAGCATTGGTAAAGCCTTCGGGCAAAAAACTCTTGTGGGGACATCAAAGACATTCTAATTCCGAGGCAGTCAAGGATTACAGTGTGTAACCTGTGCTGACAACAGATAAATGACTGGCAATATTGTGCCAGAGCTGTTGGGTCCTGCATGGAGTACTGATGATGATGATGATGATGCTATCTTGCAGAATGGACTCTGCTGGGATAATTTTATGATAAAACACTTTTTTCAAATGCCACTGGGTCTAGGCAGACATTTACTAGCTACAGGGGTAGCAATCAGTTTCTTCAAAATTTACTGTTCTAAGCCCATTAGAGTTCCGGCACAGCAAGACTCTCCAATGAAAAGCTAAAATGCCTATGTTTTCTTTAGGAGAATATATGCAAATGTTGGGAGCTGAATTCCTACCCTTTAGTGGTAGGTGCTTTATCATCTGATTTATGTAAATTTGCTCATAAAAATCCAGTTTATTTTTAATTGGTGAATATGAATTAGAAAATTAAGACTCTGGTTCAGCATTCATCCCCAGCTTCAAGCACACATTCATTTAGATTTCCAATTGTATGGCTGAAAATCCCATCATTGACCTATCACTATGAATGGTGTTGTGAAGGAAAGCAAGATCTCACTAGAAGTGAGCAGAGCTGTCTGGGTCTCCTGTGCAGCCCTGTTCATTCATACCTCCGTGTTTAGGCTCACTATGTGTGCCCTTGTCTGAACCTGAGCACTTTAACTTGTGTGTTCCTTCTACGTAGCTATGGGAAGCTCTGCTGTCCATTGCATTTTTGATTGGCCATACGCATTTTCCAGAGAGGTGCTTCAGGAAAGAATATGCATAAATGAGAAATGGACAGGGGAGATAACACTGTCATAAAACTTGTCATAAGAAATATATCATGAAATCATGCAGTGGTTGTAGCTAACTGGAAATGAAGTGATGGTGACTTCACAGAGTTTCTTCCATACTGGCATCATGAGTGGTCTCAAACACAATGTCAGCGTCTATCATAACTTGTAGTACATCAACCAAATGTAGATCCTCCTTGGTAAAATATGTATCAAAATCAAAAGTGACATTTTTAGAAGATACATTCTGGTTTTGTATCTGTGTTAAAATGTCTGCATGAGAGCAGCCCCTTAAACACAAGGTTTACCCCCTTTGGTCGTCTTCCTGAGCCGAGATTGTCAAGGATTATAGTGTACAACCTGTGCTGACAGTAGATAAATAACCGACAGTATTTTAGCAGAGTTCCTGGGTTCTCTGCAGTCTGATTCATTTTCTCCTTTCTACCCAGTCTTTAATGTCTTGTTATAAACATCTGTAGCATGGCACTGCTAATAGAAATGGCTTAGAGAAAGACCTGTGAAAAACACTGCATTTGGCAGTGCTTGTTTTTCTAAGCTGTTTCTTTCCAAATAGTAAAGCATCATACCAGCTTCCAATCTTTATGTAAATGTTTCTGTATCATAGTGGGCACAAAGACATACTGCTAGGTGGAGAGTCAGAACAAGTTTAGAACACAGTGGAAGCTCCCCCTTGTCCAGGCCCCTCTCCTCCAACTCACACTCCTAAAATTAGAGGGCCAGGGAAATGGTTCAGGGGTGAAAGCTCTGACACAGGAAGCCTGGTGACCCGTGTTCTTTCCTCCAAACCCATGAAAATGTGGAAGGAGGGTTGTCCTTTGTCCTCTGTGCATACATGTGCTTGTCCACCCCCACACACACACAAATGCACACACTCTCATTGTAACAGTAAAATTTTACAAAATTGGTAGGACACCAAAGACTTTTGTTTCGATTATGCCTACAAGTATTTACTGTTTTAGACCTGAAAACTGAGGAAGAGTCTGTAAATCACATTGTCTACATTGTGTTTTGTTCTGTTTTGTTTTGTTTTTTGTCCTTTTCCTTTGTTTGTTTGTTTACAACAGAATCTCCTGTAGCTCTGGCTGACCTTTAATTTGCAGGGATCCACCTTCCTCTGCCTCGAGCACTGTGAGTGCTGTGATAGGGCAAGAACTACTATACCCAGGTCACATTGTCATTTTAAATGACAAGAACACATTAAAGCACATACTAACACAAATCATGTTTTGTGAAAAATATAATTTCAAAAATAAAAAATACTAGTAAAGAATAACATTAATTCACATCCCTGTACCTGTTGCAATGTGTTGTTTCAGTAGAAGATTGTGAAGAAGAGTCTGCCTTGTAGAGCTGTCACCTTGAAAGGAGTATTGTTGGGCCTATTCTGCATATTGTAGATGCTCTTTGATGCTATAGCAGACAAGAAGGGTTTGTTTTAGGTTAATTGCACTGTGGAATTTGGAGCCAGCACAATATCCATTGTCTATTCCCTGTGAAGTGAATAGATTTTTGGGAGGGCTTTGTGTATAGGTCACATGGAAAAGAGAGACTCACAGAATAATTCAGGTCTGCTGTGTGTTGACATGGTTCATCATGTGATTTTGGGATGTCACTATGAATCTAAGAAACATGCTTGAGTTTTCGAAAGCTCTTAAGCTTTTGGTATAGCTACAGTTTCACCAAAATTCTATCGGACATTTAAAAGCTAGAATTTATGATAGGAAGCGTATATATTAGTTATTTTCTTTAAAAACTAGTTTCACATGGTTTGCATTTGAAAATATTTGCTATACTCAAGTCATATTATCAGTGGTGTGTCTAGCGTTCATTCAGATAAACTCTTTGCTAAAGAAAGAAGCTGTTTTATCTCTTATGTCAAGCATTCATACAAATATTCATCCTAAAGATAGTTGTATCTTAATTTGCATGAAAGTTCTTTTATATACATTTCTTTTTTATTGATTTTTATTGAGTTGTACATTCTTCTCTGCTCCCCTCCCCTTCAAGCCTCTCCCAAGGTCCCCATGCTCCCAATTTTCTCAGGAGATCTTGTCTTTTTGTACTTCCCATGTAGATTAGATCTATGTATGTCTCGTAAACATTTCTAATTGTGTCACAGAAAATTTTAAAAGACATTTATTTATTGGAGAGATTCAATAACTAATATGAGCAGTTTTTACTATATCCCCAAGCACATTCTTAAATGAAACAAATGTATTTTGTTTTGGCTTGGTCTTTTTCCTTTTGCTGCAAAGGCAGATGGAGGAAACTAGGCTAGCGCTAATTCAGTGTGCTTCCATTGCTCTGAGCTGTGCTCAGCACAGCCGCTTTTATTGCATAAGAGCAAGTGTCACACAGTAAAAAAGTCAAATTGTATCTTAGGATTATTGTCAAAAAATATTGTGATCTTAAAGGGTCCTGGAAAGGAAATTAAACATTCTAGGACATTCACGATCTTTGCAAACTGCTGTGTGATCATCGCAACTAGTCATGAGAATTGCTTAAATTTTCCTTCTCGTGAGCCTAAATTTTCTGACTCTGAATTTTAAGATATTGTATTGTATACTTTTTGTATTCTAATTACAGATTTTGTCTTAGTAATTGGCAAATTGACTTAGTACACAAGTCTTTGTCACATATGAAAAAACTCAGACAAAAGGGAACTTATCTCCGTGTGAATTAAGTGGTTAGGAAACCATAGTCTTGATAGCTGTGATAAAACTCCTGAGTACCCCTTAAGAAGTGTTTTCTGGTTGAGAAAGATAAAGGTGGGGTGGGTGTGTTGAGGAGCTTGAAGTTATTAGAGTAGTTCTGGGTAACATTTCCCAGTTGGGCCTCCGAGGTAGCTTTGCAGCAAAGGGCTTCTGCCACCAAACCTAGCTACTCAAGTTCCATCCCCAGAGCCCACAAGATAGAAAGAAAGATCCAATTCCAGAAGTTTTTTTTCTGACCTCCACATTTGCACCAGGGCTTGTGAACACATGCACAAGCACACAGAAAAAAAATGATAAACATGACATTTTTCCCTTCCCTCTCTCTGGACTGTGGGATAACCATCAGTCAGGCTTTCCCCTTCGAATATCTTGACTTTTCATGTGCGTTCTGGCATTTGCAGCTCTTCCCATAGAATAGTGATCAGTTGATTCATGCAAAGTTGATTACAATTAAGGGTATGAATTTAGAAAGGACAAAAATTAACTATCGGGATTTAAAATGTACCTAGGAGACTGACTGAGTAAGCATTAACCCTACCTAACATTAGAAGGGTTGGCATCCTTATCTTTAGAGACTTTGGTGATCGCTAACTAAAATAACTGATGCAAAATCTGAACTTATACATTAATACTTAGTAGTAAAATAAATTACTGTTTTATTTCTTGACTTTGGACTTTAAAGCACAACGTTTCTAACCAAGTTGTTGCCTACATCTGAAAAGATGCATGTTAGATTGCTAGATGAGGTCTTGCCTTGATTTGTCATTGCCAGAACAACTGGGGACAGGTTTTTTTTTTTTTTTTTTTCTGGTCCTTACTTTAGAAAGTTCTTGCAGGTCTGTGCAGGTGCCATGCTTTCTACACAAGAGTAGGAAGCCCAAGTGCTAGTATTCAGAGACAAGAATTCTGTGTTCAATTTTAACATTAGATAGAAATCATTTCCCAAAATAAAAATGACCCTCACAGAATACTAATTCTGGTGACAATGGTCGTGTGGGTGACCATATGCTCCCTGGTGTACTTGGCTGTAGCCTTTCTGCATTGAAGAGGAAGCTGCTTTCTTCTGACCTCTAACTGTCTAAACAGAGATGATTCCACAGATGTCTTCTAGTACCATAAGCCATTCTCAGAGCTCAGCACATCAACCAGTTTTGTATTTATCCATCAATTCGTCAGTCAAAGCTCACATAAATATTGTTCTGGTTGAGAATAGCCGTTCTCAAATCAGTAAGGTTTGTTGAGATTTATTGTTTCCTAGAGATTTTCTTTTCCAGAGGGAGGTAGATTTTGTTTATATGTTTGATCTATCCATTACTAATTTCAAATTTGCAGCATTTAAAAATCAAAAGTCTCTCAAGAATTTTTACTAGACTTTTTGAAAAGGCACAGATACTACCTAAAATTACTATATAATATATCAACTAATAATTTGTCACTGCTAAATGATTCTATGACAGTGTTGTACAGCAAAACGTAAATGGTAGGAAATAGTACTAAACTTCATGACAAAAAAAGAAGCCCTACCCAATTCCCATGCATAATTCCTAATACCTGCTTACAGTCTCTTTGCTGACCATTTCCAGACTGGACTATATAAACTAAGTTGATATAACTCAAGGTTGTCATTACTTTTAGGAGTGTTTCACTTTTTACACTTGATGTGAGTATAAACAACTTGTCCCATAAGCATTATTATTTTGATATTATTTTGATATTGTTATCGCTGGAGTAACATTAACTGAAGTTCCTATTGTCCTTTTCTTGCTTACTGTGGTTAAGAAGTTGTCTACACTTGACTCATTTCACAGACAGGCAGTCACTACAAAGCTGTTTGAATTTCATATGCTTGTGACAGACATGTAACTACTAAAGACAGTTCCTCCTTTTGCCTCTTCCTGTGTCTCCTGTTATGCTTATATTATACTTTAATAATTGTTACAGTTGAAGAGTGCGTGAGTTAGCAAATAGATGGCTCACTGGTATGTGTGGGTGGGTGCATGGATGGGTATGTAGCTGGATGGAATTGCTTGCCTTTCCTTTCTAGTGACCTGTGAATTTCCTTGACTGTGAGATGGCTCCATGCACTGTGTACATTGTCCAGTTCCATGTACTAGACAGACATGGAATGGAACTTCACACTTTTCACGTGCCTTCTCACCATTTGCATCATGTTTTAAATGATGTTTTTTCTTAGCATAAATGTTAAGTGCCAACGCCCTCTGGGGTTAAGATGCAGACTTTGGAGTGAATGCTGTTGTTTCAATAACATAAACCCAGAGTGAGTTCCATGGGAGGACGTAGTCAAAGTGATCTAATAATGATGATAATAACATTTAGAGTTACTAGTTGGTGATCAGTTATCCCCTGCTCAAGTAGGCAGGAGAATGACTATGGAAACATAAATGGAATCAGCATCCCAAACCACAGGTGGAGGTGGTTATGTGATCAGCAGTGCTTTCAGAATGCCTATGGTTTCCTATTCAGTTCATATGTGTGTGTGTGTGTGTGTGTGTGTGTGTGTGTGTGTGTGTGTGTATCCATAGAAGTTGTAAATAAAAATCCTTCATGAGTTTGTTAAAAGTGAACAACTCATAGTAACAAAAAGAACTAGTGTTTGGAAAAAAAAAACCCAAAGTAATTTCTCAGTCATTGGAAAGTGAATCTCGAAGAAAGCCCACCTACTTCTTCACCAGAATCCAGGCGCTATTGCTAGAAACATCCTCTAAAAGTACTTCTTAAACTCTTACTAAAATCCAAGTAAATGTGATCCTGACTTTTATGCGTTATGCAGACTGAGACTCAGTGGCCAGTCTCCTTTTTCCTTACTCACTACACCAAAGATTTCCCAGGTAGACTATTAAAAGTTATTTAAGGTTTGCCCCCCCCTGTATTGTCTTTGTTGGCTGTGCAACTAATTAGCTCTTTCAGTGCTATTCATTTTAGCATCATTTGTTGGTTAAACAAAAAAAAGAAAATTCACACAGAGAGGCAAATGTGAGAGAGTTGTGCTCACATTTGAGTGAGTGCCTCACAGTGCCCATCTCCTATTGAAGGAAATGGTGTGTCACAATCTTCTTCAAAAGCATGCCTTTCGATGCTGTCCCTTTTCATTAATTTAGATATGTTTCTAAGATGATGAATGATGTTACTTCTAATTATGGTTACATGCAGTTAATTTCCTTCCTTTTTTCCTATGCTTGGTGTGAAAGGCAGTTTCCTCCCAATGAGTGCAGGAGCGCACTGGTTACTGGGAGGGGAGGATACTGATGGAGCTGATCTTCCTGTTGCCTTAGCAACACATTTATTTATCAGGGGTTGAAATGACATGAGTTAATATAGTGCATACCTGCTGATCGGCAAACTCCCCTATTTCAGCTGCAGTTGACAATTAAGTCCTGGACAGCTACAGCCAGGGGTTAATGTTCCTCATTAGGAGAACTGGGTCATTACTGGGAAATCAAGGCAGTTAAGGCAGCATGGGTAAAATACAAAATTCAGCATCTAGAAGAGTGAGGCTCTTTTATGTTAATTAACCTTATATTCCTAGGTTTAAAAAAAATCTTACATGAGCATGTCAGTGGATCAATTAATTGAAAAAGAGCTAGTATACTTTACTCTGAGTTGTCTTCATTTCCTTTGCAAGGATTTCATTATTTTATAGAGAATTCTTATGTCTATATGATGAGTAAAAAGGGTATTAAAATTAAGAAGGGAATCATCATGGAAATCAGTTTTGCCACAAGGGAGTGAGCAAATAAAAGCCTTGGAAATGAAAATAAATAAGCTTTGCTAATACCTCACCTAAAGCACTGCATGTAAGCCCCTAAGACCTGGGCTGTTTAGCGGGACTTCTCTTTTTTATTAAGCAGTTACATAGTTATATGACCTTCAGAAACAGAAACTTTGGGCAAGTGACTGGTGGTTTGAAACATTCTTCTCTCAGAAAGCTGAGTATCAGTAACATTTATTAGATACACTGGTTGGAAATTTTTATTAAACTCAGTGACTGTGTTTTCAATTGATATCTTCATAAGAAATGTATCAAGACCCTTAAAGCTTTATTTTCTTATTTATTTAAAGAACCTTTATGTTGAAAGTAGGATGTTTGCATAGTAGAAAAAGATTTATTGTACAGAATCCTGTTCCGTCTTCATTATTCTGCTGCCTTCATTAAAGCCTCCTCTTGCCAGATCCTTCTTTTCCGGGACTTAGTGAACATAGACAAACGCAAAAGAGTCCTCGCTAGTCTCTGTTCCCTAAAATACTTAACATCTTCTACTCTTAAACCAAAGTCACATGCTATAAACTCATTTTAAGGGAAAAAACATTGATTGAGCCTTACAGACTTGATACAGAATTTTACTGTGGTGCTTGGGATTGTTCTTCACCTGTCAAAAGCCATTTTCTTCTCACATTAAAGTCTTCAGATATTTACTTAGGAAGCAGTACTCGGCACATCCCTCTTGGTGTTACGTACACTGTCACTTATCCTTGGATTGGCATTCAATGTTAGTATTGCATACACTGTTGCTTATCCTCAGGTTGGCATGCTATGGTGTCTCTAAATAGCACCCTGGAGGCTGCTTCTAAACAGTGTTCCCAAGATTAGCTGTGATCTTCACAACTGGGACCAGTCCTTGGTTTCAGAAAGATGTCTCCAGAGAGTAGAGCTCTAGAATGAGAAGACAAGAGGAGAACTGTAGATGTTCCCAAAATTCTTTTCTTTTTTTCTTGGGAAGACCACTGGACCACATTTTCTGGCCTCTATTTGGTGCAGCAGCTTGATTGATTTTTTATCAGTTTAATCAGAAGTGATGGAGCTACTTTTAAGCCTAGATGATAGAAAACCTCACAAACCTTCTCTTGTGTTACTCTTCCTTCCCAACAAGATATAAAGAGCACTTGATGACATTGCCTCCCTTGACTTGGAATCTCAGATAACCCTGTATGGTAAAACCACTGGTCAAATCTCTACCAGCCTGGCTATTACAAGGATTTTATACATGTGCAAACCATGTAATCTGTGAACCTGCCTCAGGTGATCTCACTAGCGTCGTAATCATAGTGAACAAAAGTGGCCAGGATATGCTATGAAGATTTTAGCTTCAGTGGGCCAGTGAAGATGCTATTTAGTGAGGTGGTGAACAGTTGGGAAAGAAAAGATTTTAAATGTTTCATTTGCACCTATTAAGTTAGATGTTTTCACCCTGCAAGTGTATATTTCCAGTAGCAAGTTGATACTCAAGTGTCATTCAGAAGATGGCAACCCAGAAGTTATCAGCAGTACATGTACAATTTCTTTAGGGAACTTTTAATATGCTAGATTTTAAATTTAAATTTTAGCTTCCTGATTATAAACATTGAGTTTATCCTGAGTCTATCAGTTGTGCCCTGCTTAAAGTTTTGGTCTCTGTCTTAGCCCTAGTTGTGACTGTCATCAGCATCATGCTTGAAGACAGGTTGTCTGCTGTCTGACTTCATTTCCTTCTTTAGAGGAGGGAGATAGTGCTGTCTGTGTTACAGGACTGAAGACGATAGATGAAAACAAGCCATTGCGCAAGTTCCTGGAAAGGGGGAAAAGCCCTGATAAATCAGCATTAGCTATTTTTATTAGTGAATTAAACCAACCTCTTCATTAGCTTATACAGACAGGACTGTTGCACTTCCCCACTATCTGCTATTGGTTAAAATCCATTTTCCTTAACTTGCTAGAATAAGAAAAGAAACGATACAGCTAAATAAAGTTATCTTTTTTTGTCTCCATTTTCAGCCTACCAAAACAAGTACATACTGTGCAAAAAAAAAATGGAATTAAACTACAGAACAAACACTTCTAAGTGGCTGTCTTGTAAATGAAGTCTATAAAAGGCTACCAAATGTCGCTTCTCATTGTATGACTGTTAGGGTATTACTAAACCTGGATTGAAGGGTTTTTTTTTTATGAACATTTTACATCAAGCACTCACACTGTAAGTATCACAAATTATTTCCATTTTAAACAAGATGGATGCTGTGAGCTTTTGAATAATACTGGTGGTACCTAGATGGCAAGAAAATAAATCACATGATTTAAAGATGACCTGGTAGCCTGAAGAGTTCTAAACTAAAGACATACACAGCCAATACCACAAGGAGCTCTCACGTAACCCAAGTTAGACTAATGTATTGGCCAGAATGTAAAGAAAAGGGTGGGAATGTGTACTGGCTACTTTTATGTCAACTTGACACAAGTCAGAGTCATCAGAGAGGAGGGAGCCTCAATTGAGAAAACACCTCATAAGATCTCGGAGTAGGCAGCATGTAGGGAATTTTCTTAATTAGTGATTTATGAGGCAGGGCCCAGCCCATTCTGGAGATCCTTGGGCTGGAAGTCCTAGGTTTCTACAAGACAGCAGACTGAGCAAGTCATGATGTGCAAGGCAGTAAGCAGCACCTCTCCATGGCCTCTGCATCAGCTCTTGCCTCTAGATTCTTGCCCTTTAAGTTCCTACCCTGACTTCTTGATGAGGAACGGTGATATGGAAGTATAAGTCAAATAAACCCTTTCCTCCCCAAGTTGCTTTGGTCATAGTGTTTCATCATAGCAATAGAACATTGACTACAATGGAATATATATTCTATACTGTGGTAGGAATGTAAACTAGTATGGCCATTATGGAAATCAGGATGAAAGTTCCTCACAAAATTAAAAATAAAACTACTATTTGATCCAGTAATCTCATTACTGACTGTGAGTCCAAAGAAAATCAAATCAGTTTATTTATTATAGCTAAGATATGGAATCAACCTAACTGACTGATAAAGAAAATGAGTGTTCATACACTATGAAATATTATTTAGCAATAAAAAAGGACAGATCCTGACATTTGTGACATCATGAATAAACCTAAAGGGAAGTATATTAAGGGAAGTAACCCAGACACAAAAAAATTTATCTCATCATCTATTCACATGAAGACTCTAAAGCAGGGGTGGGTTCTAAACAAGCAGATACGGTAAAATGGACTCGAGACCTGTGAGGGCAATTCCAGCAGTCTAATTCTAATACTGGAGAAGAACCACCCTGATTCTGGCAGCACCATCACATAATCTAAGCATCTGGCCTGAATAATAAAGAAGGCCTGTCTTCTTTCTTGCTGCTTCTTGCTACCCAGAGGTAAGCAGCCTATTCCACCAGCTTCCCACTACTGGGAGATTCTGCATTGCCTCAAGCTCAATGGGCACAAAAACCCTTCACTGTCTTCCAGTGTTCATGTCTGATGTCTATCATAGCCCCTCAGGGTCTGACTGATGGGTAGATAGCAGAGGGGATTGCATTCCAGACAGTCTGTCACACCCAAGATTGCATTAGGAGGCATGCTTGGTATAATCAGTGTGGACATTCCATGCTCTTAGCACAGTAGCTCTGAGGAACTCAACTGCTTATTAGACTTCAGCATTACAGAATATGTGTGCATTTTACAACCACGTATGCAATGGCTGTCAACTGAAAACTGATTGGCAAAACCCAAGAAAAGAAAAAATGGCAATGTATAATTTTGACAGTAAGAATATAGTTTCAGACGTATAAAAGTATTTCTGCCTATACACTTGTTATTTTCATTTGCACATTGCTTTCAAAAGATTGATAATAATAAGTGGTTTCATGTGGAACATGGTATGTGACCAAGTGGCAAAGACTTGATGCCCAGTGTTGGAGCCCTAAGAAGCTCAGCCTAGTGGGAGATCCTTAGGTTGGTCCTCACATGTTCCGAAAGGGTCTTATGAGACCTCAGGGCTAGAAGCGCTTCTTCCTTCCTTGTGTGGGAATGATTCCAGTACATGTCTCTTCCTGTTGCTACCCAGTAAATGGCCCAAAGTTTAGGCTCACTTTTGAGAGCCTGGAACTATAAGCTAAATTACTCTGTTCTTCCCTGCCTCTGGTATTTTGTTGTAGTAACAATATGAAAGTATTATAATAGGATATAGTTTACCTAGTTTATATATACAATTCAGTGACTTTTCATAAATTTAGAGTTCCCAGGTCACTACCCCCCTTGTATTTTAGAATATTTCATCAACTTGTTGAATGATTCAACTCAGAATGAATCATTTTGCCCCATACTTTTACTGGTCCTATAAAGACATATTTGCATATAACTCTTTAAATTAACGTTCTCTGAAAATTGTATCTGAATTGTTTCATATGGCCTTTTACCTATGATGGTGTTTTTCAGGCTCATAAGTGTTAGTGGTGGTGTGATTTTGGCTCTCCTTTCCCCTAGTCCGGTAATTTGGGCTCTGTACATGTCACCTATTACCATGTGACCGACATTCTACTATCTTGGAATGCTGAGTAATTCTCAAGGATGTTTGCAAAAAATTATTTGTGTGAATCTACAGTAGATTCATAGGCAGGAATGAAGCTAACTAGGTTGATAAATTTATGGTTCACTTTTTTTTAACCTTGAACTCACACACTGCCAAGAAGTAAAAGAAATGTTCTTGAACTTCTGAGCCTCCTTCCTATACCTTTTGAGTGCTGGGATTCCAAGCATAAACCATCATATCCAGTTAAGAAGTATTGGGATCCAACCCAAGGCTTCATGTGTGAGACAAGTGCTGTACCAAGTGAACTAGCCCCACCCATTTTATTTTTTTAAAGAAATTTGCAAGACCCTTTTAAGAATAGTACCTGCCTATAAGGTGAAAAAGACAAGGTCTCCTGAGTAAATTGGGAGTGTGGAAATAATGGAAAAGAGTAGAAGGGGAGAGGGAAGGGAGGGAGGGGAGTGGAGAAAAGTGTATAGCTCGATTAAAAACAATAAAAAACACACAAAAAAAGCAAAAATAAGATAATTTTTAAAAAAAAAAGGAACAGTACCAGCCAATTCTTCTTTCCAACTCATTTAGAAGGTAAAGAACATTGGCTATTCATTGAGCCTCTCTGAGAGCCAGGCCTTCCAAGTGCTGCATAGTCAACTCTGCTGGCTGCTGTTATTGGAATGAAGTTCAGTCTGGACATTTAAAATCTCCTTGCTCTCTGCCAGTCTAAAATGGGGTATCCATTCATAGAAATCCTCAGAAAGTAAGAAAAGTCTGTCGCTTTAAAGGACTTCATATAGGAAATATATATAAAGTGGTATATAAGCGGCTGCCAGGAACTCAGTGATGGAAGGAGCCAACAGCCCTCGAAATGAGGCAGAGACAGGAGGCCTTCATAAATTTCCAACATTGTTCTGTTTGCTAAAATGCAGCCCTGCCTAACCCCTGGAGAATACATCCCTCTGACATTTCCAGCTTCTGAGGGGTGGGAGCACTCACTCCTCTCTTCTTGTCAATCACTGTCTCACTGTCACAGTTGTCACACATACACTGTGCTCTCTTTTGCTAGAGCTTGCAATCCAGATTTCTATTTTGAATTTATATGTCCTTGGATTATTATGTAATTACAGAACCATATACATTCTTTCTTTGCTTGCTTTCCCCTCTTGCACTTTACACCCTCCCTTATCCCTAGACATTCTTAAAAGTTGCTTTCACTGAGGCACTATAGGTGGCAAACGCATTTCTAAATGTTGCTTTTTCTCTGTTGTTCTTTAAGGGAATTTTGCCACATATAATGGTCTAAGGTAAGACTACATCTCTTCAGACATTTACAAGTTACTTCATCTGGCTTTGCCTCTGTGGCCACTTTGAAGATTTGTGTCTTTTTCTTTGTTATTCACTGTTACTCTGATACATCTAGGAGCAGACCAATTGCAGGCCTTCCTTCCTTGCTTCCCCCTTCCTTTCTTCTGAAGCAGGAATAATAAAAACTCAGAGACAGATATTGGGTTTGACCTGAAAACCAGAAAAGCAAAGCAGCCAGCCACTGGCTCTTAACTGGACCTCAGTCCGAAAATGGTGATCCTGCCTCTAGGAAACTCAGAATGAGACTGAGACTTAGAGCTGTCTCTTTCTGTTTTATAATCCTCTCTAGTTCTGCAATTAAGAGTGTGCATCACTACTGTCTGGCTTCTGTGGCAAGCTAGTGTGGCTGCTGAGATTAAAGGTGTGTGTCATTGCTTCCTGGTCTGTAAAGTTGGCCAGTGTGGCTGTTTTACTTTTCTGACCTTCAGACAAGCTTTATTTATTAAAATGTAAATGAAATGCCACTACAGCCTTCCTACTTTTCTTCCTTGCTTCTCCCTCCCCCGTCCCTTCCTATCTCACATGAAATTTGTCAGACTTCTTGAATCTCCGTGTTTCTGTCTGTATCAGTCAAAGAAATCATTTATAGAGCATCTTCAGAAGCTGCCTCTGTCTCATTCTGCCTTCCCCCGAAAGACTCTGGATCTTACTCCTTTTCATTGCCTCATGATCCTTAACCTTTCTCGTCCACATCTTTCTGTTGTGCCTTCTGGGTTTGTTCTTTCAGCTTTGCTATTGATTGTACCCTTTAACTAGCTTCAGTTATTTTTATTTCTCCAGCTTGTTTTACTTCTGTTTTATAACTGTTCAGTTATTTTTAATATTTCTTTAGTTGTCGTATATTTATTTTCTTTTTCTTCAAATATTGGCCAAATGCACTTTTGTGTTTCATATTTGATAATCCAAGTATCAGAAGCTTGTGGGTCTGCTCTCACTTTCTCACTTGGCGCCTGGTGTGATTTTTATATTTTCCCTTGTGTTTTTAATTGTACAGCTTTATTTTTATTAGTTTTAATTATGTCTGAAGATGTGTGTCTGTCTGTGGCTATGGGTACATGAGTACAAGTGCTCGTGAAGGCTAGAGATGGGATTCCCCAGGAGCCGGAGTACAGATGGTTGTGAGCTGCTGAATGTGGATCCTGGGAACTGAGCTCAGGTTCTCTGGAAGAGCAGCCAGTGCTCTTAACTGTTGATCTGTCTCTCCAGCTCCACCTCTGCTTTTGATGTTTGCTGGCATGGATACCCTGAGTCCTTCTTGAGGTGTATACGGATTTCTCAGAGGGAACATGATTCACCTAAGGTTCTTTGTTAGTTTGGCCACTCGGTGATCTGTTATAAGATAGTGGTCTGATATGAGACTGTCTCACTAAGCTCTGCATCCATTCTTCCAACATTGCCCCAGGCACTCCGTTCCTTCCATCTATCTACACACATAGTGACAGCAAGTAGGTCTTACTAGTAGATGCTTTAGACAAAGATTACAAGATATTTTGGGGAGAACCAGAGCTTGTGACACAAGCCTGTAATCAGCTAATCAAAGAGCTAAGAATGGATGTTACTAGAAAAGATCATATTAAGTGAAGTAGTCCAGACCTAGAAAGATGAATATCACACATTCTCTCTCATCAGAGGTTCTTAGCGCCCAGTCCTCTGATGTGAGTACATATCCTGGAGTCACTGCCCAAACCAGGAAAGTAAACAGGGTTCATTGCTGGGGTAGGGAGGGAAATCAGTGCAGGGGAAACAGCAGGATATAAGTGATCAGGTAAATGAGAAAAAGTGGGGTTAACTATGCTATGGCTTAGTGGTCGAATGATTGCCCAGAATGAGCAAGGTTCTAAGTTAAAGCCCAGCACCTCTAACACAATCACCTGCCAAAAACTGAAAACATTGAGACTGAGTAAGAGATGACTATGGAACATTAAATGAATACATAGTAAGAAAAATAAAATATCTCAGTCAGACTTGGACTGAGAAAGGTAAACCAGTATGTATGTCTTAAGTAAGGTAACAGTCAAAGCAAGTCACATTTATTTTTATTCTGCAGTGACTATTGCGATGTATGTCCTTTAGAGCCAAATTCTGGAAATACTTCCTTTCCAGTGTGCTTGTTTTTGTAATTTACCATAAGTACATGTTAAATGAACTATAGTGCTAACAGCAAAGAACCCCGAAAGTATTCCGTATTCAAGTGTTTTACACATTCAACACAGATTTACAAGAAGTCATTGTAAAGTCCATACAGACTGTGTATCTGGACTGCCTTGTTTGAATCCAGGTCTGCCCCACATAGCAATGCGTGAATGCTTACCCCTCCTAAGCTTGTTTCTTCTATAATCTAAGAGAGCAACGGCACCTGTCTATGTAGCTGTTGTAAAGATGATGGTTTCCATTATGCTCGTGAAGTTCTTGATGCTTATAAGTGCTGTATAAGTTTCTGCTGTCATTGTAAGCCTGCACTTCTCTATAATCTTGAGAGCAGTGTGGAGATGATTTATTCTCAGGTGACATTTGAATGCTTGGTTCTTAGTGATGGCCTTCCAGTGTTACTGTCTACATAGTTAATCCTCATTTGCTTACAGACTGTACACTTTCATCCAGTTGTCTGTAGGGCTCCTTGGCTTGCTGGTGCACTGCGTAGGCCATGCTGGCTCTGTTTAGCATCTTTTTTTTACATCTCAGGGGTTGCATGATTTGGTTCATCTCTAATATCCTTGAGCCTCATAAAGCAGCAAACTTGCTGTCAGACCTCTCTGGCCCAGACTATTTATTTTCCTCAACCATTGCCATGCCATGCTGACCACAGGGGTCTCTGCAAAGCAGTTGCTGCCCGGAGTTCTAGTAGCAAAGGATGAGTACTTTTTCATTCCTTCATCAATGTTTATCTGATGTGTTTATCAGTGTTCACTGAATATCTAAGAGCATCTCTATTTACACAACCTGCATTCCCAGCCAAGAAACTATTTTGATGTGTATCTGTTGTAAAAGGAGCGGCCGGCTGCTTCCCGCCGCCTGGCTAGCTTTACCAAAAATAACAAAATACAAATTGTATTCATTTAAACACTGCCTCTTATTGGCAAACTCTCACATATTGATTCAACCCATTTCTAATAATCTGTATCTCCACTTGACTGTGGCTTACCGGCATGAGTCTAGCCATCGTCCGTCTGGGAGAGAAGAGCCATGATGTCTGCCTGACTCTGCTTTCTTTCTCCCAGCCTTCTGTTTTGTCTGCTCCGCCTATCTAAGCTGCTGTCCTATCAAAACGCCAAGGCAGTCTCTTTATTTAGCCAATGAAAGCAGACCCTCCTATACCATGTATCCTTTGTGGCTTAGGTGGTAAGAACACTGTTAAAGAAACTTTAGTTTGTATTGCTTTCCAAATGTGTTTTTAAACCTCAGTGTCGGAAATCAAGACTTAACTGTCTTCTCTTTGTATGTCTATCAAATAAGATCAGAGGCTGTAGAATGTCCTTACTGCTATTTCTGGCAGTCAGAGTATTCATTGGAAAATGACATAGTACCAATTGTGGTAGAGCTAAAACACATTGATTAATATTTCCTTTTTTTCATTGTTTATTTTGTATTTTTTCTTTGTTAATAATGCTTTTTATATGCATTTTTAATTAACAATTTTTCATATAATATATTTGAGTTGAGAGAGGAAAAGGAACATGATTAATGCTTCTAATACCTTCCTATATGTGTGTCAGTATGGCTTCTCTTTTGTTTTCTACTTCAGAGAACACAAGATTATTTCAGTACAAAATAAATGAAAACCCAAAAGAAGAAACATCTACTTATGCACAGAAAAGTCAGTCAGTGCTTCATGGGGGGAGGCATTGAAAAAAGGCTTTCCATTCACTCATGTTGCAAGGAAAGTGAACTGATCTAAATGTGAACCTGTATTCAAGAAGCTCAGAAAAACTCGTTCTGATTTGTGATGCTGAACTCAAGTTCAAGTCTGTAAACTCTCCTCATCCACATTGACATGTTAACTGGCGTTGTCGTTGTGCTGGTCGTTAGTTGGCCATATTGTTGAGATTTCAGGAGGATAACTTTCATATTGTATAGAGAAGGGACTATCTAGAAGCAGAGGCCCTGGTGTTCTGGCCCTTACAATCTCTCTACCTATTCTACAGCAATGTTCTCTAAGCCTTAAGAAGTATAGGGGTATATCAGTTAGAGCTGGGTGAATCGTTCTCTGCATTTTGAATAGTTGTAGATTTGTATAATAGTCTTGATCTACAGCAAAAAAAAAGCTTCTTTGATGAAGAATAAAAGCAATATTTATCTGTAAATATCAGGATAAGTATTTAGAATTCAGTTAGAGTATATGCTGTCTTGGGAAAGTGGCAGTAGTAGGTTTTCCTCTAAGCTCCATAGCTTCATGAGCTATAGGTATAGTACTCAACTTGAATGCCTTCCTATAGAGCATTCCTTAAGTCTAATTAGATGGCTGTTGGTTACTCCCAGCATATAAGTCCACTATTGCACCTTTAGGAATATCTTTCCCCTCTGGTCATTGCTATGATTTGTAGGTTTGACATCTGGTACGACTATTGATTGCTTTTCTCCCTTGGCAGCTTACATGGCACCTTCAGATAATATAAATGCTAGTCTTTAGTCAGGAGGATTCCAGACCAATTTTTTTTCAAAATCCAAAGTATATAGTATCTTCAGCAATAGGGTCTTACCTGCAAGTTCAGGAAGGCAACGAAGGTCAAAAGCAATAGTCTACATTGTTTTGGGAGTCTCTTGGACTCCCTGACCAACATCTGGAAGAGAGGTTTCCCATGCCTGGTACTGGACATTTTGTTATTCTGAGGTACTTAGGAGGGGCTCTAAAACCTCAAATGGTATGACTTCATTCTATATACATATATACACACGTGCACACACACATACAGTATTGTTAAAGAAAGATAAAGTTTCCCTCTCACTTTTTTCAAACATCCTTAGGGTTATTTATCCCTTCTTCTGTATTTTCCTCACACTCCCCATCCTTGTTAAAATGTTCTGATGGATTTTCCTCATTTGTTCTCTCATTTCACTTAGGTTTTACTATCCCCCTCTCTATGGTTCCCTCCCCTTCCAAAATTCCTTCTCACTTTCATGGCTTTTGTGTGACTTTACATTGTATAGTAATATCTATCTAAAGACTGAGAACTGGGATTCACAAGTAAGAGCTGCCCCTCTGTCTTTCTGGGTCAGGATTTACCTCTCTCAGTATAATATTTTCTAGGTCCATCCATTTACCTACAAATTTCATTATTTTATTTTTCTTTATAGCTAAACATAATTCCACTATATGTATACACCACATTTTCCTTATCCATTCTTTGCTGACTCCCACAGGACCCAACCCCAAATGAAAGCCACAAACAGTTAATGAGTGCTAAAAGAGGATTCAGTCTTCTTGAGGGATAAAACCCCCAGTAGGTTATCTAATCACAAGTGATCAGCCACATATACATACAGGCAGCACTAAATGGATTCAACCAGTTGTGTTTATATATACATATATATGTAACAATAATTAAAAAAGAAGTCATGGATTTGAGAGAAAGTGAGGGGACCGCGGGAGTTTGGGGTAGAACTATAGAAATAATGAAGATATACTCTTAAATTTCTAGAAATTTTTTAATATAAGTTGAAAAATATCAAACAAAATAATAATATCATACAAAAAAGATGCAGGGCCTGGAGCTGCACCTGAGCTGCAGTGAACTTATAGAAGCTTGGAACACGCCCAGCCCAAGCCTGCCGAACTGGAAGCTGTGTGAAATAGTCAGCCTGGTGTGAATGCCGCCTTCACTTTGAACACTACCTCGAGCAGTTGCAAACTGCATAAAGGCTTGTCAGGCTCTCTCTGTTACACTTTTCCATCTTCTTATCACCCCTGGCCTGAGCTTACAGGGTAAGATACACACTACTTACCTTCCTAGATCATTCTTCTCAATGTGCCCCCCCTCCCCGTAATCACCTGAGCATACTTTCTCCTTGAGCTCTCCTCCAGGGCATTCATCCCAAAAGAACAGAAGATGCATCTTTAGATTAACTGCACAACAGTGTTAGTTCTTGGTAATACTTTCATATTATTCCTCAGAGATTTTTATAGTCAGAAGCTTTCTTTCTTAGCTCATTTCACAAAATGACTCTCCAAAGGGGAATTTTCACTTACTGTCTAATTCCATTGCATCTTGGTTAGGGCAAAGCTACTGTGAATACAGTACCTCTCTAATACAAGGACAAGGACATGTGAGAAGTTTCACCGTAAGGAATTTCAGGCTTTGTGTGTCTAACAGATGAGATGTTGGGAGATGGCAAGGGTTTCTTTCTGATCTGTAGAGCATAGCGCAAGTCTGAAGTCTTGAAGGTGGACTCTTCCGCCCTATTGATCATGATTGTATATTAGCAACTTGCAAAAGTCTGGAAGAAGGTGCCTAGCTCTCCTTCACCAAATGAGTCCCTGAATTTAGACAAGGACATACTTATCGCAAAGCTAAAATAAGGTCCAAGATTCTGTTGCTGTTCTCAACTATTAGATTCTCAAGCAAAAGGAATGAAAGTTAAATGGAGTCTATAACTAAGTTGATGTGTTCTGTTCTCAGTCATTGTGAAATAAGGTAGTCTGCCTGGCATCCTTCTGAAGAGCAGTTAATACTCAACTAAAATACTCAGCTACAGCCACTTACTACTTAGTGTTTTATAAATAATAGGAATGCAATAATTTCATCTAAATGGTTAAAAGTGTACTTTAGCATGACCCTTTATATTGTTTGGTAGACTAGTCTTCCTAAGTTTTTAAAAATATATACACAGCAGAGTATAGCTATCATTCATCCATTCATTTTAAACCCTGACAACACTTGACATTTAGGAACTTTGCTCATATGTGGAGCTTCCAGACCTTTGTAAGAGCGTTGCATACAGATAAATATCAGGTAGTAGGAAAGGACACAGTTGTGAAATTATCTGTAGTAATCCTTGCGAGTGTAGGAGTCAGAGTGAGATGGAATTCCTCGGGATTAATGCAAGTACCAATAAAGTCAGAATCAGTGACAGAAGCAGTGAGCAAGGACAGCAGAGAAAGGGGCAAACATGACACAAACGTGACACGGGAGAGCATGGGGCAGAATGAGGAGAGACAGTGTAGATGGAATGAGAGCCATAGAGATTCTTGAATAATTTCAACTTAAGTAAATTCTAGTCCATAGACTTTTTAGAGAAGAGTATTGTATTGAAGACAATGGTGTGATATAGCCAGGTTTTGAAAGTAGCTTGGAAGAGTGAGTGTCTGAAGCTCTGTGGTGAAGTATAGAAGGTAACAGTTACTATAAAGATGGAGATGAGGAAAGAGACTTTAAATTTCCTGAAAAAGAAAAGATAGCCTAATTATCAATACACTGGTCAGTGAGGCATATTAGTTATCAATTTTCTTATGGCCCAGAGAATATTGTAAGTGGTGACATGCTGACTCTAGAGGCAAGTTTGATCATTAGTGCCGTGTGATGGGTTTTAAGGTATCTTTTTTAAATGTTGTAACTGTACTTGGGGAAGCCAATGAAGATTCTGCAGAGAATCTGGTTCTACAAGCACTAAAACACTTACTCTAGTAGGGAAGGGGTAAAAAGATTAAATTTACAGAAAGTTAATCTAGACTTAAAGTTAATTCGGTCTAATAACTTTCTTAATGAAGTGCAAACCACTCTTCTAGACAGTGGATGATAACATAATAGTAACATGACCTCTACTCTTAGGAACTCACAATATAGGAGGGAGTAGGTATAACCTTGCAAGAAGTTAAGAACCAAAGGAGTGCGGTGCAAGTGTGGAGAGGGTCGCTGCCGAGGAGCTCTGCAGTTGCACACTGGCGGAGGAGAAGGGAATGCATGAACTGGGAGAGAGAACTTTGAGAACTATCAGAAATGGGTGTCGCTTTCAGTATTGCTTAAAACACTTAGAAACTAGAAGCAATTTAATGTAAATATGAGAATTATCTAATGAAAAGTTAAAACATGTAATCATTTTAAAATAGGATATGTGTTTATCTGCTAGTGTAGATAGACATTTAGTGAAAATCCAAGGTGTAGAATAGTGAGCATTAATCTCATAAGATGAGAAATCTGGATATTAATATCTTTACATGAGTATTTTTGAGTATGTACAGCAAGAGGTCTGAAGCTAAGTCACCAAACAGCTGCTCTTACAAACAGGTGTTAGTAACCCTGAGCAGTGGGACCAGGATAGGGAAACATGCATCCCTGAAGTATTAGCATTTTTACAAGGGGTATACACTTTTCTTTTACTGAAGATTTAATTATTTTACATTTGTGCAGATGTAAAAATAATGACTTGTGTCTTATCGCTCATTTCACGTTCTAGAACGTTAAGCCTCACTTGTATTCCTTAGTCTACGTTCTTCCTACTCATTCTGGATAAATTCAGTTGTCCCCTGGATTACTAATTCTGTCTCCTAAACCTTTGTCCTTATGGAGTCCACATAGTAACCCTTTAGGTCATTTGTTTGTTCCTGTTATTGTGTATTTTTAGTGCAATTATCTTTATTGATAATTACTTATACTTTCTATATATGCACTGTCTGTAAGCTCCCTAGGAGCTAGGGTAAGACAGGAAATCATCTTACTTCTATTCAAGAGCGGAAAGCAATTCTTAACAACAATCCAAGAATTTTCTAGACTAGATCCTGGGAGAAATATCTAAGTGAAAGAACAGACACTGTGGTATTAGTTCTTAGATTACAGCCAGTTGCAAAAATATTCCCTGCATGCAGTTTAGAGTGAAGTAATGTTTAAATCCAAAAGAAAATCTAATTGATTGGTCACTATGATTGAGGGGGAGAAAAGACAAGACTTAGTAACAAAGCGGAGAGATGAAAATTGGATTCTATAGCCATCTAAGGAAGAAGAGAGAAGAGTAATGGAGCACTGTTAGCAGATAGAACAGTGTGGGTGATGACTGCTGGGGGAAAGCCTACAGTGGGGAAGACCCATGCAGCTTAATTGATACTTACGGCCTACCAGTTCACTAAGGATGTGTGTATCCTTGGACCTCCTGACCAGAGTTGTAGAGAAAGTGCTCACTAGCACATCATAAAAAGTATGTAACATACAGGAAATAATCGAAAGTCTGGGGCAGTCAAACTTCTAGCAAGGGGAACCTCTGTAGGAAATCATGGAACACCTAATGGGAAAAACACTGAGAATCACTCAGTCAGATGGAAAGAGCAGGAAGATGTAACACAGACAACGGCGCGAGGCATGGGATCTGGAGATCTGGAGATCAAGCCAGGGGTCTTTCAGTGGGCAGAGGTGTCTGATAGGAGACCACATAGCGAGCAGGAGAGACCCACTAGGAAGCAGTCTTATCCAGAAAAAGGGTCCAGGAAAGTTAGGAGGTCAAGAAGAGGGGTCAAGAGAGGGGTGCAGCTGCCACTGTGAGATGAGACGACCTGTGAAGAGTCACCCAGGAAAAGTACATTGCAGAAGCTCTCATGCTAATAAGAAAAAGACATTTCAAAGACAGCAAACCCTGTGGTGCAGAGACAGGGTCACAGGCCAACACTGAAGTGAAAACACATTTCTAACAGGTACTGCTAGCCGGCATTTTCTGTGACAGAACTCCCTCCTTGAAAAGAAAAACAAGGATCTCAGTATGCAAACTGCATGAAACTCTGATATCTATGCATTTCTATTTCAGTTCTTAATTTGATTGTTTCTGATGGCAAATTCCAGTCTGTTAATAGAAATCTCATGTAGCCCAAGACTTTGCCCTCCATTTCCTAGCCTCAAGCCAGGACACTATTTGTGTATACTCTACAAGTGGCCCTGTGGTCTTTCCCCTAACGTTCATCAAGACCATGCTTCTGTTTATAAGTAGCACATAGCTCAGAAGTGACTTAAGGCCATCCCTAGTACTATCTCTTAGAGATATATACTAAGACTGTCTGTCTCTCCACTACCCCATCATCGTGCCTCTTTCCCAGGCACTAACCTAGACTCTCAGCTCTTTTCACAATGATTTGCTATTGCCAGCAGTGGAGTAACACCGGGTGCTCTGCACATTGGCGTGTCTTACATGCTGTGTGCTGTAGACCCCAGCACTACAAAGGAGAACTCTACTATGGAGGTTGGCAGCATTTCTCCTCCTGCATGCCTCCTTGAAGCGGTGAACATGAAACATCTTAGCATCTCGAATGCCTCCGGGTAGAAAGTAGAGGGGAGATAAATTGATTAAAATTTTTAAAGATATCTATATGAAAGGGCAAAGTATAACAATTGCTGTCAAGGCTGTGTAGAAAAAGGACTGCTGAACACCATCAGTGGGATTCATGTTATATTACAGAAGCGATGCGCAAGATGTTAGCCTAAAAGCACACATACACATGGTATTGTACAGACTGAGCAGGATGTACTTCTGTATGAATATATTTGTAACAATGATTAATGATAAAAGAGGCCATGAATTTGAAAGAGAGCAAGGAAGGGTATATAGGAAGGTTCCAAGAGTGAAAAGCAGAGGGGGAAAATGTTACAATTAGATTCTCAAGAAATAAAAGAAATAATATGATAATAGCAACAAAAAAATAAATAAAAACAATGCCAGGCTTGGTAACATACTTGTAATCCCTGCCCTTTGGAGACTGAGACAAGACAGTCAGGACTTTGAGGCCAGTCTAGAATACACAGTTAAAATGTGCTATGACAAGACCCTGTCTTAAAACAGAACCACAAAATTAAAACCAGAACTCCCTGTGATCCATTTGCCATACTGTTGCCTATCTAAAGGGAAAGACCAGTATGTCAAAGCACATGTTGCCCCTTCTCATTACAGTACTGCTCACAACTGCTAGTGTGTGGAGTGCCCTGTGTCTACAAACTCATAAATACATGAGGAAAACGAGGTGCATATATACAGTAGAATATTCTTCAGCCAGAAAAAAAAAAAGAAAGAAATGTTGTCATTTGTATCACCATGAATGAAACTGGAGATTTTGTTCTCAAACCGGGAACAAAAAGATGATTATCAAGTGATCCTTTATGTGGAGTATAAAAAAGTTGATCTCAGAAACTGCAAGGGATGATAGTTAACAGAAGCCGATTTGCAAATCCATCTCTCTGCACTGCCTTCTCTGAAAGCAAGTTTGAAGGACAGAATGCATTATAACTACCCTACAATTACCAATGCAGAGGGCTTTAAAAAATAAAAGGGGGAGAATATTGAAAAATATTTTTCCTTTAATGACTTCTTTATTGACTCTTTGGTAGTTGCACATCACGCACCCCATTCCATTCACCTCCTGGTCCTGTGCCCACCCAAATAAGGAAACAAATCAAAGTAAACAACCAAGTGAACAAAAGCAAAGGCAAAACAAACAAAAAAAAACCCACAACAAAAACGAAACACAATCCAGCACAGAAAAATCCCTTTGCTTCTTTTTTCAGACTTCTCCAACACTTCTTCATTTGTCCTGGTGGCACTGGAGTCTTCAGTGTGTCCCTGTAGAATACCTCTTTATCCCATCAGCTTTACTGTCAAATGTTTATTGCAACAAGTCACTGGTCTGGTTCAAGACCTCTGGTTTCTGGGACACCATCATCACTGGATCCTAACCAGAACTCATCTGGGATATCCTGTGGCTGTCACAAGTCTTGGAGATCTTGCGGGTTATCCTTCCACAGGACTAGTCTCTTCAGCAGCTCCAGCTGGTCCTAGATGGGTTAGATGCTAGGGTGGGTCATCCCAAGGCCCAGCTATGGGCCTGCATAGTAACCAAACTGGTCAGTTCAGGCCTTAGGTGAGTGGGTGGAGCAGCTCCCTTATTCACATAATTGTTGCTGGAAGGTTTACTAAGTAAAAGAAAGAAAATGAGATGGGAATGTAAAGAGGAAGGAAGAGAGAGGGAAACTGAGATTTCAGGAGCAAAAGGGAACAGGGGAGTGAAATGAAGAAATTGGTTAGTAGTGAAGATAAATCTTTCTTGAGCAAAAGCTGCACACTGCCTGTTGATGCCGGACAGAGCAAGTGAAAAGTACGTCTTAGAAATCAGATCAGATCAGTTGGTGATGAGAACCAGCTTAATTGGGAAATAGAAGCCTGTGTTTGAGTAAGAAGCACATCGCAGAATTTGGAAGTGTGAGATGTTTTAAGGTCTTAGTTGGTTGGTTAATTAGTTGTTTTGTTGGTTGATTTGTTTTTATTGGAGAGATTGTCTTGTCTTGTTGAAACAGGATCACAGTATTTAACCCAAGCCTGCCTCAAACTTCAAATTCTTCTGCCTTAGCATCCCAAGTGCTAAAATTACAGGCTCTCATCCTGTGAGATAGTGTTTGTAATGAGATAGAGATAGGTTAGCAAATCCTCAGGAAGGTCAAGATGCTTGAAACGGCCTCATTGAAGAATTGTGATTATATATTGCTTCTCCATATTTATTGTCTGCTCCAGTGACTTTGTGCCCCAACAGTAGCAGAAGCTAAGGAACACCTGTTTCTTAATGATCTGAAAATGAAACTATGGGCTGAAGGTACAAGCTTCCTTCCTCCTCTCAGTATGTGCAGGAAGAACGAGACACAAAGACCAGGATGAGCAGAAGAAAAGTATGATTCTGTAGAGACAGTATGTAAGTTCTGCTGTGAGATTCCTTTGTGGTCTCTGATGATGGTCATTTGTTTGAGACGTTCAAATAAGATTCTGATTAGTTGCTTAGGTGAAGCATTTGTCGAGCAGCTGACTGTGCGCCACAGACGGTACTCTGATTGAAGTAAACTAGGTTATGCTGCAGTAGGGAACACTTCCACACCCCATAGGATTTAGTCACTTAGACAAAAGAATCTCCTTTCATCTCCGTATGCCGCTGCATATGGGACAAGTCTCCACGTGACCACCTGAACCTGCTTATCTTAGCGCAGCGTCTCTGCAGAATTTCCTAAGCTATCTGGAACTGCTCTCAGATGTGTTGATCTGAAGGTCATGTGTGCCATTCAGCTTGTAGTCCTTTGGTTGGAACTGGTCCTCACCCTCAGAAAGGGAGTAAATACGGAATTTATGTCCCCAGAAATAGAGACCTGGGTATTAATGAACGCAAATAACATCCTCCATTGCTTAACTCTGCACTTGGTACCCAGTGAACAAAGCAGGCATCATCTGCCCTTCCCACAGAACTCTGGATGCAGAAGAATATGCTTCTGGAAAGAGCGAGGTTCCCCCAAGCCAGGCAGGAGCTAGATCAAAGACTGCTCAATATATACACACTTATGTGGGAAAATCAGAAATGGTAACAGTATAAGTGACAAGTATGGAGAACTTAGAAATCCTCAATAAATATTTACTGAATGAGTGCTAAGTGAGGAATAAGAAGAAATTTAGCTCTCTGAAACGAAACAGGAAAGGCAACAGAGAGAGACAGATATAGGAAGAAAAAACACATGGAAACAGTTTATGCTTTTCAAATGTTCTGAATAATATTTGGGAATAAAAGCTGTTCTTGCCGTATCTTCAGCTTCCAGGAAGCCTGAAATATTTTCCTGCTGGTCTCTTCTGCTGTAGTGGGGGTATGGAGGAATGAATTCCCTGCCAGACTGTTCTATCCTTACCTACGCACTAGGACGGGTATGATCAGGAAGACTGAACCCTGCCACATTGACTGAAATGTCTTGTTTATTAAAACAAGTTTGCTTGACTGGCATTTGTCAAATATAGGGTCGTGGGAAAACAAATGGGAACAGCTGGGTACTGAAAGGATCAAACCTATGAACATAGAGCTGTGGCATACTATTAGAAGTCGGTCTTTTATGTTCAAAATCATTTACATAAGCAAAGCATATTAGAAGCAAAATAGAAAACAAGCCAAAACAAACCTAACAATTTAGAGATGAACCTCGAAATTGGCATCTATTTGTCCTGCACAGGCAAATTGTAAAACTCATGCTTCCCTACAAATCTTGTTACTCTTGAGTACCAAGAATTGGCTATTAAATACTTAGTACTGGGTGTTTTTCCATGTCCAGAAGCATACAACATTATTTTTAATGATTGCTAAGATTTGTATCGTATGTATCAAAAATATATTTTATTGTTACCACTTTAGATTTTTACAAAGTTGCCATTATAAGTACTGCTGTTATGAATGTTGTAGAATTTCTGTATGTGTCTTTTTAGGCTGAATTTCATAAGTTATCATTATTAGAGGAAAAGTGATGCACACATTAAGGCTTATGGTGACTATTGGCAAATTGCCCTCTAAAGACTATATCACCCATTTCCCACAAGAAACGAGAGAACGGAAATGTGGATCTCGAGACAAGTTCCTTGTGAAAAGCACATTTCTTGTTGATAGCGGGTGTGTCGTCATCAGACCCTTCACTGTCCATGCAATACTTTCTGCTTCAACCTCCTGGAGGACAGTTTCACATTTAGACTGATTTGAGCGTAATTTAAGACATAGTAGCATGTTCCGCTAAATGGGTTCATTAGTATCAGAGGCAGTGCATGGCCCATTGGATATCTAGTGTCCTTGCAGGATGCCATACCTGCATCCTTGCTCTCTCTCCATTCATTACTCACACCTTGTAAGTATGGTTGTTCTATGTGGAACTCTTTAAAGGGTAATGATAAATGCATACATGTGATGCTGGTGGTGGTTTTTTGGTATTTGTTTTCAGCTGTATTTGTGACGAAACAAAATGAAACAGGATTCACACCAGTCTGTTTTGTGTTCTTATACAAAATGATTATTGAATATTAAAAGTTTTGTCTACCTACAAGAGATCTAAAGTTTGTGGTAGGTTGCAATGCATTTGTTTCATATAGAAGCAATGAAAATGTTTGTTCATAAATCCTACTGCCTTTTAAATACTGGAAGTTTTGGGAACTATACTCTTTACCAAGTTAAGTCTCATCTCACCTACAAACTGCACCTTTTTTTATGTTTCCATGAATGTGCCCATCCCTACCCCTCCACACACACACACACACACACACACACACACACACACACACACACACACGAGACAATATTTAGAATACACAATATACCAGGGATCGGTAGCCAGGTTTTTGGAGCGCCAAATGAAAAATTTAGAGAACTGAGTGGCTAGATTTCCCTACAGTGTTACTCTCCCTTTACACTGTATTATGTTATATTGTTTCCATCCTTTTCATCTAAGTATCTCCAAGAGAATCAGACTAAAAGAGCATCTCACAGATAAGGTGGCAGTTATTTGATTGATATGGTTGAAGACTGCATATGGTATATTCTTTCCTCTCAAACTGTTTGGAGTCTCTGTTCTGGCCCACAGCGGTAGTATATATGAAAACTATCCAAACACTTCCCAGTGGTACATGTATATACTACACATCATCTTAAAAAGCAATGAACATTTTGCCATTGCATCCTTTATTATTTGAAGTAAATCAAACTGAGAGACATAGCACTTAAAACAAATTGTTTGAGAACTCTAATTTTATAAGATCTTACAGTTTCATACGATTATAAATGCTGTTTTAAATGTTAATTAGAAGATGCATTTGTTTCAATTCATGATACTGAAAATATTGAGTAAATTGTGAATTAACACATTAAGGGGTACAGATGTCATTTTTCATGAGGTTTCCTGAATAATGTAATTTTCATATTTCATATAGCAGTTTAATAATTTTACAGATTTATTTTATATAATTAGTAAATGAGAAATTCAATTGCTAGTATATAGCTATTTTCTGTAATGAAAAAACTCAAATTTCTGAATTATAAATAAAAAACAAATATTTTGAAGACATCTGGTCTACATCTGTCTGAAATAAGATAATTTAAAAACAGTATAAATAAATGCAAGAAATACTGTAATATTCACACCTTAGAATATTAAAACATTTATTCCATTTAAATATGATTTAATTGGTTAAAGGGTATTTTTTTTTAATTTTAGTATCTTTTAACCTCTCATTCTGTCATTAGAAAAGACTGACAAACTGAAGAAGCCAAAAACATTGGATAATTTTCATGCCTGTGCTCAAGGGAAGTGTGCTCCTTTCTCCTGACTCCTTTCCGTGTCGGCCAGCCTCCATGCTCTGAGCCAATATTTAGTATACATAGATTCAAACTTATCCAACCCTTTTATTGCATTATAATTTTCTACTGAGTTATTGAAAATAAGAGATTAGTGAAAGGGGCTACAGTCTCTTTATTAACTCGTGTGCTCCTCGTCAGCATAGTGAGGCTGAGTACCATGGCAAGGGCTTCATTCCTGTGGAAAGGCCAAGCTCGGCTACTTCCTCATGGTGATGAATGAAGAAGAATCCTTTCAAGAATTTTTTAAGAAAATAAATTTGTGTTTAGTGAAAAATTAACAATTTGGAAAGAAAAAATACTATATACTTCTCTTACTCTTCCTTAAAAATACAAAAGCAAGACAGATTTCCCCTCCAATAAAAGGTCCTTTTCTAATGCATCAACGGGGCTGAGTTTTTTTCTGAGAGCAGGTCTGGATGTGAGGGCGTCCTCAGCAGCACATGGTCGTGACGGGAACCGGTACCGTGTGAGTAGCCCTGAGCTAACACTGGGTCTGTCTTCTGTCCACTACAGGGAGCACGACAAAGATCCTGAGGGTTTCTTTAAGGTATTAATGCATCTGAAGGACCTAGGACTCAACTTCCATGTCTCTGTCCTTGGAGAAACTTTTACAGATGTCCCAGGTACCCATTTTGAATTTTCTAGTGTGTGTGTGTGTGTGTGTTTGTTTGTATTGTTTTTATAGAGAGACATGAGCTCTCCAACTGAAGTATTAATTTCTTCTTTGTTAGAATAATCAAGATGAGCACTGTTAACCAAGATTATATGACAGCATTAAAGTCTGATTCAATTAAAAAAAAACACTTAAGTAAGCATTCTTTGATTTAAGTAGAGAAGAAGCAGTCATCTCTCTTATCAAATATGTTTATACAATGTATTTTATGTAAACAAAATATATTGCTTTGGGCATCTTATTGCTACAGAAAGTGAAAGTTATAATTGAATGTACGACCTCTCCACCTCTGGGGTCACAGTTTTGCATCTTGCTCGTGTTGGTAATGGTCACCATCTGTTAGGTGCCCTGTGTAAAGCATCGGACATCTAGCGTAGATGTGGGGCGGGCCTTGGCCCATATTATTGCTGTCATTAGTCTTTGCCTCTGTACTGAGCTGAAGAAAGTTAAGGTGGAAGCTGTCAATAGCAGATCCTCTCGTTCCTTATGCTAAACAGCACCTTTTCAGGGTCATTTCTTTCATCTTGTATCCCTGTCTTGTATAATGGGATCAGTAAAATATGGAATTTGACACCTCTCTTAAGCATTTTTGTTTGTTTTTTTACAGCCTGGGTTGTAAACGTTGTTCTAAAACCAAGCAACAACAAAGGTTCAGACATAGTCTTGTTGAGTAGTGTCTTGCTGTGGTGTGTTCTGACACTGAACACTTAAGGCACACTCCTCTGGGCAGTGTTTTCTGGTTGTGCCTCAGTATCAGGAACTGCAGCTATCCTGTCCTAATCAGCCTCATCTAGTGGCTTGCCTTCTGCCTTCTGCCTTCTGCAGGGTATGCACCAAACCTTGCCCTGCTCCCCTTAGGAACCAAGCTTCTGTGGACCCTGTCTGCCTGTTGGCTTCTAGTTTATCATTTCGGTCTCAGCTTTGAAGCATGTTCTTGGCTGGAAGTTCCCCATGTTCTCCTAGCACACTGTTTTCCTTCAAGGTGCTTCCTATTATCTGTCACCTTCACTGCATGTGCAGAGTCACTAGGGTTTAGAATGGAGCATACAGGAGGCTACTAGAGACGGGACCTGTCCTGTTCATTACTATCTCCCGAAACACTGACCAGTGGCATCTAGAGATCGGTAATACTTATTAAATAAGTAGCAAAAGTAATTCATGCGACCTCTCATCTGGGAATTTATAGTTCTGTTAAGGAGAGAGCATTTATGTGTAAACACAGAAAACAGAGAGGGGACCAAGTCAACACAGTTATGCATGAGCAATGACACATGGAACTTAGAGGGTTAACAGTGTATTAATAACCAAAGCTACTGGAATAGCCAGAAATAAAAGATTAATTAAATTATTTCAAACAGGGAAAAGCATACCAAAGCAAACATTTTAGAAACTGTATTTAAAGGAGGCAAACTCCAATGAGTAATGCTATGGCATCGTTAATGTGAGTGGAATAAGGGGATTCTACAATGCAGTGTAGTAAGTTAATACTGTCTTCCTCAGACAGGGGAGTGCCAAGATAAGGAGAATGTTGATCGCTAAAGCAAATGAGGTGCAATGAGGCAGAGTCTGTGTTAGAGGCTCTGATGGGGACCCAGGGTGACTGCAGCAGTGGCAGAGAGACGAGTGAGGGGACTGTGTAAGAGGGAAGCAGAGAAGAGGGAAACAGATGGGCAGTTGTACAGAAAGAAGGAAAGAAAAATGCCAACTTTCATAGTTGGTGAATTCCGTTTGCGTGTGCTGCCATTGACTGCTTGCGGATGGACTAGCAGAAGACGCTAGAGGAAATGCCTGAGAGGTTTCTGAACCAGCCTCACCACAGTATAATTTTAGCCTCCTTTGTGAAGCAGGCTCGATTTTTACTTCAAGCAGCACATCCACGGGTACTTTAGGATCTTTACTCTTCCCATCCCACACATTGCCTTTGAGCTATGTAGCACTGAGGAAAACTGCAGCCGGGATGTCGTACGGTCCTTCCAGTGTGCTGTGGAATCTACAAGAAAGAATATCATGCTTTCTGTCTGCATGTTCCTTTATTTCCACTTTATGTCTCAGCCACTGGTCCATGTGTCATGATGGGAAGCAGCCCTCCACGGCCAACATACTTCTGCTTTTTTATCATGAACTGCAAATACTGAAGGACTGAATGTTGCTATCCAGATGGTGTCTTTTAAAACTATGTAGCCTTTACCCCATGGCCATTCTGTATAACTTCGGTCATTCTTGTCATTCTTCTGATGTATTTAACAAATACTTACATGGTGCTTACTGTATTCCAGGTACTATTATTATTCTAAGCCACTCACAAACATTAACTAACTGTTCATATACTCCTGTTCGAGATCAGCTCCCTTTTTTTCTTTTATAGAGAACCAGGGTAATAAAGAAACCAAGCAAGTTCATACAACTAAATGAAGCTCTAACTGTGTATGCTGTTCAGAGTTTCGTGTACTTGTTTCCTGACTCAACATAATCTAACTAAAGGAGGTAATTTTTCCCTAACTCACATCTAACAATCCTACCTTCCAAGCAATCATAAGCATTATATATACTACTTACTTGACGTGTAGACAAATAGTGACTCTGGGTAGAGAAAAGTAACTATTAATAGTTGCTTTTAATAACTGCCTATAAGTCATCTTTTATATTCGTATAAGAAAGAAGGAGTATATGATATAGGAACATTGGATGATTTTCTCCAACTTGATCCTGTAAAAGCAAGATGGGCTCCTGCACACTTGTAATCCCAGTGCTCCAGTTGCTGATGGAAGAGGATCTCTAATTCTAGGTCAGCCTGAGCTATCTAGGGAAACCATGTCTCCAAACACACATTCCCTTTATCTCACACAGAGGCGAAAATACCACTACTAAGTAAAGACACTAGTACCAACAAGATACTGCTATCAGCACTAAATTTCTTCTAAAAATATTAAGACTATGGTGTAATTTTGTGTGGTTTCACTACAAGCAAAACTAATTTTACAAAAATCATTTTCCTGGAAAGTGTGACAAAATTAAGAAGGTCCATTAAGTTTTATAGCCCTGAGAGTCATAACTCTTTTGTATCCTCTTTTGAACCTTTGTTACTTTTTACAAAAGAAGAGGAAGCAAAGGGGTGGTTGGTGACTTATCCACTCCTCCCTCCTAGCTACACTGGACAGCGCAGGAAGAGCCAGGCCAGGAGCTGAGCAGGTCATTGCCTCCATCCCTCAGGGTTGCTATGCTTGTGAGCACACCTGTTTTGAGTGTCTCTGTTGTGCCAGTCACTGCAAGTAGGCTAACTGATAAGTAGGAGGCGTGGTCTATCACATGGGGTAGAACATGGTTTGCTGCTTCATTGATCACTTCTGGAACACTGTCTCCAGTGTTAATTGATCATTCAGCATGTGCCTGGCACGATCCTTCCTCCATTGCTTTACTTAGTCTTCACAATAAACCCTACAAATTGGGCAGCATTGGAATTGCTACTTATGGGAAAAATAAGACCACAAAGGAGTGAAGTTTCGCAAAACCATAATCCAAACATTATGCAGTCTCCAAGGCCAACACTTAGCCTGCATGCACTTTTTGTGGGATTCCAGACCTCTGTCCATTTTACATGGAAGCACACAGGAGGTGTTGTTATAGGAATCCTGATCACGCCTGTGTATCAGTTCCATGTCCTTTAATAAACCTTTTGCAAATGAAAAGCCATTTTTAAAGACTTCAAGTCTATGTCCTAAATATAGTTCACCCCTTAGGCATTAAAGTGTCTTCATCACAAGAAAGTTAGCACAACAAAATATGAAGTAGAAAAATAGCCCACATAATATTCAGCATCATAATAATTTAGTATTGCTCAAATTGCAAAATAACTTTGTCATACTAGAATAGTACAGTTTGCATATATTATCAAGTTTAGAGAATATACTTTGAATCAAAATCTTAAAGAGTTACGGGGGGATAAAAAGCATATTTTCTGTGCACAGCAATGTGAACTCAGACAAGTTCTGAGTGATTTGCATTATGTTTTCTGTTTCAACACAAGTAACCTGGATTTAATATAGTTTTTAAAAGTTCTTCTCAACTCTCAGCTCTTAAATTAAAATAATCTAGACTACACTGAGGTGGAGAAAACCTTAAAATTTCAATGACTTAAAACACAAAATAAATGTTCCTTGTCTACACCATGTGTTTATGCAGATGAGTGGGATTGGGGATGTCATGACCATGACAGTCAGTGAGGACCCTAGCTGATAAGCACATACTAACTATGATCTGAAGTATTACCACCTACCCGAAGAACTACCAAACTCACTCCCGATGTCACCAAGTAGCCGCACTAGCTTGGAAATAGCACTGGGCCCTGCTCCTCTTTAGCCAAAACTTCAAGGTACTGCTCAGTCCTAAGGAAACCCAGTCCTGCTCTCTGACAAAAAAAAAAAAAAAAAAAAAAAAAAAAAAGCAGGAAATGGAAAGAATTAGATGAACTGCACTATGGGCCATCAGAGCTCATTAATGTACACCATGATCTGTAGTTCCACAGAGAGAAAGCCATTCCTCTCCAGGTTTCCACCCTCATCTAAGTAAATCTTGTCCAGCTGATGGAGAATTTACAAATGTGTGGACATTGCCTGCAGTCTTCTTGTTGAAAGATACCTGACAGTATCTGAAGATTCATCTGGTATTTCACATCCTTTAAGAGGGAACCTGTATGGAGGAGATGTAGTCTCTGAAATAGGGTAGGTTCATCTAGTTGTTTTGGCACTTTACAAAACTTATAGAGATTGTTAACTAGGAGTGATTTCCTTCCATCCCTGCGGACATTTGACAACATCCACACACAGTTCTGTCATAACTGTTGGACGGGGTTGGCTCCTGCCAAATAGGGTACCAGTTATTCTTCCAAACATACTAGAAAGTACAGGGTCAACCCAACATCAAAAACATACCTAACCTAATAAAAATATCGGCAGCACCAAGACTGGAAAGGTATGATTGCAAAACGGGTTAGAATTGGGTCGTAGAGTTTTCCAGATGAACCTCAGCTAACTCAATTGTGTGATAAAAAGGACAAGGGAAAGAAAAATAATAAAAACCACCTACTCTATTTCCATGAATTTTTATGAAGATTTTCATAGAAGTAGGTAATTTGGGGAAAGTGCTAAAGTACTATGCAAATTTTATTATAAGACTAGGGGACTTCTCTTCAGAGCTTGTGTGTGGAATGAGTTTCTGAAATCCTTTTTAGAGCCAAAGAAGACATTGAGGGTGCTGTATCTCTAACGTTCTTTATTATTCAGACAATTAAAAGGTCATTCTGCTCTATAAACAGTCTGCGTCTAGTTTCATGTTTAAAGGCAACCTGAAAGCCTAGGAACTCTTCAGTGCACATGTTTTGAGTGTTGGCCAGTTCTCATGATAAGGTCACATTGTTAGCCCTTGAGATGACTTTTTTTTTTAGTAAATGCTTTAGATATCAAGTCAATGGAATGTGTTTGTATACTTTATAATTTCCAACAAATTGTAATTCTACACAAAATATTCTTTTGTATGAGCAGCCAAGGCCTTATGTAAAATTCTTCCTTATTACAGATATGGTACTTTCTCCAAACGAGTTTTAGCTTGAGACATTTGGGCAGCCAAAAGGTCTGAAGAAAACTGAAAACCTGAAGCATGGTTTTGGCAGGCAGAAGCTATTCTGGTTCCCCTGTAATTTAGGTCAAGAGTGGTGTGTGGAAGGCTTCTGGGGAGCATCTGGCCTGGCAGTGGTTACGACTGTGATCTTGCCGTGGTCCTGGTTCTTAGCTCTGGAGTCAAATGCTAGATAATCCTGTGGCAATTTCCTGCCCTCCCACCTCCTGTTCCCTCAGCTCCCAGCTACTGTCTCGTTTTCAGCAGTGTGACTGTACCAAAAAGTAATTCTAGAAAGGTCTAGATAGACAAACCACGTTAATGTAAAGTTTCTACATTGGTCTGCAAATCAAGCCCAATACAAAGGAGTCTATAAATTAGTTAATATTGAATCATAAGATTATATGTGATATGAAACAAAGTCTCCTAGTAAGACAAAACCGAATGAACTCTACTCTATCAAGACTGCACCATCCCACAAGCCAGTCCTCTTTCTGAGTATGCTTTTAGTCTGTTTATTGCCTTGACATGAAGCTGTTTGCAAGCTGTGTCCTATGTTCATATAATGTATGGTGAATATCAGGAGAAGAAAATTCCCTGGGAGTTTACAGTCTGATTTGAAAGCAACAAAAAAAAGGTTTATGTTTACATTTTATTATGACATGCCCTTATTTGTAACTTATTCATAATTTTGGATATATTTTTTATGAACAACGTTTTTTTAATGAACAACTTTTAAGGCAGTCTAACATACTGACATCCCAAATGTACAGCGGAGAAAAATGACTTATTAACTCCATTTTAGATGCACAGGTGTAATGAACAGCTCAGTACATGGAACTGCCTTCACGTGGCTCCCAGAAGGAAGCATGTGAGAAGGTCTTTTTCTCAGGAATTTGAAACCCAAACTAAGTGGAATTTTATTGCCAATCTTATGGTAAAATGAAGAAATCAAACCACCAGTGGCAAAAATAAGGAAGACTACAGAAATGAAAATGGGTTTGCTCCTGACAGAAAAAAAAAATAGCAGAAATGGTAGTATATCTTAAGATAACTTATAAACTGAGCAAGAGTCCAGTTAGGGTGCCACAATATTACTTATATGTCCACACAGAACCGCTGTGAATATTTTACAAAGTAAATAAATAAAAGAGAAAATTATCAAAGATACCAAGTACAAAGGAACTGCAGCAGCAAACCTCTCCTGTCAGATCCAGAGCATGTATGAAATGGTGGCCTTTAGAGTGCTTTCCCGACTCACGGCCATGAGAGCAGAAGGCTCAGCAGAGGGAGAGGATTCAGATGCAGACTGAGGCATATGTATTCTTAATAGCCAACAAACAGGGTGACAAACCAATTCCGGCTTAAACTCTGATGGGTCTTTTTCTTAGTGAAAACAAGAAGCTGGTTAATAAATTAGTAACTTCCATGAAGTAAAAATAGCCAAAGAATTTGTACATTATATATTTTATATATTTATGCTTCAACAATTAATAAATATATATAAACACGAAATAAATGAAGCACATGTTGTAAATATGTCGTAGAGATCAAGGCTTGTAGATGGCAGAAGCGCACTGTCACTCTTTTTCCACACTGTGCTGGGCTGGTAGCTGCCCTCTCCCTCCAGCCCAACAACCCACAGGAGGTCCAGCTGCTTTCCTGTGCACGGGTGAGAAACTAAGCCGAAGGTCCTGTCGCTGATAAACAATAGAGGGAATGATTTGAGAAGAAATAAATATCACATCAAATTTTAAGGGGAAACCTATAATTTTCCAGTAATAAAATAAATGTAAATTCATAGGATTTATGAGTAAGCAGTTATATTCACCAAAGCAACAAAAGCAATAGTATATCATAACTAAGACCACCAGCTCGTGGGGTATCATCCGTGTCAGGATGAGGACAGGATAAATGATTTTCCTGAGCTATGTAAATTAATATACTTCTGTTTTTCTTAGTAATTTCACATCACAAGTTGCATCTAGTAGATTTCAAGTTACAGGAACACCCTCATTCCCTTCTCTGCCTTCCCATCGCTAACAGAACCCTGAGGTCCTGTTCCTCCCTGACCCACAACTCACCGCTGTCTCTGGCAGTCTTGCCCCCATTTCCTGAACCCTCACCTCCTGCAAAGAGCTCACATTAGTTCCCAGCCCCTGGGCCTTCGTATGCTTAGTTTGTCCACCTAGTGTCAGCATTCTTCCTAAGCCCACAACGCCCAAGAGCAGACTTGTAATAAGTCCATATCGTAGATTTTCTGTAGGGTGCACTTCAATTTCTTTTGTAGCAAGGGAGCTTCCTCACAATCCTTCCCCAGCCTAGTGTCTTAAGAGTTCTCATTCTTCTTGCCATTTCATGAATGCGTCTCTTCATTTACCCACCCCCTTGTCTTGTGTTATTCACTGCTTCAAGTTCTCTGTTCCTTCCCCTGTAGGCACACTCATACCCTTTCCCCTCCTGACAGAGTCCCGGGTCCAGTGAAGTCTCTCTCCCACTCTCTCCTCTTCACCCCCATATTGCCATCCGTACTGATTCCTTCACTTGCCGATTCATGTCACACTGCACTGTGGTCATTTGACATTTAGCTGCTGGAATGAGTTCACAGCAGAGCTCCCCAGAAGACAGTTTCTATGTTTTTGGTGCCATTTCAGAATGAGCTACACAGAAGAGTCAGGGCGCTCCACACTTTAACCCCTCTGTTGAGGGAGAAGTTCCTAGTCAGTGGCTGAGCAGTTCCTTTCCTAGAAAAGCCTTGTTAATTCTGCCCATCCCTCCTTCTGAACGCCAGAGACATCCTCAGTGCATGCATGTAGCCGCTCACTCTCATTTCTCAGAGCAGCGTCCTGTGAGAGTCTGTGCTGCGACTACGGTCACTCCCAGGCCTGCCGTACCTTGGCTTATTATCTCCTACTCCTGCAGCTCCTCTGAGTGGGGTGTGTGTCATTTCTGCTAGAACCAGAAGATGCAGAGCCAGCCTCGAGACAAGATCATTTTCCATCCTACCAGGGGGAAGACCGCGAAGATAATATGTTCCGGAATACAACTCCCAAAACATCTCTCAAGAAATTGTTCTCAGAAGTTACAGCTGTGTGAACATCACTGAGGATAAAAAATGTTCTTTCATTTTCATAAAATGGTCTCAGAGTTTGTGAGAAATATACATTTGAGAAAGATACATAGAAATCAGTTAATAAATGGAGAAGATCAAGACATTAATAGGCAAATAGGAATGTGGGACTAGAAGGAACTATGAAAGCTTGTAACAGCATTCATGGCTTAGATGTGCTGAAACACAGGAAAAAGAGCTTCTCTGTAGAGAGAGCTAAGAATATAACCCCACCCAGTGCTTTGCTGTTTTACTCTTGTGTTCCTGCCTTTGTATATTGTCGTAATTTGGACTGTGACGTGGTCACAGTAATACTTTCGCCACTCCGAGACCAGAAGGCCCCTGTGTCCCAGCCTAACTGCTTCTTGAGCCTCTCGGCAGCAGAGTCTGCCAGAAAGAACACAATGGGGAGTGTGTACCTGGACCCGTGCACTGAGCTTTTCCAGCTCTCTTTCCCTTGGCCTGTGTTCCATTTTCAAACGGAAGGCATCAGTTCTTTGCTCTTATGGAACGGCTGCGACCAGGAGCTGGGAAGACTAGCTGTCTGGTTCTGCCTCTGTCACTCACTGGTCTTCTGGCCTCATTTCACTCATCTCTACAACCAGCTCTTCAAAGGACCCAGAATGAGGGAGTGCTTTGGAGACAGGGATTCTCAACTTCAAATGAGGTTCACATTACCACCTGAAAACATTTTATCAAGTGTAAAAGAAAACAATTAGTATCACAATGATGCTTTTTCAAAACACATTCCTTATCATTCTGATGCCTATCACTGTTCTCCATCAAGTGACTAAGAGCCTTTGGGGTAGGCCAGGCAGGACTGTTCCTGTCCCTCCTCTGTAATCCCATCACTGCCTATCGGTTCCTCTTCTGCCTCCAGGTACCCAAAGACTTCTTTCCCACCAAATCCATCCTCACACTGCCCATCACCACAAGCAGCTCACCAACGGAAAGACCTGGGTAAATCCAGACCCTTCTAGCAGAAAAAATAGAGCCAAAAATCTAAGCAGGAAGAGAAGAGCCAAAAAATCTAGGTTAGCTGGTTCAGTGACTCTTGTTTTAGGAACTAGCTGAAGATAAAGTTAGATTATAATCTTGAGAATAATCTTGAGAAACAGGGAGTTACCCACTTGTGATTATCACTGGTATTTTCAGAATTTTCCAATGACACCCTCCCTATCCCCTTTGGATTACTGGGCTGTGATTTCTTCCCTTAAATACTCCTTCTCCTAGCTACTCCGATCGAACTCTCTACCCCTGCATGGGAAATGAATTTCGGCCCTAGTGCACTGGCTCCTGTCCTGTCAATAAACCCCATGTGATTGCAGCAAGGACAGTCTCTCATGAGTTCCGGGGTGGGGGGTGGGGGGGGTCGTGTTATCCCAAGACTTGAGTGAGAGTCTCTTGCTACGGAGGTCTTTCACAAGAACACCATATCTAATTCAATTTTTAGAAGATATGATTTCTT